>NC_140966.1:42851334-42853834 GCF_056783735.1 Eptatretus burgeri | reverse complement strand
TCGCAGTTGGGAGTTCGCGGAGTCGGAGTGAAGAGGACGGAGCTGTGGAGAGGCGGCGGCGGAGAAGGCGGTTGAGGGGGTGCTCGCGTCGGATTCGAGGAACTGCGGAGGGAAAGGCCGGCGGCGCGACCGAGATCGTGGTGGAAACGCTCGTCGCGGGACCCCAGATTTTGTGAAATCCTCCTTTCCCCGAGCATCAGCAACCCCCTCCTGTTTCCCCCCGCGCTGAGATAGTGCGACAAAAGGGGGCCCCCTTCCCACCCCCTGCCAGCCATTGTCCGCGAGGCCCGCGGAGTTGAGGCACCACCGCCACTTCGCGTCTCATCATCAGACGGGTAGGCCCGACACGGTCTCGGCCCCAGGCCCGCCTACCCCCTCATCCTGGAGGGTGGTCCTCTTTTCTTTTGCTTTGGGAATATGTGTTGTCGGCGCCGTCTGTGAAGTAAAATTGTATAAGTGTTGCCGAGTGCCCGGTAGTCGGATAGATCTGCATTGTTGCATTTGCTTTTTGTCTTCTTCTTTTACATGTGCTTTTGGTGGAATTGTATATGTGTGCTTTCCGTTCATCGCGAAATAAATGTGCTTATTGTTGAACTGTTTTCCCGCTTCGCTTCGTCATTTCTTTCATTGAATCCCCATCTTGCTTCACGTAAAGGGTTGGTCGTGGGCTAAGACGCCCAATAATTAATCGAACCATCGAGGCCGACGAATAACACCGCTCGGTTATCCCGATAGTACGGAACGGGTCGCTTAAGTGGCCCGTGTCCGAAGTCGACCTGCGGCGAGGTGCGATCGCCCGGTTTACCCTCCGTGTGGGTACTTAGGTAGGTCGAATTTGGCGAGCAACCCTATCCCACGCGGGGGCCGATTGGCTCGATCGTGGTGAGACCGAAAGGTCCACCCGTGACTGGTTCCCGGCGTTGGTCCGAGAGGGTCACGACTGGATTGTCCGTCCGGTGGGCGACGTGCCGCGATTCGAGTTACGTGGCCGTCAGCACGCCGGCGGGCGCGAATCCGCAACAATATATATATATATATATATATATATATATATATATATATATATATATATATATATATATATATATATATATATATATATATATATATATATATATATATATACTATATTTATATATACTAGTGCGGGCCAGTAGGTGCGTGCCCGTAGGTGCGGGCCCGTAGGTGCGGGCCCGTACAGGCGTGCCCGTATGTACGGGCCCATAGGTGCGTGCCTGTATGTGCAGCTTCGTTCCTTCGCTCTCGTAAACAACGACTGGATTGGGGCATTGTTTCAATTCGATCGGACCAACCATATCATAAATGGCCATAACTTTTGAAACACCTGGGAAATATACTCAGGTCCCCAGCGTCAATTGTGACGTCATATCAAACGAAGAAGAAGAATAATTGTGATGCCCCTCTCTTGCCCCCCTCTCTCCCCCTAGTCTCGCCCCTCCTCTCTCCCCCTCCTCTCTCGCCCCCACTCTCACCCCCTCTCTCACCCCTCCTCTCTCCCCCTCTTGAATTGTGACGCCTCCTCTCTCTCGCCTATCTATAATTATAATAGATAGATAATCGACATCACTCTCCCCCCTCTCTCGCCCCCCTCTCTCGCACCTCCTCTCTCCCCCTCCCCCTCACAGCTGTTTCCCTTGGGAAAATTCCAACCTTGGGATTAATTAATAATTTGCACAATTAATTCAAACCTTGGGGAAGAACAGCTTTCAAACCTTGGGAAACACTTGAGAAACAAAGAATAAATAAATAAATAAACATTAATTGTGACGTCATTCGTGACGTCATAGCACCGTGTCCTGTCATGAGTTGATAGATGTTATTCGTCATTATTGGTTGATTAATTAATAATTTGAACAATTAATTCCAACCTTGGGGAAGAACAGCTTTCAAACCTTGGGAAACACTTGGGAAACAAAGAATAATTAAATAAATAAACATTATTTGTGACGTCATAGCACCGTGTCCTGTCATTAGTTGACGGACAATAAAAAGGTCATTATCGGTTGACAGACATTGGTCATTGTATCACGTTATTCTTTTTATTACTGACAATTATTGTGCTATTATTATTATCTATCTATAATTCCAGCAATGTGTGTGTGTGTGTGTGTGTGTGTGTGTGTGTGTGTGTGTGTGTGTGTGTGTGTGTGTGTGTGTGTGTGTGTGTGTGTGTGTGTGTGTGTGTGTGTGTGTGTGTGTGTGTGTGTGTGTGTGACCGCTGTTTCTCGCAACCACTGGTCCGATGTAATAGAAACTTGCCAAATATATTGCTGGAGACCCGAGGATGTGCCTTTTCAAGGTTTGATATTAATCGGACAAGTGCTTCCCAAGTTATGGCCATTTATTTACCAAACCAATGACAAGACACGTTGTTGCGTGGGCGTGGCCGATGGGGAAGGGAAGCACAGCCACGTTCCCCATTACAGGTTACAACGTACGGGCTTCCGGATAATGATGACTTCGTGTATTCTAATAATTT
>NC_140966.1:42748834-42846334 GCF_056783735.1 Eptatretus burgeri | reverse complement strand
CAGACGCTGATACTGCAACCCTTCCCCCCCTCCCCTCACTCCCTCTCCCCCTCCCCTCACTCCCTCTCCCCTCTCCCCCCCTTCTACATTACTCAAGGTGGAATCAGAGTATCCCTCACCCATCCCCTCCACGTTTAAAACAGAACAACCTGATACCTGTATACTACAGAGTATAAACACAGTTTGTGAATTAGAAATTGAAAATTTTCCAGATAGTGCTTCTGCCATGTCAGAAGGAGAACCAGATAACATCGAAGAATTCCCTACAAACAGTACTCCTAATGTCTCACCATCGCAAATCCTTAAATTCCTAAATCATACTTTTAAGAAAAGACATATAGATATAAAGGAATACTCTTCTGACTTACATGGTTTTATTGAAACAGCAAAAAGTATCATTTGTCGACCTAATGATTACCATTTCACCGAACAACAGTGCAGTAGGCTTAAAAAGCACATTGTTAAAGCTAAAATGTAAATGAAATGATGACCTGTGTGCACTTCTTTCCTTGCCACCTCTTCATCACTATGGCGATCTTTGGCAGCCTAAACATATATGGTGGAGCAAGCCAGTCTCGGATGCTCCAAGTAGTTAACCTCATTAAACAACGGAAATTAGATGTAGCTTTTTTACAAGAAACCCACTCTACTCCAGCATCGCACAGTGTTTGGAATGGAATGATGAAAAAGACCGGCTATTTTAGCGATTCCAACTCTCGCACAGCAGGAGTTGCTTTTCTGCTAAGTCCGCACTTTTGCCCTCAACAACTTTCATTTCAGGAAAAAAATCCCAGGTTACTTTGCTTCCCTGGATTTTGTTGATAATAATATTGAATTTACTTTAATAAATGTCTATGCTCCTTCAAAGAGCACAGACCGCTGAAGTTTCTTCAAAAGGTTACGACTCTACATGAGGAAATTAGATTTTCAAAAGTGCATCGTAATGGGAGGTGACTTCAATTGCACGTGATCGGAATGGTGCAGAACCTCACCCCGGATCAGTCAGACTGCTGTCTGACATAAAAAGGGATTTTAGTCTTCAAGACATATGGTGGATACAAAATCCAAACACCCATCAGTTTACTTGGAGTAAAGTTGCCAACAATCAGGTGGCCCTCGCCCGGCTGGATAGATTTTACATAAACTCACCCCTGATTAACCTTTCACCTACCACGAGAATTTCTCCATCTGGTTTCTCAGACCATCACCTTATCACCACGTGCTACCGAATAGGGTCGTCTCCAAATCGCCACTCTTTTTGGAAACTTAACATCTCCATATTAGACAACCCCTCTTTTAATAGTGCCTTTCAAAGTGTATGGTCCAATTTAGTAGGTGCTAAACCCCAATTTAAAGACCAGCGGTTGTGGTGGGACAACATAAAGGTCCAAATTCGAAATTTCTGTCAACATTCTGCTCTTTAAATACACAAGTAGAACGCAGAATAAAAGCGGAACTGGAGAAAGAAATTCTACAGATTCAAAGCAACCTAAAAACCCACCCTGCCCCCAACAAAAACTAAGACTGGATGACAAAAAGTCTCTTCTCAATAGTATAATCACCAACCATAACCAAGGAGCGTTAACGAGATTACACTTTCAACACCTTAATCTCTTAGATTACCCAACCCGGTTTTTCTTTGACTTTGAATCCAAATTGCCTCATTCCCTAATCTCTGCTTTAAAACGTCCTGATAACTCGGTCACTACTAACCCGGTAAAAATTAAGAACGACGCAAAACTTTTCTTCTCTAAACTTTACCAGGCAAAAGATGTTGATTTTGAACTGGTTTCTCAATTGGCGGATGGTATCAGTGTTCTCTATCCCCCAGACAAAAGATGGATCCAGAATCACCACTCGTACTCGAGGAACTTTCTGTTGCCCTTAAGAGCCTGAATGGAGGGAAATCACCTGGGCTGGATGGTCTACCAGCTGAGTTCTTCAAAAATTCTGGGACCTGATTAGACCTGAATTGCTTTTGGTCTTCCAAGAGAGCCTGGAGAAGAATGAACTCCCACTAAGTTGCAGAAGAGCTGTGGTTACTTTGAATCCTAAAAAGGGAATCCCTTGCTCATCTCACAGTGGAGGCCAGCGTCCCTGCTGTGTACAGACTATAAAATCCTCTCAAAAGCTTTGGCCTTACGCATTTCACCTCCGCTAAAGGATATTATACACATGGACCAAACCTACTGTGTCAATGAGCGTAATATCCAGGATAGTATCTCTGTTATTCGAGATGTAATTGATGTTTGTGAGATAAATCATGGAAGTTGTGGCCTGGTCTTCTTTGACCAGGAGAAAGCATTTGACTGTGTTTCTCACACATACCTTTTTGAAGTTTAATTTTTTTTTGGTTTTGGCCCCCTCTTTCTATCACATATACAGTTATGCTATTCAAACATAATGGCCTTGTTAAAAAATAAACAATGAACTTTTACCCCCATTTGGGGTTGGGAGAGGGGTAAGGCAGGGCTGCCCTCTTTCAGGAATATTGTGTACTCTTTCTCGTGAACCCTACTTAAACACCCTTCATAAATCCTTATCTGGTGTCACTATGGGAACTAATCCCTTAAAAAGCATCGCCTATGCAGATGACATCTGTGTCTGCATAAATCATGCAGAAGACATTGTTAAGATGACGAGTATCTTGGATCTCTTTAGTAAAGCATCATCAGCCAGAATAAATTGGGCTAAAACAGAAGCACTGTGGCTCCAACCCTCTACCTATCCCTTATCCACCCCCCCCCTTCCCTCTCCCTCCTTGTCTCCCTGGCAATATTTCTTGGAAAAGTGACGGGATCAAGTTATTGGGAGTGTTTCTTTGTCCGGGCGATTTTGTGAGGCATAACTGGGAAGGTTTGTTGGCACGCATGGAACTAATTTTACTGAAATGGAAGAGTTTACTCTGCCAACTGTCCTACCAAGGCATGGTATGAGTCATCAACAATCTGATCACCTCAACGTTATGGTACAAGGTTCTTGCCCTACAGCCACCAGCAGACATCGTGGACAACATACAGAAATGCATCGCTCGTTTCTTCTGGTCTGGAAAGCATTGGCTGCGACCGGAAATCCTGAACTTACCAGTGGCTGAAGGTGGCCAAGGACTTCTGAATGTCAAGTGCCGCATCATAGCTTTCCGGCTGCGAACAGTATGGCGCTTCTTGTATGAACCCAGTTTGGTCTGGAGACAACTCACCAGTTGCATCTTCCAACAAGCTGGAAAATTGAACTTTGCACAAGAGTTGTTCTTGATGGACTAAACCAAGATAGATTTATCTGGGTTACCTGCTTTTCACCCATGCATGGCAAGCTTTCAGCTGCCATCGTGACCCCTGGACTTACAATGAACCCATGTTCTTCAACAAGCTATTGTTTCACAACAGTTTATTTGAAGGCAATGAAGGGGAAAATGCTTTCATTCAGCAGTTCATAAACAATGCAATAACGAAAGTGTGCCACTTGAAGAATGTCACCAATGATAGGTGGCTAAGTGCCACTGCTCTTGCGACTAAGGTTGGCATTAGATCATGTCGCAAAGTGGACAGCGTGCTGACAACAGTACAACACACCGACTGTGCCTCACAAAAAGTTTGGGAAAAAACCCTCCCATACCCACCTCTGACTTTTTCCCAACCTTTCCCAAACCTAAATCTATCTGGCTCTACTAGTCTAGAAACGATTGGTTTTGGCTGATCACGATCCTTTTCTGGGAATAACTGAAAAACCCTGAGCATACAATGCCTAAAAGTCCTTTTTCCCTCTTTGTCCTCCCCCGTATCCTGCAGATGGGTCACAGTCTTACCAAAACCCCTCCCCTTTATTCTATTTTGAATTGGTACTACAGACAGCCTGTACCAAAATGGGTTGGAGATCTCCAATGGAGAATCACACATTGGGTGTTGCCAACAAATTATTTTATTCACCGGTTCTCACAAACAAAAAGTGAGCAATGTCCCTTCTGTGGACAAACCGAAACACTACCTCACGCGTATATACGCTGTAACCGTTTAACCCCTTTATTTCTTTTCCTGAAGATGCTTTTGGCATGTCTCTCTTGTAATTTTGATTTTCCAAACTTTATTTTTGACCCGAGTATGCCCTTAAACTCCCCAACAGCAATCCCAATTCATTTTTTCCTTTCACAAGCTAAGCTTGCGATATATAAGACAAGAAAATCAAAAATGTGCAATGATTTGTATGCAACAGACAGCTTAGAAGTGTTTGAAGCCCTTTGTGTTTCAAGAATCAAACAGGAGTTCTGGTGTTGCTCTCAGGTACAGGTGTTTGAGACCCAATGGTGCATAAACAATGCCTTCTGTAAAGTATCTGAGGGTCAGTTAAAATTCACTTACTAGTTTGTTACTTTATAGTTTATACCTTCTGTCTAAACTTTTTGTTGTTTGCTTATGATGTAAAATTGTGTGCAACTGTGTGAGCCTCTACATGTGAGGAAAACAATTTTTGTATTTTTGTAATAAAAGTCAAAAAGTCTCTCTCCCCCTCTCTCTCTCTCTCCCCCTCTCCACCCCTTCCCCCCCACTGCTGGCTGTTGGTGAGTCGAGTGGAGTGTTATGTGTCATCGCGGCTGTGTGGTCTTGGTGAGCTGTGATCTCTTTTGTTTTTTTACACCTTTCTATCCCCTTTCACATCGTTTTTTTTCACCTCTTTTCCTTTGTTTCCTTCTACGCATTGTTATTTGTGCCCCCACCCTCACCTCTAATTTAGACCTCACGCTCCGGCCTTCCCTTGTGCCATCGTCACCCCACCTCACCCATCTGTCCTTGTTATTTCGGGGTTTGCCCTTAGGTTCATCTCTACCCCTCCCATCACCTTCCCTACCCATTCCCCTGTTTTTTTCCTTGCATACCTTTTCCCTGAGATAGAGAGAGAAAGAGCCCACAGCTTCTTTGTGGATAGCTTTTAGTTGGCGGCCCATCCCGGCCCTTCAACTGATCGTTTATTCTTCATGGTTGTTGTATTTATTTCCTTTGGAAATCCGTCTCGGCTCATATTTAATTACTGCATGAGAGCAATCACCCCTCCTCCTCCTTCCTGAATATGACTTTGTGTTCCCGTTATTCGGCATTTGAAGCATCAACACGAAAACATGGCGTCGTCTGCGTTCCGCCTGACGATGTCAGCGTCGAGGATCTCGTTATCGCTACGGAAAACATAGTCAGTACTGACAAAGTTCGTGCAGCCTCGAGAATGAACAAACGTGTAGTAATCTTTGTGTAAACCGCTGATATGGTGGGATTTAGTAAAAACCCAAATCAAAGAGTTCTGTCAACAGTATCAGTTTTTCTCAACAAGGGCTGACCATGAAGTAAAGAAAATATTACAGTTAGAGATTTTACTACTCCAACGGGTCATCGGACAAAATAATAGTAACATACAAATACAAAAAAAACTGAGAAACGGTCCTTATTAAAGGAAATAACCGAGAGGAATGCACCTGGTGCCTGAGTTCGGATGAGGGGGCAACACATAAATGAGGCAAACGTACCAACTAAGTACTTCTTTTCCTTAGAGAAACATCTTCCCAGTAAACAGCTTTCTCAGCTGCGATTAGCAGATTCATCCATTATCTTTACACAATCAGAAATCAAACTTTTTGTGAAGGAATACTTTTCGAAAATATATACAATGGAACAAATAAATCCATTGGCCTGCCAGTATTGTGTGCAGATGGGCGTTCCCAACTGGAAAGACCCATTACTTTGGATGAACTTGGCACTGCCCTGCACGGCCTTGCCATTGGGAAAGCACCTGGATTGGATGGACTTACAACCGAATTTTACAAGAAGTTTTGGCACTTATTGGGTCCAGAACTCATTAACACATTGAACGCAAGCTGCCAGCTTGGAGAGCTACCTCAGAGTTGCCGACGAGCTCTTCTTACCCTCATCGCAAAAAAGGGAGACATGCTGAGAATTGAAAATTGGCGTCCTATCTCCCTGTTATGTACAGACTATAAGATATTTTCGAAAGCCCTGGCATAGCGACTTACTCCTTATTTATCCTCGTTGTTGAAGGAAGACCAATGTTACTGTGTCCCAAAATGTTCCCTCCATGACAACATCTCCCTTGTGAGAGACATCATTGAACTGTGCAAGGAAAACCCTAAAAATTTAGGACTTCTTCTCCTTGATCAGGAGAAAGCCTTTGACCGTGTTGACCATCGGTACCTTTTCGAAGTACTTGAGCGGTTTGGACTTGGTTCGACCTTCTTCTCTTATATTAAAATACTATACAATAATATTTATAGTGTGCTTAAGATAAACAATGAACTTGTTGCACCGTTGTCTGTTAACAGAGGAACTAGACAAGGTTGCCCTCTTTCTGGGTTGCTTTATGCTCTCTCCATCGAACCCCTACTGGTTTATTTGTGCTGTACACTAACAGGGGTTAGTTTGTCCCAGCTTGAATGGCCCATCAAGGTACTGGCATACGCCGATGACGTTTGTGTATTCATACAAGATATCAATGATGTTAACATCGTTCGTTATTGTTTGTCCTTATTCGAAAAGGCTTCTTCAGCCAAAGTAAATTGGAACAAAACGAGCACCCTTTGGCTCGGTCCATTGTGCTACTTGGCGCCAAGACTTCCTGCTCCACTGTTATGCGCCAATGATGGTGTGAAATACCTTGGAGTGTTCTTAGGTGATAATACCACAGTAGCAAAAAATTGGGCTTGTCTGCTTGAGTTTGTTGAGGGTAAACTGGAAAAATGGAAAGGTCTGATCACACAACTGTCATATCGTGGAAGGGTCTTGGTCGTCAACACACTGATGATCTCTACCTTGTGGCACAGGTTCTTCGTGCTGCATCCTCCAGCGGTGTTGCTTCAACAGCTCCAGAAGTGCTTCGTGTCCTTTTTCTGGGACGGAAAACACTGGCTGCGACCTGGGGTCCTCAGTTTACTACTGAACGATGGAGGCCAAGGCCTGGTCAACATAAAGCGCCGGCTAATGGCCTTTCGACTCTCAGTTGCTCGCATGCTATACACGCGACCCTCTCCACCAAGGGTCAACGTCGCTTGTCACCTTTTGCAACAGGCTGGGAGGCTAGGCTATGACCACTCTCTTTTCCTGATGGATCTTTCCAAAATCGACACATACCCCCTCTCTGGTTTCTATCAGAGCATGCTAAATGTGTGGCAAGCTCTGACAATAACGAGAGCGACACATTCTTACACGAAACAGATGTTTCTGGAAGAACCTTTGTTCTTCAACTCTTTTTTTTCCATGATATGCCTTGGTGACAGATGTTTTATTCAACGCTTTACCGACAAGGGCGTTAAATCTGTCGCAGATCTTCTCAGCCCAAACGGAAGTTAGATCGGAGCTGATGCATTGGCAAGCCTGGTCGGTGTGCGATCCTCTCGAATCATGGCACGAATATAAGGTCGTGTGCTTTGGACATACACACAGCTTGCACCTGCTTGGGAGCAGGACCACCAAAGCAATGAACAAAATGCACATCGAATACCTTCTCTCTCTACCTTTCCTGAACTCGTATGTGCTTTTTCTCTTGCCAGCCCTCTTCCTTGTGCCCCTTTTAACGTAGGCTTCAATGGCCTTCCCAAACAAAAAGTCCTTTATTTGGGTTGTGTAAAATTTATTTCGCAAAGGGCAAATAACACAGCAGAAGGTTCGATGGAGAGACCTCTTACCTTGTTCTCCCCCTTATTTTCCAAACTGGAAAGGTTTTTATCACCCTCCTGTCCCACCACGACATGGCGACCTCCAATGGAGACTAGTACACTGGATCCTTCCTTCTAATCACGTGTTACACCGTTTTTCAAATCTGCTTGTAGATGAATGTCCTTTTTGTAAGAAGTCTGAAAACCTTTTTCACATCTATGTTGAATGCCAACGGTTGGCACCTTTATTTATTTTACTTCGGAATTGTTTTGTGAGGTTTGGTTTGATTTTAACACTTGTGTGTTCATCCATGGCAGTGTTTCTCAAGGTGGGGCATGGCAATATTTGGTGGGGCATGAGGATTCAGAATTAATGAATGAATATATGATCGCTTTCAAAGCTTTGCTATGAGTTCCTTTCTTGGTTGACTCAGCCATTTCTGGTGGATTTATCTGAAGTACCGGAGCAATACCAAGAAGAGTTATGCGAGTTGCAACAAGATGAGTCTGTGAAAACTCTTTTCAAGATCAAAGGAACCATGATGTGGCTGTCTGAGGAGAGCGAAAATAAATACCCAAACTCGACTACTTTGGCAAGGGAAGTATTGATAAATTTTCCAACATCTTATTGAGTCGAATGTGGATTTAGTGTTGCTACCGATTTGCTGCAAGCTCAGAGAAATCGACTGGAAATCACGAAACGTGGTGATTTAAGGCTGAAACTGACAAAATGGGCTCCTCAAATCAAAGAAATCTGCACCCAGCATCAAGGGCAGGGCTCCCATTGAAGTGAGCAGCAATTGAATAAAATTTGCAATAAAGTTTTAATAAAGCCTTTTGAATACATATGTTGTATATACTGTAGTGTCTCCAATCATGGAGGGCGTACGATTTTTTTTGAAAATCAAAGTGGGGCGTTGGACAAAAAAGATTGAGAAACACTGATCTATGGATTGGATATCCCACGCAAAAATTCCAATGCTGTGTTAGCCAATTTCCTGCTTGCTCAGGCAAAGATGGCAGTATATAAGTCAAGGAAAAAAAAAAAACTTGATGGTGTTGGAGTAAATGATGAAGATGCTTTGTTTTTGTTCCAAGATCTTGTAATAAGTCGTGTTAATTGGATTTTGCTTTCTTTTCAGTAACTGGAAGATTACCGCAGTTCGAATCAAAATGGTGTATCAAGGAAGTTATTTGCAAAGTCCGAGAGGAATGTTTATTCTTCTGTGAAATGTTTTGTATATAATCCATCCGATTAATCCTTTCCTTTCTTCAGAAATTGTTTCTTGGTTTTCTATTTTTCTTTTTTTCTCTGAAATGAAAATGAGACTCCCATTTGGGGGCTTTCTTTTCTATTTTTTATTATAAAAAGATACAAAAGTCAGAGTCTCTCTTTCTCTCTCTCTCTCTCACCTCCTCCCCACGCCCCTCCCTCCCACAGTGTATAGCAATGTTTGGTGAGGCTTAGTTCTCCCCCATCACCCCCCCTTCCTCGCTCTTCCCAGCTTCCCCTCCCTCCTGCCTCCTCTCTCTCCCTTCCCTCTCTCCTCTCTTCATCTCTTTCCCTCACCTCCCTCTTCTCTCTCCAACCCCCCCTTAAAACCCCCGTCAGAAAAGTGACAGATTGTATTTGCTAGTATACAACATACAACGGATCCTTCAACGTGTGCAAATAATCGTGGAATGAAACAAATGTCTTTGTTTTCTGAAATGATTTCCTGCAAAACTCACCAATAAAACCCGATGATTGGCGCTATGATTGTATTGTCAGCGTGTGAGATAAACAACAACAGCTGGTGGTAGGGTGGAATTTTAAATACCAGCAGAGTACCCTCCCGACGGGCAATCTTGTTCCGAGCATGCAACACATTCTTCTTACACATACCTTTATTTTTGTGTGCTTCCCTTGATTGCTATAGGAGCTTCTGCTTCTACCATCACCACCGTTGCATACTTATACCGCACAAGAACAGAACTCATGCTAATAGCTAATGAGCAAAAACGAGCAAAAAAATCAAAAGCTATGGCACTTAGGTGGAATCAGTTTTGAAAGCCATTAATTAGATCTATTGGCCGATGTACTTTCCAAGTTTCAGCTCTTTTCAATGTATAACCTTTGAGATATGATTGCCAACACATTTTGGGCATATGGACGGACAGACTGACAGACACCAAAGTGAATTTCGAGGGTTTTTGTTTAAAACTCAGGTACGCGGAAATGGATGTTGCTGAAATTTGGAACATGTTCCCTCGACGTACAATGAATTTGTTTCTGAAATTTGCAGCCAATTTCATGCAGTCAAAACCGAGAAACGAAGTTTCAGTCCCTGTGTTAAAGTTGCATCCAGAGAAACCATCCCAGATAAAGGGAGGGGTGCTTTGCGTCTCCCTTGATGGTGTGTGTAGTTTCTAAGAAGAGCAAATACATACTGTATTTTGGTGAATTGAACCCCCCCCCCCTGCCCCGGACACCCATTAGACCCCAATCTTTTTTTTAATGTTGTGAACAAACATTGGTAGATCATGGATGTTGAAGGTTGTGGTCAAGTTTCATCAAAATTATTTGTGCTTTCAGAGAAGAAAGCAAATACCTATTTTGGGGGGCAAACCTCTCCCCCACCCCACCCAGTAGGAATTTTCAGTCCCTTTTTTATAGTTGCTCCAGAGGAACCATTCCAGATAAAGGGAGGGGTGCTTCACATTTCCTTAAATCACTGCAGGAGTCTCTGCTTCTCATAACAACGCCGTTGTAAACCTGTACCGCACCAGAACAGAACTCAAGCTAATAGCTAATGAGCAAAAACTCGCAAAAAAGTTAAAACTATGGCACTGAGCTGGAATTTGTTTTGGAAGCCATTAATTAGACGTATTGGGCAATGTATATTCCAAGTTCCAACTGGTTTCAATGTATAGCTTTTGAGATATGAGCACCAACACATTATGGACGGATGGAGGATAGACACTGAAAGACACCAACGTGATTTTTTCGGGTTTTTGTTAAAAACTCAAGAATGCAGAAATGGACGTTGCTAAAATATTGAACATATTACCGCGACATATAAAGGATTTACATCTGAAACTTGCAGCCAATTTCGTCCAGTAGACGCCGAGAAACGAAGTTTCCGTCCCTGTGTCAAAGCTACATACAGAGAAATCATCCCATATGAAGGAAGGGGCGCTTTGTTCCTCCTTTGATCACAGAAGCGTTTGTAAATACTTGTAATGGCAGGCTATGTTGTTATTTGTCAGTTGTGTATTGTCAAAACCTCAACCAAGATTGGCTGCATTGTCTGGCCAACAGAAAAATATTTTATCCTATATTCAATGAATCTATCGATACCATCTTATGATTAAAATGAAAAAGTCTTTGTAAATGCAAGTAAGTATTTTTTGTCATTGGAAGATTAAGTATTTGTTTTTTACAGATGAGACCGAGGAATCATTATGCCTGAATGCGGGATGAATCGCAACATTTATCTTTTATAAAACTATTTGATAAGTGCAATGCTCTGCAGAAGAAAAAAATATTTCTAATTGTACACAATATATTGGTATAATAAACAAGCACCAATCTTTGGCTTTAATTACACGATTAAACAACACCTTCATTCCCATATCCCCTGCAAACTTCAACCCTCCAAAGAGTACGACATGGAATTGTTATCAAAGGATACTTTCAATACTCGATAGGTGTTTTCAGCTTTAAGTGAAAATTCAGATTAACATCATCATCAATACAATTTTGACAAAGCAACGTCTGACTGAAAATTACAAGATAACCATACTGATGATTATCAAACAAAAAGGCACACAACAGCTAAAATCCAAATGTAATATATTACATGTATTTATTCAGCATTTACAGGTATTAATACAAAAGTTTGATTTATTATACTGTACTTTATCGACATAGTTGGTATCCTGAACACAACCAAGCATTCAGTTTTCAGTTCAAATTCACACGTTTGTGAGTTAATGGCTTGGAAGGCATCTCCAAGAATGCGACGATTCATTTGCAATTGGACACTGGCTTTGACACCAATACAATTTTTTTTATTACCGATCCTAGGCATCAAAAAAACTACATATATTGAACAAACAGTTCCAAACAGAGCACCTTCCTGCCTTTAGAGCATTTAAATTGCATTACATCAGGTGTGGCAATAAATGCTAATTGTTTCTGCCAGTTTTCCAGCTCGATGACAGAAGACGCTATTTGCATTTTTGCTGCCAACATCTCTACCCCGTTTAGAATCCTGTGCGGGCCCAGGAAACTTGCTAATATTGGTATATGCATATTCCCATACAGTTTGGCGGGATGGCTTAGAGGTACACACATTTGCCTCCAAGCTGGCTTGCCTGGGTTTGAATCTCGACCCAGCTATAAATTGTTATCCCGGTGTTTCACTGGTAGGGTGATTCATCAATGTGGGTGCTATCCCATGGATGGACATTGAACTGGATGTCACATCTGCCGACATTAGTTGGTGGATGTTAAAGATCCCATGGTGTCCTTCACGGAAGTAACCGAGCTATCGCGGACATCTTGGCCAAATTCAAAATTCCTGCCCTGACTTCCTGTATCGACATGGTGACCCATCCAGGATTGTAACCCGAGCCAAATAAACTGCTTAGACAGCACCAACACTCTTTGTAGAGCATGGTTCATGATCTGATCTCCCATGTTCATATACTTGGTCCAAATACTGTGGCTAGTTGTTGTAGCTATTCCAGTTTTCTTCCATTAGCCATATGAATGAAACTTCCAGAAGGCACCTTGACCATTTTGTGCATGACAACCCCATGGAGTACACTTCTGTGAAAAGTGTTAGGATATTTCTCCCTCTGCTTGAGCATGGCACCTCCAACTTCCAGAGAACAAAGTCACCCTTTGACTCCATACTTATTAAAGCAGGGAATCCAGTGAGGCTTGCAGTCAGGCAATCATGCTGGTGATGTACTCCAGTATGATGATATGTCCAGTTTTCCTGTTTGGAGATAATGCAGTTTTCAGGAAATATTATCATCATTTCATTGTGATTTTTCTATGGGTTATCTCTATCTGTGTTAATTTGAACAGTGCAGACCCACAATGGTTGACTCATCACCAGCACAAATTAAAACACCATTTTTAAAAAGTATCCTGGCTTATATTACTTGGGATAATAGATAGGTCAATACCAGTTACACGGTTCTTTACAAGAGGAAAGGGAAGTTCTACATTGAATTCGTTGATATCCATACCTGCTTCTTCCATGCCTGATGGATCACTTGCATTCAAAAAGACTCGACAAGCAGATGCATCCTTTTCAGATTCATCCAGTTTGTGTTCTGTTATTTGAGAAACCTCCTGCAGTTCCAGCTGAAGTAGCCATGGCTCAGGGAGCATGCTAACGACTTTCAGCGCCTCATGAAGAGTATCTGGCTAGGGTTGGGAATTGAGTGTGTGGAAATGCAATAAAAGTAAAGTGAGGAAAGAGGTTAAACAGAACGAATTACATTCACAAGTATGGTCAGGCCCCACTATTCGCGGGGGATACGTTCCTAGAAAAATGCCACGAATAGCGAATCCGCCAATAGTGGGGCATTGTTTCAATGGAAAAAGAGGGATAGGCTCCTGGTGGTTCGTGATTCATGAAGGAAAATCAAAAATCCCATGAAAAAACATGAGAAACCGTGAATATGAAACAAAAGACCATGAATATATACCCCAAAAAACTGGGAAAATGCAAAAAACAAAAACCGTGGAAAATGCCCGCGAAAATATGAAAAAACTAAATTGCAAAAACGCAACAATTTTTTTTTTTTAAACCGAATACGCCCACAAAAAAACCACGAATATGTGAAACACAGAGCTGTGAATGTCGAAGCAGGTCGCATTTTATAAACCGCTAATACACGGGGTCCGCGAATAGCAGGGTCTGACAGTACTGTACAATCCAGCACTGGCAGGATTGCTTTGAGCGATACACACTTGCCTTTTGAGTGGTCTAGCCTGGGTTTGAATCTCGACTCAGCCAAAAAGGCCAAAACTCACCCTGTTGTTAGCATGCTGAGCAATGAACTTGTGCACCATCCATTGGAAGGATGTTAAGCCGGAGAACCCATCTGCAAATAATGGTTGTTGGTGGATGATAAAGCTCCCACAGTGCCTTTCACAGAGAGTCGACAAGTTATTCCCAGCACCTTGAAAAATTCAAAATTTCTACCACTTCCACTTGAGTATATTTGAGAGAGTGACGATCTGTCCAGGATTGGTTCTAACCTTGAGATGTTTCTCGACGCATTGTGAACACCCCACAGCTATGCCTGGAGTATAGATCTGCATTCCAATAATACTTATTGTACCCGCACAATAATACTTACTGTACCCAGCATCTGCAGAACATTCGCACAATGTGACTTCAAGTCCTAAACTTCCCCTCTCCCCTTACAAACTCCAAGTCCCCAACCTCACCCTCACAAACCCCAAGTCCTCAACCTCCCCCTCCCAACCCACTACAAGCCCTCAAACCCCATCCACACCCACCAATCCCAAGTCCACAAAAGTCATCTACCCACCCCCACTCCACCCTCCAGTCAAACCCAAGTTCTCAATTACAGTATTACAGTGCTCAGACCATCTCATGAAAACAACTAATCTATGCAGATGAATGGTACACTCAGGCATAGGTAACACAATCAGGCAATCTTTTTGTTTATGGAAGGCGATTAGGTTTATTAATGTAAGTCAAAAGGACAATAGAGAACTGAATAGTAAACACTGCACACTGAACCTGCTTTGACTGACTTACTTCTGTCACCTCCTCACCAAATGCATGTGCTTACCTCCACCCACCAAAGTTGGACAGAGGTTATGTTTTCACCCCTGTCTGTCTGTCTGTCTGTCTGTTACTTGGCAAAAAAATTTTGCCTGATGTTTTTTTTTTTTTAAGGCTTACAAACAAACTAATGGAGATGTAATTCACATATTATGTGAAGTAAATAAACATTGGAGGTGACAAAATGTGAAATGCTTGTGTATGTAATTAATTAGTTGGGAGGATGCCCGAGGTGGGGAGGGGGGCGGGGGGAGAATTCCCATGAGATTTTTTTTACTTCTTCTCTCTTACTTCTGCACACATACACTTTCGTACACTCAACATCACCTCTGAGTTTATGTACATTTTAAACACTAAAACAACGCATTGAAAATTGATCAAGGTACATTTTCATTTCAACCAAAATGGTCATGATTAATATTTGAAGTCTTTAATTTTTTTTAAAAACTTCTTTTGTCAGAGTTTTGTATGTACTGTATACTGTCGAGATGTCCAGGGGTTGTTTTCAGTTTCCAATCAGCTAGCTAGCGCTTACCAAGCTAGCCGTTCCTTCTCAACGGTTTCAAATGGAGTGCTTGCTTGAGTGCTTAAGCCCCTTGGCAAGCGCTCTACAAGAAACTTGGTATCTGAACACACCCCAGATTCATGACATGGCGACGAGGATAAACATCTATACCATGAAGTATTTCGGCCATATTGATGAATGTGTTCCTCGCCAGGCAGATTTCGACCTGACACGTGGCAAGTTAGAGGCGCCAAGACAAGTTAAAGTTTGGAAGGAATCGAAGGCCGGTTTTATTTTAATTATTCATTTTCCCCAAATGTCATGGTTAAAAACCCTGAGAAAATTCCCTTGTGGGTGAAGGGAGGGGAAAGGTGGAGGATGTAAGGGAAGGGGTGGGGTAAGAGTCTGGATTTTTGGGTGCAGTAGGAAGAGGAAGGGTGGGGTGGTAGTCTGGGGGGGGGAAGGGTGAGGTGGCAAGAGATGTGAGGGGAAAGAGTGGGGTGGGAGTCTGTTGGGAGGGCGGTGGGGTGGAAGTAGGTGGGAGGAGGTAGGAGAAGGGGTGGGGTGGGTGGGAGGATGGAGGGGAAGAGGTAGAGTGGGAGTCCAGAGGGAGAGGGTGCGGTGGGAGGTAGTGGGATTATGGATGGGAGGATGGGTGGGAGGATGGATGGGATTATGGATGGGAGATGGGTGGGAGGATGGATGGGAGGATGGGAAGGGTGAGGTGGCAAGAGATGTGAGGGGAAAGAGTGGGGTGGGAGTCTGTTGGGAGGGCGGTGGGGTAAGAGTCTGGATTTTTGGGTGCAGTAGGAAGAGGAAGGGTGGGGTGGTAGTCTGGGGGGGGGAAGGGTGAGGTGGCAAGAGATGTGAGGGGAAAGAGTGGGGTGGGAGTCTGTTGGGAGGGCGGTGGGGTAAGAGTCTGGATTTTTGGGTGCAGTAGGAAGAGGAAAGGTGGGGTGGTAGTCTGGGGGGGGGGGGAAGGGTGAGGTGGCAAGAGATGTGAGGGGAAAGAGTGGGGTGGGAGTCTGTTGGGAGGGCGGTGGGGTGGAAGTAGGTGGGAGGAGGTAGGAGAAGGGGTGGGGTGGGTGGGAGGATGGAGGGGAAGAGGTAGAGTGGGAGTCCAGAGGGAGAGGGTGCGGTGGGAGGTAGTGGGATTAGGGATGGGAACGGTGGTGTGGGAATCTGGAGGAAATGGGTGGGAAGAGGCGGGGGAAGGGGTGGGAGGATGGATCTGGTGTTGCCAGGCAACGCTGGGTACCCTTGCAAGTTCTTTATAAAAACAAATGCAGTAAGATTGGATTTATAGTAAAATTAAGAAAATTAGGCAAAAAGTAAGCTTGTATTTAAGCCAAATGATCAAAATTTTGTGGAGGTGTCATTCTTGACAGAACAGGGTTGTAAGACAGAACAGGGTGGTAAACCTTAACATTTGATACCTACTTTTGTAAAATCCATATCTTTAGCCCAGCTGCAATTCTTCGGATCTGGAACTTGCTGAGAATAAAGCACTACACATCTTCAGAAAGGCAAAAAAGAAGATATGTAAAACATTTTCACATTAAAGTTAAAGTAAATCTGTATGTTTTCAATATTGAAAGTGGCAGAGAATGGGGCAACATGGACCTAATGGAATTTGTCATCATAGACAAAATGTTTTAGAATATACAGCTGAATGTTTTTTTTTTATGATAAATCATTTTGTCGAATTATAACTTTGGGGGTTAAGAAGTAATTTGACAGATGTAGTTTATCTATTTTCGCACAGGTTTAAGTGATAACAGTTTTTAAGGGTTCCATGTTACTTCATTCTTTTGGCACTTCATTTTTCAATAAGACATTGAAAGACATTTCAAACAAAATCCAAACACGGTACAGCGTTTTTCAATCAAGAAAGTGTTCTCACATTGCTGGTTGCCTGTATACAACCAACATGATGGTGCAAGTCAGGACAAGCAGAAGAGTTCCAGAAATAACAGAAACCCAAATCACCACATTCATGCCTGGTGAGCAAAGAAGCATATATTTTAGACTGAGAAAAGTAATACACTTAGTGCCAACATTTTTTAATAATACCAATTTATTTCAATCTTCAAGGCAAGCACAACCATTGTTCACTTTAATTTGAATTACACAGCTTGGCTTTCAATATATTAATTTACCTGTGTTGAGGGAGGTAATGGCTTTCTTGAGGTTACTTTGTGGACCATCCCCAGCCTCTGTGAAGGCCAAAATCCTCACGACATACTCCACATCTGGTTCCAACCCCAAAAGCCGGTAAGACTGTACCAGTTCGCCTCCATACAAAGTAACATTCTGAACTGCAATAAAAACAAGTTAGTAAGATATTCAAGTAGTTAATGACCTGCTCTCAGCTTGCAAATATGTAACTGTATTTAATTATAATAATTATTGCCTCTGTAATTATTGAATAATTATTGACCATCCCCAGCCTCTGTAAAGGCTAAAATTCTCATGACATACTCCACATCTGGTTCCAACCCCAAAGGGGGGGGGGTGTTCCAACCCCAAAAAACACCTCACCACCACGTTATCATGTCACAGTACTAACTAGAAGGGCACTTGGGAGAATGCATACTTCAGCCATGTAATGCCTGATCCATGACAACATATCAGGCCCATACATTTTTGAAACATCATGATTATATATATATATATATATATATATATATATATATATATATATATATATATATATATATATATATATATATATATATATATATATATATATATATGGTGGCCCGAAAGTTACTTTACCCCTGATAAATTTCTCGCACTTCCCCTCTGCCCTCACCCCCTCGCCCGCTATGGTATGCAGAAACACTGACTCAAGAATGATGGAGCACATACAGATACAATGACAAATTTATTATTGTAAGTACTGCACAATAAAACCTGTATATTAAAAGAGTTCAAGAACAATGCTTCACCGGGAAGGGGTAAAGTGACTTTCAGGCCACCCTGCATATATATATATATATATATATATATATATATATATATATATATATATATATATATATATATATATACACATATGTAGTTGTTGGCCCTATCTCTCAATGGTGAAGAATCACTTTAAAAATTAAATAATTCTCCTATCAAGAACCGGATTCTGATCTTCACAAATTTCAAACCAATTTGCTCGGGCAACACACCCAACCTGTCCACAAAGTTTCATCTGAATCCGTCCACAACTTTTTGAGATATCATGCTATATATCGGTTCAGCCCTATCTCTCAATGGTGAAGAACCACTTAAAAATTTATCAGATGCGGATCCAGATCCGAATCTGAATCTTCACCAAAATTGAATCAATTCTTCCTTGTCTCACACACAACATGTCCACCAAGTTTTATCCGAATCCGTACACAACTTTTTTGAGATATCGTGCTATATATTGTTTTTGGCCGTCTCTCAATGGTGAAGAATCATCGAAACAATTCTAGTTGTGGGATCCGGATCCGGATCTTCACTAAAATCTAATCAGTTCGTCCTTGTCACACACCAAACCTGCCCACAAAATTTCATCCGGAACCGTCAACAATTTTTTGAGATATCCTGTATACAGACAAATAAACAGAAAATGGTGAAAACATAACCTCCTTCACCTTCGTTTGCAGAGGTAACTAGAGAGGTTATAGAACACCTTACCCCACACAGTGTTTCAGTATATAATTCAATTGAAATAAAAAATATTTCGGAAGTTTAGTGCCATTGATGCAGCCTTATAGAGCCTGTCCAAGTCCTGCAGAACTGGAGGTTTTTGGAAGCAATAAGAAGGCGATTTGTGTTCCACAGTGTTCCAGTGTTCAAGTATATAATTACATTGAAATAAAATAAAGATTGGGAAGATCGTTCAAAAAAAATTAATTCTGGAAGAACCACCATTAACAGTGTCTATTACACCGCCTTAGCTAGCATGTCAAATTAGTTATTTGTGCCTGTTGTTTGTGTCCTTTATACCATCTCTAAAACAGTAAACTTCCTGCTTGGAATGATTTTCAATTTCGTTTGACTGTCAACCAGGCAGACAGAGTAAAAATATTATCTTGCTCCTCTCTGTGCATTTGTAATCAGGAAAAATTCAGAGCCAAACTACTCCAAAAACTGCAGGTTTGTTTTCTGCTTCATGTTCCAATTCATGTTCAAAATATAACATTAGATTAAAACTAAATTGTTCCTCGATCATAAACTGACGTTTGTAGACTGACGGACGGACGAACAAAGAGACAGAAGTGGAACAATTCCTTCACCCCGCTTTTTGCCTCGCGTGCATGGGGTAATTAACAGGTAGGTACCTTCCCTCATAGCTGGGCGATTACCTACAGATGAACATAATCACTACAGTGATATTATATCATCTTGGAATTTTATTGTCACACCTTTATGTTTTGTCATTTACGAACGAATTGTTCATGAAATGGCTTTGTGGATTCAACTAAGTCACTTGTGCAGTTCTCTCGTATTTAAAAACTGTTTTCCCACTCTCATTTCATGTTCAACATCATTGCCTATCATGAGCTAAACATTTCTGTTCATTTATGTGTCGCTGGGATTTCAAATCCATGCTTATTATACAATCCTGCATCAATGTGTTTTTACAATACTCCACAATAAACTCTTCCATGAGTATTAAACATTATACACAATGAAAAAAAAGACAATACACATTAACAATGAATCAAGTCACCTGAAGAAGGTGGCTTGTTTGATGGCCAATAAAAGATGCGGTATCCCAAGATGAACCCCTTCCTTAGTGAAATCGGAAGCACATCCCAGCGAAGGTCAAATCCTTCCCATGAGGAATTCTGGATGCGTACATTGCGGGGTGCCACTTGGGGTACTGCACACACATAGGTTATTATTACATAGGTACCTCATTTCCCACTATAAATATTTTTCACAGCAATGCATCAAGCATTTGTACATCTCCATGAAGGTATCAACTATATTCCCAAAACTATTGCGACAACACGTCTAAACTTGAAATGGACCCTCTCAACCTGCATGTGCATACATTCCCCACATTTCAAAGTAGCAGGTGCTTTGTGAAGGTGTGTAGCAGGAATTGAAACTCAATTGCAATGAAAATTCCATGAGGTGAAAAATCTGACTGACCCTAATCAATTGAGGAGAATGTCCCTAAAATGGAAGAGAACAGACATGCCAAACATGATACATGCCAATGTTGAATATCGGTCATATATCCATTGCTGGGTCAAAGCAAGTGGAAGATGCATCCTCTGTTCCTCTATAAGCCAAGTACTGCCAAACAGATAAATTGTGGCTGCCTGATGTTTCTGATTGCTCGGTCATTGTAAAATAGTAGTTTGTCCATTACTGTACCTGTAAGTCCCATGCATCCCATTCATCCCATACATCTTTGTAAATCTGCTTTTGTGTTACTTGTTCAGGCAATATATGGAAGGACATGTAGCTTGTGTGTGCTGCCCTTTATCCCGCTTAATACCTCACTGCTCGATGCGGCTCTCAATGGTACATGGAGTCGTGCAAAGAAGATGAATGGTGGATGGGTTGGGTGTTTGTTCGGTGAATTTAACTTCACTGGCTCACTTTAACATCTTACATTTCACTGGGATTGCATATGGGGAACATGCCCAGAGATTGCTCCCCCATACCATTATATTTTTGCAGTGTGGAATAAAATAGGCATAAGTGGGTTGGGAGGGTTTCTTTCAAGTTTGTGTGTTTTATCCAAATACTTTTGGTAATACAGTGTGCAGGAATGCAATTAGAAATGATATGAATGATCAGTTTAAAGGAGAATATGTCGTAAAATCATTACGTAGAAATAACAATTTTCAAAAGTCGATCGTTGACTTATTTTATATATACTTATTAATTAATAATTGTACAAAAAAACATATTATTATGTGCAAAATAAGTAATCATTTAACAAGTATGCGTCGTGGCACTTTTTATGTAACTCTCACAAAAGCCATAAAGAAAGCACGAAGGTATATCCAGGTTATGCACACCTCACCTCCCTGCCTGATGTACACGTATTCTGAAGAAGGTTCTCCCTCACCTCCTGGGAAAGTCGCATATACAGACACCTTGTACCTCACATAGTCGACAAATTCACCTGCAAGGGATCAACACCAAAATCCTTAATACATAATGTAAGGTATGGCGTCAACCAAAGTCAGAAGCGACCCAAGGGCTCCTCTTTCACTGGTTTCTACCACCTGGGTGGGGATGGTGTACCGCTACTATTCCCAGATCAACTGTTTTTGGTCTCTTTGTAAGTCCAATATGTAAGCCCCTTTGTAAGTAGCCTTACTACAGACTGTACAATTGATGTTTATAAAGCTTTTCCATTTTAACATTTTTGTATATGCAAAATATAGGGACAAAATGGCAATGTAATGACAGTGGAGCATTGAGGCCACAGTTGGACACACCAAGTAAGGGAATGAACGAACTGCAAAAGAGAAGATAAGGAATAGGAGGAAACACAAGTTATTATACCCATAACTATCCTTTTGCCTCTAGTACAAAGAATCCTGTAGTGAAGGAGTTGCCTTCAAACAACTAGCTTTCTCATCCTAGAGGATAAAATCCGACCAAAGGCAACCTCAAATAATTCCACAAGGTCCGGGATGCGATTTTGCAATAGCGTGTGTCTGTCAATCCGGTGTATGCCCCGGTTTAGAATACGTACAGTACACCGTATCCCTGCATGTCGAAAGAGGCGACTAAATTCGGCCAGAAACAAAAAAAAAAACATTTCCTCAACCTCAAAAATGGAACCATGATAGAAGATCATCATGGAAACCATCCCACAAAGCTACCCCTGCTTTAGCAGGGAAAAATGACCTTAAAATGTGTGTATGTGTGTGTATGTGTGTGTCTATGTCTGTGTCTGTGTCAGTGCCTGTCCAGGCCAAAAGTTTTTTTTTTTACCGTTTGAGCTTTCGTCATCACATTTGCAACAAACTTTTATTATGAGAATATGTTGAAGACTAATTAATAATTGGGCCCCAAATATCAAAGGCCAAAGTCATGGGAAGTACAAGTGGCCTAATCAGCCAGCCTGTTCACTGCTGTACTGTACAAGATGGCCAGGTTTTTGAAATCACTTCCCTTTGTCTTTATTTATTTACCACCATACCAGGGATACCCAGCATTGCCCAGTACAGGTCTAATCCTGTTGGCATTTTGAAGAAATTAAATTTAATTTTTTTCTATTTTATTGTGGGAGCCCAGAAACAGGGCAACTCCCACCCCACCACCCTCTCCTCAGTACTCTATTTGGTTGGTATATTTTTGTTCCTTGGGATGTCATGATTTTAATCACATGGACGAGGATGCCTGTTACAACTAAAACCAGGCTTTTCACACGCCAACCACCTGTGCAAGTTGTCACAAAAGATTTGTGTCTGTTATACAGTGTATTGCTCCAGTACAATTTTATTAATGTTTTATGCCTTTGATTTGATATAGAATGATTTTTTTTTTGTATAGATAGCCAAGGCTTGTGGAAGAGCTAGTACACTGGAATTGTTTATATATGTATGATTGTGTAATGTTTTTTGAGGTGAGATTTTTATTCTAGAAGTTGAGTGGAGTAAAAAGGGGACAATTTATAATGTTGTATTTAGATCAGTGTTTCTCAAACTTTTTTGTCCCACGCCCCACTTTGATTTTCAAAAAAATCGTACGCCCCACCATGATTGGAGACACTACAGTATATACTACATATGCATTCAAAAGGCTTTATTAAAACTTTATTGCAAATTTTATTCAATTGCTGCTCACTTCAATGGGAGCCCTGCCCTTGACGCTGGCTGCAGATTTGTTTGATTCGTGGAACTAATTTTGTCAGTTTCAGCCTTAAATCACCATGTTTCGTGATTTCCAGTCGATTTCTCTTGGCTTGCAGCAAATAGGTAACAACACTAAATCCACATTCGACTAAATAAGATGATGGAAAATTTATCAATACTTCCCTTGCCAAAGTAGTCGAGTTTGGGTATTTATTTTTGCTCTCCTCAAACAGCCACATCATGGTTCCTTTGATCTTGAAAAGAGTTTTCACAGACTCATCTTGTTGCAACTTGCATAACTCCGGTACTTCAGATAAATCTACCAGAAATGGCTGAGTCAACCAAGAAGGGAACTCACAGCAAAGCTATGAAAGCGATCATATTGTTACGGAAATGGTCCTTATTTGACTACTAAATATAGTATTAGCTCAGTTCCCCCATTAAATGCACGTATAGTTAGGTTGTTTGGTAAAAGGGATGTTATATGTGTGTCGGGAGGTTGTTGTTTTATTGTTTGTGCAGTGGTAGAGGACCGAGAGATCCCTCTTATTCCTACCACATTCCGAGATAGGCCCCTCCCAGTTGGATGAGGGGGTGTGGCCTGGAGAGGGGGTGTGGCCTGGAGAGAGGGTGTGGCTAGAGGGAGGAAGCGACGTGAAGGGGAGGGGTTTTGGTCAGTTTTGCCGAGAGAGGCGTGCTCGTGGAACGAGAGAGAAAACGAGGACCTCAGGTTGAGGTGAAGTTTGGGAGTTTGGAAAGCTGCAGGCGGTTGAGAGGCTGCTCGTGTGTCGAAGGAGCGAACAAAGCGAGCGAACGAAGGCTTCATGAAAAGAGAATAGTGTTTGGAGAACAGTCACTCTCGAGAGGGTGCTCATGTTTCGAAGCGAGCAAACGTAAGAGAGGCTGCCTGCACGTGGAGTCGACGATCGACTCGTATGGGGAGGTCATCGACAGGTTCGGCCTGCATGTGGCCGCGGAGCCTCCATACTTACTCACCTCACGGCTCGACACGTTTGTCGATCCGCCCGCAGAGCTCGGCCCCTCGACTTGGGCCTTGTCTGGAGAACGGGCCAGGCCTGGATTTGTATGCTGGACCGTGAGAGAGATCAGCTGAGGCCGATCGTCGACCCCCTTACCTGGGGTCAGAGCGTGCGGAGACCGTGTGCGGTTCGAAGGGAGCAAGAGTACAATGCCTCCATTTCGCCACGCGGCATGTTCGAGCGGGAGCTCAAATCCGTGGATATCTGCCTGTTGCAAGCGACATTCGTGCTTTTGACACTGTCCTCTCATCCATTAGACATCACCAAGTACTCTGTCTTGTCTTGCCTGCATGCCGTTTGTCTATCTGTCTTTGTCTGCACGTTGTTTAAGGCATATTTCGGTAGCGACCCCCTCGAAACCTGTAGGTCGTGGTTCCCTAGTTAAGAACGGGTTGAGCATTGTTAATAAAACCATTGTCGTGAAATGTGCTTGTCTTGTGATCCGCAATGTTCCCCAATAAATCTGGTTAATTCGTATGAAGTTGCCACTATGGATTAATTTGTGTCGCATCGAGGAACGATCCGTTTGATTGGTATATAAAACCAAAATGGTTACAGACTGGCAGAAAACGCTCGGCATCTGACACAACCAGTCTGTAACCAGGGGTTCTATTTCCCCAACTGGCAAGGTACAAGGATTACGTTGGTATCGCGATTGAAGGCACGTGACCCGAGGCCTGTGCTGAGCCAGCCGGCGTTATAAACCCCGGAGACGGTGGTGTCGAGGGTGGCAACTAGGACCAGGTGAGAATCCCGCCACCCTGGATCCGCAACAACTGTAGTCTGGAGCGGGATATTTGGACCAGTGGTGCATTTCGCACCCCGGACATTGGTTACGAAAAAAAACGGTCCAAATTTGATTTGATTTTATGCTTGAGTGGATCGGAAGAAAAACTTGTAATTATAAAGAAAATGGAGTCGCAAAATGGTGGCGTGGCTCCATCCCGGCGCGACACGAAGCGGGAGTGGGCTAACAATAGCGCAAAGAGCTGCAAGGCACGAAGGAAATGCTCCCGCCCATCGGTTGAGGCCACATGGACACGGCATACGCTTGGGCAGACGAATCAGGACGCCGACGCATACATTGGCAAGCTTCAGACACAATTGTCAGATGCCTTGGAGCAGTGGAGGTGTGGTGATGACTGTATCGAGGAATTGCAAATTGAATTGGATGAGGTACAACGGCACGCAGACGAGGTTCATGAGGATTATGTGCACAGGGAGTCACAACAATTGGCCGATGCGCAGGAGCGAGTTCAGGGGCTGGAGGAGGAAGTAGCCAACATAGGCGTGGAACTATGTGGAGAATGGATTAAAGTAGAGCGGATTACCCATGATTTGATGGGAAGGCTAAGACTGGTTGAGGAACGACTGGAAGAAATGAGGAAAGTGGAGGGGAGTACCCATAAGTTGGAACAAGAGAAGAGCGAACTGAACAAAAGAATAGAGGAGGAGCAAATTAGTAATTCTCAGGATAGGAAGAACTTGGAGGAAGAATGGAAAAAAACAGCTTGAAAAGGAAAAATGTGAACACGATTTAAAATTGAAACATCTGAAGAAAGAGGTAAGATCAGGCAATCAGATAAGAGAAAGCCTAGAACAGAAGATAAAAAGAGGAGATAAATATCTGGAGCAAGGGAAGGAAGAATTGTTGGAAAAGTCAAGAAAGTTCAAAGAACTGCAGGGAGAAATGAAGAAAGGGTTTACCCGAAAGTTGGAACAAGAGAAGAGCGAACTGAACGAAAGACTAGAGGAAGAGCAAATTAGTAATTCCCGGGATAGAGAGAACTTGGAAGAAGAATGGAAAACAAAGTTGGCAGAGGAAAAACGGAAACATCATTTGAAATTGCAACAAATGAAGAAAAAGGTAAGATCAGCCGATCAGATAAGAGGAAGCTTACAACAGAAGATAAAAAGAGGAGAGAAATATCTAAAAAAAACTAAAGGAATACGGTTAGAGAATGGACGAAATCAAAGAGGAAGCATGCAAAAGAGGTGCGGGGATGAGCAAGAGAATGGATGAAATGAAGGAGGAAGCATGCAAAAGAGGTGAGGAGGCGAGAGAGGAATTATGGAAAAAAACTTCTGTGTTACGGAAATACCAAAACAAAGAGACGGAATTACAAAACGAGCTGAGGATGTTAAGAGAGGAAAGAAAGAGAACGGAGAATGAAACGTTAAGGAACCACACTGTGCAGATCGAACATTTAGAATCCAAGGCCAGATTAAAGAATGAGATGCAAGAAAGAGTAGTGAAGGAACAACGAATGAGACAGGAAAAGGAAATCAACCAAGTGAAAGAAACGATGAGATTGGAGAAGGAAGAACAAAAGAGACAGTGTGATAGAAAACAAAAAGAACATGGATTTGAAATTGACCAACTAAAGGAAAAAGCAAGGTTGGAGTATGAGTTGATAGTGAAAGAACAACGAATGAAACAGAAAGGGAAATTGGCCAATTGAAGGAAACAATGAGATTGGAGAAGGAAGAACAAGAGTGACGGTTGGAGAGGAAACAAAAAGAACATGAATTTGAGGTTGACCAGCAAAAGGAGAGAGCAAGGTTGGAGTATGCGGAGATGGTGAAAGAACAAGGAATGAAACAGGAAAAGGAAATCAGCCAAATGAAGGAAACGACGAGATTGGAGAATGAGGAACAAGAGAGACAGTGGGATAAGAAACAAAAAGAACAAGGAATGAAACAGGAAAATGAAATCAACAAATTGAAGGAAGTGACGAGATTGGAGAATGAAGAACAAGAGAGACAGTGGGATAGAAAACAAAAATAATATGAATTTGTAATTAACCAACTCAAGGAGAGAGCAAAGTTGGAGTCCACTGAGATGGAAAAACTCCGGAAAGATAACGAACAACTAAAAAGGCTCGGAGAGGAAGAACGACTCAAATGGGAAGGAAAATGGAGCCAAGAAGTAGAACAGCACAATACTATGGGATGTGTGATATCACCACAGGGAGTAATGTTAGTGGTGCGGAACTTGATTGACATCACTCGTCGGATGACACCACATTTAGAGCAAACCCTGGTGATGGAGACATTGAGGGAGCATACGAGGTTGACGAATGAAATACATTTTGAGCAGGTCCAGCATGTGAAGCTGACAGCCCCAGAGGAGTGGGACGAATCAATGAGGAGCAACCTGCTGGAGAGAAGCGACCGGACAGAGGTGACTCTGGAACGAAGCAGGTACGTGGGCACATGCATACATGGTGCGGACGATGAGCTTAAGGTAGAAATTTAATTTTATGTTAACGAAGAGACTCTGTCCGATGGGATGCACGTATACATGACCCCTGAAAGTGTGTGTGGAGTGCCTGTGAACGAATGCTGTGAGCCCACAGTCCAGACTACAGCACCGGTATGTGTTTCTGAGGCTGAAGTGTGTGTGGGTACTCACCTGGCGGTCAAGAATGTAACCCTGGAGTGTGAGGCAGTTGGTCAGTACACAGGCAAGGTTGAAGTTGTGGAATGTCAACACATAACCTTGGAATGTGTGCAGCCTGCTGTGTATAGGAGTCCTGAGCTTGGAATGAGTGGTGACATAGGAAATTGGTTTGAGGTGCAAGGGGAAATAGAAATGTCACCAAGACAGAACTTGAGTCAGGGGACGGAAACCATAATGGACAGCTCCACATGGGTTCTTACAGAGTTGGAGGTGCTGCATCCAGGAGCAGTTTGAGATTGGATTTTAGAAATCCAATTAAGAAATTGGATTTTAATTTCTCTATCAGCCTCACAGGAACTTTGGAGTGGAGTGCAGATGAGTAGCAGGCGGCACTGGCGTGTGTCACTTTGTCTTCAAACCTTTCTGAGCACACGAGTGGGTTGGCTAGATGAATGGGGCATATCTGGCTTCAGGGAGTTATGGAGAAGAGGGGGAGGCCGTTCCACTGATTGGGGTTTACCTGATTTCCGTGAACCCTGGAGAAGAGGGGGAGGCCATTCCACCGATTGGGGTTTACCAGACTTCCGCGAACCCTGGAGAAAAGGAGGGGGAGATCACTGCCCCCATTGAGGCATGACCCCTTTGAGCTGTGGTGGAAAGGCGGCGGGGTCATGTAATGGGAAATGAGGGATTCGTTCTCTCACTCCCCGCCCATGAGCCAAAGAAGTAGGCCATATTGGGATGTGAAAATTTTGATTGAAAATTGTACCGAAAGTGATTGCAAATTGAGAGATGACAGAAGGCATAAAAGTGGCACGAGTGGATTTGGGAGATGATTGAAAAAAGTGGTGGAGACATTACAGGCAGAGCGTTAAATGCACCTGAAACAAGTGGATGACAAAGAGTGGCTTGTTTGAGGGAGGATTGAAATGCCTGGTTGGAACCATGCAGAGGTTCATGAGGCTGGTGAAGAGATTTTGATGTTTCATTTAAATTGTTGGAAATAAACGATTAGGGCAGTGTTGAGGAGGCCAATGGACGACGGACGTAGAGACAAATTAATTGGGATTTGATGAAAAAGTGTACCAGTTAAATTTTATGGCCAAGTGGTATCCAAGGGACTGGTGTGTTTTTGTTTTCACATAAACGTGAACGGTGTTGGATGGTGTTGTGGACTGGGTGTGCAGCACTGTGGAATGAATGACTAGTGTTTGGGTGAATGGCGTGATTGTGCAGATGAGGAGAGTGAGTGCGAACAACGTACCCTGTCGGTAGGACTCTCTTAACCAGGTTGGTGTAGGTTAGGGGGACTTAGAGGATTTGACATGGATTCTGGCTGCTGTTCCATTGTACAGGTGGACTGCGAGGGGTAGGTGCAGGCCAAGGTATGGGGATACTGGTTGGTAGTGTGACATGGTATGGGAAGTTGGTGAGTTGGGAAATAGGGCAGCAGGGCTTTGGGGGTTCCTGGCAGGTGAAGGCTGTCAGAGGTGCGATGAGAGCACAGTGTCAGTGCTATGAGAGCACAGTATAGGTGTTATGAGGGCACAGTATGGGGGCTAGACACAGCCACCCACTTCGTTAGGAGCACCAGAAGCATGCTCAGGTGAACCCCGAGGTTGCTGGGTGTCCTCCACCCCCGATTAGAAGCAGGCAAAGAGGCCTAGTAGTAGTCACACTCCCCAGCCAGCGAGTTATGCCTGGCACCACCAAATGGAAAAAGACGAATAAGGGCCTTGCCCAGGTTTAATAGAATGGATCAGTGTGCCAGGTCGGAAAAAAATGGGTCATTAAGATCATTCTAGCCATAGCAGGGTTTGTCGCATTGTCTATAGCTAAAAGTGAATGGTTAGGTTCGATGGACTCTCCTCCGCACCATTCATGTGTGACACCTGGTACGAGTAGTGTTGATGGGAGAATTTGTTAACAAGGGCCAGGCTGAGTCACCCTCTCCAAGTGCCAGAGAGGCCACCAGTATGTCATGAGCACGCATCCATGAAGATAACAGTTGAGTAAGAAACACACCATCCTGTCTGTAAAAGGAAAAAAAAAAAAAGAGAAAGGAAGGAAAAAAAAAAAAAGAGAGAACTTAACCGAAACAAGTCAGGCAAGGAAGGTTAAGGGTACACTCCATCTCACCTGGTCTGAGGTCATCACACCCATTTGCGTCCTCAAGGACACCGAACTGCATTTGTTTACCATCGATATCACCATGCCACCATTGCTCTGTCACCTGCTGTCCAACGCAGGGCTGGTTGCCTGCTGCTGCTTGTGAGTAGGCCATATGGGCCGAAGCATTTTTGTGGGCCATTGAGGCCAAAGATTCATGCCATTTTGTGGGCCGTTGCGGCCGAAGATTCATGCCATTTTGTGGGCTCACTGGACCAAAGAACTCTTTGTGAGATTAGGCCACTGGGCCGACTGAACTCACCTGGTGAGGGGCCAATAAGGCCACGAAGTGAGGAAATCCTCAGGGGTGAATGGACAATACTACCTGGAGCGAACACATGAAAGAACTTTGAACCTTTGAATGTTCTGCTCCTATGCAAATGTGGTGTTAAAATTAAACTGAATGCCCTCCCGTTCAAATCCATAATTAGAATGTTAAGTAGTGTGCATAGAGTGTGAATTTGTTTGTTCGATTGGTGACCCAACACACTAGGATAGGGACATGCAAATCTTACTGTGACACGTTGATTTTTGGAGATAAGTGCTTCCCATGTTGTGGGTTAGAGTAAATGGGAGATCTGTGCTGTACGTTAGACAGGGCCATTGCCATGGGCTGCCCCAGATGGAGGCTCGGGAGATCCTCGGGAGAAAGGTGGGGGTAGTGTTACGGAAATGGCCCTTAATGGACTACTAAATATAGGATTAGCTCAGTTCCCCTACTAAATGCATGTATAGTTAGGTTGTTTGGTAAAAGGGACGTTATATGTGTGTCGGGAAGTTGTTGTTGGATTCGATATATATATATATATATATATATATATATATATATATATATATATATATATATATATATATATGTATATATATATATATATATGTATATATATATATATATATATATATATATATATATATATATATGTATATGTATATATATATATATATGTATATATATATATATATATATATATATATATATATGTATATATATATATATATGTTTATATATATATATATATGTGTATATATATATATATATGTATATATATATGTATATATATATATATATGTATATATATATGTATATATATATATATATATATATATATATATATATATATATATATATATATATATATATATATATACACGAGATATCCCTTATTGTCGGGTTTTCCGGGCTGTCTCTGTGTGTGTGTATGTGTGTGTGTGTGTGTGTGTGTGTGTGTGTGTGTGTGTGTGTGTGTGTGTGTGTGTGTGTGTGTGTGTGTGTGTGTGTGTGTGTGTGTGTGTGTGTGTGTGTGTCTGCAACGCGAGGCTCCACAGCATGAACCAGCAAACCGATTTCGATGAAACTTTGCCAACAGTTGCCATCTGGTCTGGGAATGTGCGCATTTGAATGTGAACCACCCGTTGCTGTACAGCGGCCGAAAAACCGCGTACAGTATTTTCAATATTTGTCCTTCAGTTTTGAATGTAGAAAAACGAGACTTCGGAATTAAACATTCGAGATATTTAGAAAATTTTACTCGAGCCGATTTTGATTGAGATTTTATTTTTCAAATGGTAGTCCTTCAAAAATTGGGTGTCTATTTGCCGTCATTTAAGGTGTGTATACAGTGTTTGTAAGGAACTACACCGTCGTTCCACCTTCGATCTCTCCTCGATTCAAACGTTATTGACCAAAGTGAAAAGGATCCAAAATAAATGGAATCACCGGCATTTCTGTCTTTGTGGATTTCTAATAATATAATATGTTTATTTATTTACCGAAAACGATTCCACGACCCACACACCACCTTCAATTATTTATTTATTTACTGAAAACGTTCCACGACCCACACACCACCTCCAATTATTTATTTATTGACTGAAAACAATTCCACAACCCACACACCACCTCCAATTATTTATTTATTGACTGAAAACAATTCCACAACCCACACACCACCTCCAAATATTTATTTATTTTCTGAAAACGATTCCTCGATCCACACACCACCCCCAATTATTTATTTATTTACCAAAAACGATTCCACGACCCACACACCACCTCCAATTATATATTTATTTACCGAAAACGATTCCACGACCCACACACCACCTCCAATTATATATTTATTATTTAAAGTGGGAGTGGCGTAGGAAAGTGGGCGTGGCTTATGAAAAATATTGTGTGGCTCAGGAGGTGTGGTCAAACAAGAGCATTGAGAGAAGTTTAAAGGGTTTTCTGTGTGTGTGTGTGTGTGTGTGTGTGTGTGTGTGTGTGTGTGTGTGTGTGTGTGTGTGTGTGTGTGTGTGTGTGTGTGTGTGTGTGTGTGTGTGTGTGTGTGTGTGTGTGTGTGTGTCTGCAACACGAGACTCCACAGCACAAACCAGCAAACCGATCATTTTTCAAATGGTAGTCCTTCAAAAATAGGGTGTCTATTCACCGTCATTTTTATGAGGAGTGCCAGTTGGCAAAATACGCAATAGGAAAAATATTGCCAGGCAGAGGAACAATTGTATGTGAACCAATACGTCTTGGCAATGAATCTTCGTCGGTGGATCGGTAAGAATGAAAAGCATCGTATCCAGCACTTCGATCCTAGCGAATCCCTCGTCGCCTACCGGCTCGTTTTATTGTTTGTGTGGTGGTAGAGGACCGAGAGATCCCTCTTATTCCTTCCCCATCCCAGGATAGGCCCCTCCCAGTCGGCTGGGGTGTGTGGCCTGGAGAGAGGGTGTGGCTAGAGGGAGGAAGTGACGTGAAGGGGAGGAGTTTTGGTCAGTTTCGCCGAGAGAGGCGTGCTCGTGGAACGAGAGAGAAAACGAGGACCTCGGGTTCAGGTGGAGTTTGGGAGTTTGGAAAGCTGCAGGCGGTTGAGAGGCTGCTCGTGTGCTGAAGGAGCGAACGAAGCGAGCGAACGAAGGCTTCGTGAAAGATAATAGTGTTTGGAGAACAGTCGCTCTTGAGAGGGTGCTCGTGTTTCGAAGCGAGCGAATGTAAGAGAGGCTGCCTGCACGTGGAGTCGACGATCGACTCGTATGGGGAGGTGATCGACAGGTTCGGCCTGCGTCTGGCCGCGGAGCCTCCGTACTTACTCACCTCACGGCTCGACACGTTTGTCGATCCGCCCGCAGAGGTCGGCCCCTCGACTTGGGCCTTGTCTGGAGAACGGGCCAGGCCTGGATTTGTATGCTGGACCATGAGAGAGATCAGCTGAGGCCTATCGTCGACCTTACACGGGGTCAGAGCACGCGGCAACCACGTGCGATGCGAAGGGAGCAAGGGAGCGACGCCTCCATTTCGCCACGCGGCACGTTCGAGCGGGAGCTTGAATCGGTGGACATCTGCCTGTTGCAAGCGACATTCATACTTTGACACTGTCCTCTTGTCCATGAGACATCACCAAGTACTCTGTCTTGTCTTGCATGCATGCTGTTTGTCTATCCGTCTTTGTCTGCACATTGTTTAAGGCATATTTCGGTAGCGACCTCCTCAAAACCTGTGGGCCGTGGTTCCCTAGTTAAGAACGGGTTGAGGATTGTTAATAAAACCATTGTCGTGAAATTTGGTTGTGTTGTGATTCCCAATGTTCCCCAATAAATCTGGTTAATTCGTATGAAGTTGGCGCTATGTATTAATTTGTGTCGCGTCGAGGAACCATCCGTTCGATTGGCATATAAAACCAAAATGGTTACAGACTGGCAGAAAATGCTTGGCATCTGACAGAACCAGTCTGTAACCAGGGGTTCTATTTCCCCAACTGGCAAGGTACAAGGATTACGTTGGTATCGCGATTGAAGGCATGTGACCCGAGGCCTGTGCTGAGCCGGCCGGCATTATATATCCCGGAGACGGCCGGAGTGGGTTGAGAATCCCTCCGTCACTGAATCCATAACAATATATTGATTCATTAATTCTGAATCTTCATGCCCCACCAAAATATTGCCATGCCCCACCTTGATAAACACTGATTAAGACTGTGAGCTATGTCAAAGGAATGCGAGAGAATGGGCAGTTTCTGGGGAGGATCAATTTCTGGATATGGAATTATCTCATAATTACAAGCAGCTTGCACATGGCAATGCAGCGACTTTTGTGAATGTTCTCTCTCGGAATATATTGTTGTGGTTGAGGAAATTCGCAAACCACCATTCAGGTCCCGTAGGTGAGATATCTCTGTAAGTACATGTGTAGTTAGCCCCAAACCCGTTGTTTAGAGGGAATAAATGTCATTCATTCGGGCTGCGACCCTTTAAGATAGCCGTTTTTCTGTTCTATCTTTATTTTGAACCAACCACGTCTCAACCGCCATCACACAACAACCACCAACCGCAACGCCGCTTCACAACAACAACAACGCCAACAGCCACGGCCTTTACCTTCACAACCCGCTATCGCAACCATCGCATCACCGCCATTCCAAGCGTCGCCATGGCCATCACCGCCACAATAAACCCTCCACTACCTTCGCCTCTCCTTCTGCGGCCATTCCCGCACTGCTTGTGAACGCCGAGCGTCAGGCTGTCCTGGCCTCGTGCGGGACGCGCGCCGAGCCTCGGGTGCAAAAAGCGGCCTTTCCGAGGGGAAGTCGGATCAGTAATGATTCACGCCCACTTCTGATCCGTCCAATCATTAAGCGCGGGGCGGTTTGGCCCCGCCTCCAGGCGCGTCGGAGTAGAATCGGGATATGCAAATTCGAGGATCAGGGGAGGTTCACGCCCACTTTTCCTCCGTCGAATGGGCCAGCGTGGCTCCGCCCCCGAGCCCATCCTGATCCGGAAATCTGCATATGGGTTCTCCTGTCGCACTATAAAGCGCCGAGCGCGGGGCGAATTCAGAGTAGTTTCTGTTTCGGGCTCGGGCGAGTTGGAGAGGTGTGGCAGCAGCAGTCAAGACGGGTCTGGAGGAGAGTCGGTCTGTCGGGGTTCGGAGTCTGTCGGGGAGCTGCAGAGAGGGGAAGCCGGGAACGCGGTCGAGGGCGCAGTGGAGTCGCTCGTCGCGGGACCCAAGCAAGCCAGCTATCCTCTTTCCCCAGAGCATCAACAACCCCCCCCCCCCGCGCTGAGATAGTGCGAAAAGGGGGCCCCGTTCCCACCCCATTCCAAGCAGTGCCAACGAAACCCGCGGAGGAGCGCGGAGTCGGGGTACCGCCGCCATTTTGCGGCTCATCACAAGACGGGTAGGCTCCACGCGGTCTCGGCCCCAGGCCCGTCTGCCCCCTTGTCGTAGAGGGTGGCCCCTTTTCTTTTGCTTTTGAGTATATGTGTTGTCGGCGCCGTCTGTAAAGTAAAACTGTGTAAGTGTTGCCGTGTGCTCGCGTAGTCGGTAGTCGATCTGCATTGTGTTTCTTTTGTTGCAATTGCTTTTGGAGCATAATTGTTGTGTTTCTTTTACATTTGCTTTTGGTGCATAATTGTTGTAATTGTATATGTGTGCTTTCCGTTTGCCGCGGAATAAATGTGCCTTATGTTGAACTGTTTTTCCCATTTCGCTTCGTCTTTTCTTTAATTGAAACTCCATCTTACTTCACGTAAAGGGTTGGTAGTAGGCAAAATACGCCCGACAATTAATCGGAACCGTCGAGGTTGACGATAACACTGCTCGGTTATCCCGATAGTACGGAAAGGGTCGCTTAAAGTGGCCCGTGTCCGAAGTCGACCTGCGGCCAGGTGCGATCGCCCGGTCTACCCTCCGTGTGGGTACTTAGGTAGGTCGAATTTGGCGAACAACCCTATCCCACGCGGGGGGCCGATTGGCACGATCGTGGTGAGACCGAAAGGCCCACCCGTGACTAGTTCCCGGCGTTAGTCCGAGAGGGTCACGACGGAATTGTCCGTCCGGTGGGCGACGTGCCGCGATTCGAGTTACGTGGCCGCTCGCACGCCGGCGGGCGCGAATTCGCAACAATATAAAATAGGACCGCACATCTTGAACTTCACCTGGATCAGGAGCAACAGTCACTCAAACCATCCCCCCCCCCCCTCGCACTCCCTTTGACCCTGATATTTTTTTTAATTTCATGAACAAACTTTGGTAAATCACAAGTAATGATAATTGTGGTGAAGTTTCATTCAAATCGTGTGTGTAGTTTGGTGAAGAGAGCAAATACCTGTTTGTTTGTTTGTTTGTTTGTTTTTTGGGGGGAGGTCAACTCCCCCCCCCCCCCGAGACTCTCTTAATGAGCACAGATTTTGATGCAGTCAATATACTTTGATACTTGACGGGTGATGAAAGTTGTGGTCAAGTTTCATCAAAATTGTGTGTGTAGTTTCGGAGAAGAGAGCAAATACCTATTTTTGAGGGGGGTGGTGGGTCAAAATGTACCCGTCGACCCCCTTGATGAGCGCAGATTTTTATGCAGTCGATACTCCTTCGTTAGGCATCAGATTTGAAGCTTGTGACCAAGTTTCATCAGAACCGTGTGTTTGGTTCAAGCAATAATGACTGAAGTGTTTCTGGACTCACTGACTGGCTGACTGACTCACTCACTCACCTAAGGACACTGCTTGATCACATAAGCGCACTGGATTAAAGTCCAGATGAGCTAAAAATGGAAAAGCAAATTGAATGGGGGAAGGAGAATGGGAGAAGAAGAGCCAGCTATCAGTTGCCATGCTGTGAACACCATGTCAGAGTGCTGAATTTATCATTTATGCTTTACCTATGAAATAAATGCCAATTTGGAGTTCAACTACCAGCCAGTCTGGACATCAATTGATTAAAGAATCTTAAGGCTTTGTGACAGATAGAATGACTCATCAATCTGTGTGCAGATGTAGTATTGACCTCCTTGTTCCCTTTGAAGGACCACATCAAAACAAATTGCATAAATGAAACATCACAGGAAAATAGGTTAAATGCAGTGTGAATAGTAAATAATCATCTGTCTTTCCCTCATTCCTAATCTCGGGACGACTCCATCAACTACAAAGCATCCAGGAAAATTTCAAAACGTGCAACAAAATATGAAAACAAGTGGTGCCAGGCACAACAAAATCCCACCCATTTAAGGCATAAAGTTTTCGGACCCTACCGATCTTCACAAATATGCATTTTTCACTATAGGACTGGGTAGGATTATAAGTGACAAATATAATAAGGTTCACTATAAGCTTAGTTTGAAGTAAATCAGATCATTTTTGACGAAGTTATGAGCAAAAAACGATTTTGATATTTTCGTGACCTTGACCTTGACTTTTGATCCAATTGGACCCAAAAGTTAATGGGGTCGTCCAAGGTTCATTGCCCATCTGTGGATTAAGTTTGATAGTGTTTGCTAAAGCCTTTTTGCCGTAAAGTTGCTAACAGACAGACAGACAAACAAACAAACAAACAGACAAATGAAAAATCGTGCTTAGCATGACGCTTGGCAAATTAGTTGACCTTTCCGTGTGGTGGGCCAAGCTGTAATGTCATGGAATGTGTGGTGTTTATTTGTTCGTACATAAATAAAATGACATGACGTCACAAATAACAATTATCAGGCACGTGTTGTCATGGTAACGGCAGCAGATTGAAAATTTTCACAACTCATTTAAAGCCACCATGTGACATTTAACAACTTATCGGTGCTTGTTGCCTTCATTCTGATCGTAGAAAATATTTGAAAATACCTAGGAACATTGCTTTTCAACCAGCTTTACGATCCTGTTATCAGGTCTGAAATATGTTGTAAAACAAAAATATGTATTTTATATGTGTGTTTTTCATGTTTTGGGTGACCCTTACCTTTGGTCAATTTTGATCAAACTTTGTACACATGTTAATATTACATGCATAAATAGACAGTATAAGTTTCAATATAATAAGTGCAAAATTGTTTTGAGAAATAGCCATGTGTAATTCACAAAATTACCCATTGGTTTATAATGGGCGATAATATAAAGTGATGCAGAATCCTGATCTTGAACATCACCAAAAGTAAGATATCTTTTTGCACTGTGGATTTCTATCAGCTGTTAAAATTTCATCCAAATTGGTTAAGGATTGTGACCTGTAGAACGAATAGAATTTTTTTTTGTAATCACACCAATAGCTAAAAACTTTGACGTCATACGCTTGCGAAAACTCCGCATAATTTGTACTAACATGCATTTTAAAACATTTAGATATTCCATTGAAGTTTGTTTTGGCATCAAGCGGAAGTCGCTACGACTTCCGGTCACTGAGTTATGTCCAAAAATGTGTTTTCACGTTGTGACGTCACGTCGCGACGTTTAGTCCGATTAAGACGGGGTTTGGACGTGGACCGTCTCAGGTGGATTGCCTATCAGGTGTACAAATTTAAGAACGACTGGTCCAGCCGTTTGGGCTGTAGACGACCGGACAAACAAACAAACAAACCAACAAACGGAACAGACCAACATACTTGACAAAATCGAAGATTTTGCCAAGTAACAAACCGGACGATTACAATATCCTGCTCCCTCCCTCCGGGGGGGTGGGATAATAAGGTTCCATACTGGAGATAAGCACAATGCCTCCAACATATGAACTATTTAAGAGAACTGCAGTGGACTACAAACCATCTGAGTTGTTTCTACTCATAACTTCAATATTTTCTTGACTTGAAAGGCAAACACACACCATTTCCATTATACTCTTTTTAATCCCACTGCTAGTCACACACTTTCCTTAAAATCTTACACCAACCTGTTAGATATACTCTGTGAATGTCGCTTTTGTTGCTATTGTGGACTCTCATCCACTGTGCCGGTCCAGTGTCCAGTTCGTGCCCTTTTCTCCACTCCACCACATATCTGAGAGGGGTCATTTCTGAAGGGGGCTTCCAAGTAACCCACAGACCTTTATGATTGGCTCTCTCCACTTTGACATCACATGGAGGTTTTCCTAGCACAAAATATTTTGCAATTGATTTGGGATCAACCAAACAGATACACCCAACACAAGGAAGCATACAATACAGGAGTATGAGTAAAGCAATCACCAAATTGTCCCACAGCTGGAATGCAGAGTCGTGTGTTGTTTTGTGAGGTCCCGATGAAGTTATTCGCCCAAACTTCGACACAGCAAGAATTGTTGTTTATATCAATCTGGAAAGTTGTGGTGTTCCCTACATCTTGTACACTTCTCGGTAAGTCCTGCATTTGGATTACCACTGTGTATGTCTGGACAAAACACTGTGCCTCATGCTTAGAGAGCATCTGGAAACAAAAGTGGGAAAATGATGAAGTGATGACCGTTATCATTCATATGCTCATTGGTATCATCATACTTCAAGTCATTCAGTTAGAAGAGTTTCTGATTTCCTAAACAAATTGACCCATAAGTTCCCTTCAAATGACATTGGAGGAAAAAAGAAAATTGCAATGGAACTCGACCACACAGACAATGCATGTGAGGCCACAAAAGTTAATTCAAGTAGCAGGTAGTGTTACACTGAGTCGAAGAAAACTACCCAAGGTGAGCATTAGAAATAACAATTGGCAAGCAGCTAATGAAGCATGGTTTGAACTATTTGCTATTCTCATCTGAGAACTTTGCTGGCTTGTGATGCTGAGATCGCAGGTTCAAACCCCATACACAATATTGATTTGTCCATTGTCTTTATAATTCATGCAAAAGTGCAATAATGTTTCAGAACGTCCTTTTCCTCTATGTAATAAATAAATATATATATATATATATATATATATATATATATATATATATATATATATATATATATATATATATACATATATACAGATGTTTGGAACTACAGATCTTCAATATGGATGCAAACAAACATGACATAATAGTGACCGAAGCTTTTCCTGCTGCACTCTTCAGAATGAAAATCGCAGCAAGTGAAGAGGAAGTGAAGGCGCGTGCTTAAATACGCAAGTGTCAATAAGGTAGACAGTGAATTGGTTCAACTGTAATGACGTCACGGTTAATCCGAACGCCCATTGGTCGGCTCATCATCTTCACCTCGAGCTCCCATTGGCTGGATATATATATATATATATTCTCTGCCAGTCTGTCTATTCGGGGAGGGATTCCCCCATTAGGGGAAGGGGCATGAAAATCAAATCGCTGGCATTCTGTTCGCTCCGTGGAGCCTCTTTTGTAAGGCTTGCACTTTCTTACTCTCTCATGGCTTTATCATAACTCTAATTCGATATCTGATTTCATTTTTCATAGTCGCTAAGAAGGTTTAAGACTCGGTTACAAAAAATGTGAAGAAAATTGGTCGAACATTTGCGTTTTTCGACAAAATTGCATTTTAGGGGAAATTAAGGCCTGGAAGTGTAATATGAAGTCCACTCAGACTCCCTCAAGGCTTTATCTTAACTCTAATTCGATATCATTTCATTTTTCATTGTCGCTAAGATGGTTTAAGATTCGACTGCAAAAAAATGCAAAGAAAATTAGACGAAAATTCACGTTTTTAGACAAAAAAAAAATGCATCTTTAATCAAATTAAGAACTGTAATAAAAATAGGACTGCCTGCCGTGAAGCTCACCTGGATCAGGAGAAAACAGTCACTTGAACCCCCCACAGACCCCCTTAGACCCTGAAGTTTTTAATGTCGTGAACAAACTTTGGTACATCATGTGTGATGAAAGTTGTGGTCAATTGTGTCTGTAGTTTGTAGAAGAGAACAAATACCTATTTGGGGGGGGGGACAAAAAAACCCGTAGACCCCTTAATGAGCGCAGATTTTTATGCGGTCAATACACCTTCGTAAGGCATCAGATATGAATATTTTGGCTGAGTTTCATTAAAATCGTTTGTTTAGTTCAAGCGATAATGATTGAAGTGTTTGCAGACTGACTGACTCACTCACCTACGGACACTGCTTGATCACATAAGCTCGCCTGACTAAAGTCCAGGTGAGCTAATAATATATAGTCCATTCAGACTCCCTCACGGTTTTATCTTCACCCTAATTTACCATCTGATTTCATTTTTTCGTTGTCATTAAAAATGCTTTAAGTTTCAGTTGCAGAAAAAGGTGAGAAAATCAGATTGATATTGGCATTTTTAGACAAAAATACATTCCAATAGCCGTTTTGAATGTATACTGAAACGCAAAAGAAACTTACCACCTTTTAAACCTTCAAATAGCAACAATAACACTGCGTGTAGTAAATGTGTGAACTTATTTGTGGACAATAGTGTCCTCACTGTCAGACAAAATGGTCACTTGAACCTTCAATGGTCACTTCATAGCACAGCTGTTGAACAGCCGTTTTGATTGTCAGTGATTAGCCAAGGGGTACGGGATGATTTTAATGAGCTGCACGTGATGTCTTTATATTGGCTTGAAAAAGGCCAGTGCAAAATGGGCACTTCAATCAACATGCCACGATTGTCAAGGGATCAACGGCAGTGTGCCTTGGGCATACTGCAAGGCGGATTGAGCTACCGTGAGGTGGCACGTCGCTTTGTCTGTTCACACCAGACGATATTGGCCCTGGTGGACAGAGACACCCTCCACAACTCTGCAGATGACAGACCTCGATCAGGGAGGCCAAGAGTCACCACTGCAAGGCAGGACAGGCACATGGTCCTAAGTCAGATGGCTTCAGACATTGAGGACTGAGTGGGACAGAATTCAGCAGCAATCCATCCAAAGACTGGTAGGCAGTATGCGCCGACGATGCACTGCCTGTATCCAAAACAATGGTGGCCACACACGCTATTGAAAGGGACTGACATTGCACCCTGTGCTCTTCTGTACTGTAGAACAAACTTATGAGATGGTGTATCTTGGTCAAAAACTTGACATGTTATCAATAAAATGCCAATGTTTCAATTAGCAATTGTTGGTTTGTTTTATTTTGAACTGTTACAATTTTATTACATTTCAAACAAGTGGTAAGTTTCTTTTGCGTTTCAGTATATCTGGTCGGACACAATGGGAGGGGAGGGAGGGGAGTAGTAGGAGTAGTGAGGGGAGGAGAGGAGGGAGAGGGAATAGAAGAGCGAGGGTTTGGAATTCCCTGCTCGGGAATTAGTTATAATAGCCATTTTGAATGTATATGGTGAGATGCGATGTGGGTGGAAGGGGGAGAGAGAGGAAAGGGTGGAGTAATGAGGGAGAGAGAGAGAGAGTGGAAGTTGAAGGGTACGGTTCCTTGCGAGATAATTAGTTATCTATTATTACTTAGTAAAAGTACAGCAACTGAATGCAGAAGTTAAGGATCGAACTGCAGTCTAATAATAATTTTTCATGTTCCGGGTACATATAAGGAGTTTATTTGAGATGAGTGAACTCTTTTCTAACTATTTAATTAAACGATACTTCAAAATATGTTGTTCGTAATAATTTGTATATGTGGACTAACGAATAAATACAAAAAGCCGTTAGGCGACATGGCTACTCGCTCTAGATGGAAAGCTGGCCAACGCGACTAACCGATATTCATGTACATGCTATCAATCAATTTAGTACAATAAATATGATTATCACAGCCCTCTTAGTTTGCGCCAGAAACCCGCCTTGTGAAATTTCAGGCATGTTTCCAAAGAGACTCTAACAAATGGCAGCCCTGGTAATTCCATTTATCTTTTCGCTAAAGATTTTATTTTTTTTATATGATGCTGTAAGACATTCTCCTTGGGCACAAAAAAACAGGTCCCTCGGAGGTCCAGTTTCAGAGGTATTGATTTTTTTGTACAGTCCACAATAAGTGTACGATGTACGATAAAGTATGTTAGCTGTTGCTAAGCAACGGAGGTGTGCATAGCAACCATTCATTTTTGTGTACATGGTAGCCACATTGTACACATTTCACCCAAGTTTCAACAAAATCAGACTCTTTCTCTTAGAGATATTCGCAATTAACCGTTTCTGAAATGTTAGACATGTACTCACCCAAAACCAATCTCCTTCAAATATTTTTTGTTAGGGCTGCAAATTGGCATGAAGGGAGCTCGATAGATTGCGCACAGAACTCTAAGCTTCGATTTTTCGATTTATTTATTTTTGATTTTTTTCGATTTTTTGACCACTTTAAAGGGCCGTTGTTAGGGCCCGGGGTCCCATATTCGAAAGCACACGATTCCCAGAAATATTGGTCCTACCTACCAAATTTCATTGGAATCGGTTGAGTGGTTTAGCCCCTAGGCTTGACCAAAGTTTCACGGACAGACAGACAGATGGAAATGTGCAGAATAAGGGTGCTCTAAGAGCAGCCAATATTTATATTAATAACGTTTGGTTTTAAGGAATTTTTAATTTCTGAAGTGAAGTGTATTCGATGCTTTCAAGTTGAAAAATGAGTATCAGAAGTAAGTCAGTGAAGGCAGCTTCTCCCTCCTTTCAAGTCAAGTCAATCAAGTTAATCCTCCCAAGTCAATTAATTAAGTTAATCCTCCCAAGTCAATTAATTAAGTTAATCCTCCCAAGTCAATTAATCAAGTTAATCATCCCAAGTCAATTAATCAAGTTGATCCAAGTCAATCAAGTTAATCCTCCCAAGTAGGTCATTCAACAAGTTAGATGATTTGCTAGCAACAGTCTTGTAAAACTCGATGTGCAGCCTCTAACTCAAGACGTCCAAATATCTATGCCCATGGGTTTCCCATGGGTGTCCCACTAGTATGAATATAAGCTCTTCCGAGAGTTACAGGTTAAAAAATAAATAAAACTATACCTTCCAAAATAGTTTCAGGCTGTAAGATCCTTCTGAAGTCTTTCTGATGTCACGCCAAATATCAGGACCCCTCTGAGGAGCTGCAACAATGATAAAAAGAAAAATAATAGAACTCTACCTTGCAATTACAACACTGCATTTGGGAATGGTAATCGTATTTTCTAGCAAATTGCTAATCAGCAAACCAAGTTGTTGTGTTCCATTTTTATTCAATAATGAAGCTTATCAATCAAAGTTTTAAATTGCAGGTGCACGAGTACTTTGAATGCTCTCTACATTTTGATTTAATGTAGGTGTGCTGTCAGTTTTGGTCGCCAACACTGATGTCTCTTACTGGATAGGAGAGTAACCTCATTTTTTTAAAGCCATTTGTCCGCCATCTTTGCTGTCCCAAACCGAATGAATGTAACTGGTAGTAACTAAGGTGAATGTCACATACCGATGAAATGTGATTCCTCGTCTCCTTTGATCATGACCGTCACAGTTTTTACAACAGTAAGCAGTACTCAATGGCACTTCATAAAGATTATAACAATGTTTTCTTCAACCCAGGAATGGATTAAAATGAAGTCAGAATGGAATAAAATCAAGTGGGAAAGGAGAAAAATGAAGTGGGAAGATAGAATTTTCATAGAAACTATGCACCTTGAAGCAAGTAGTTGTGTTTACGCAAATGGGATTTTCGGTGTTGTGGGAGAAAGAATATGGCAGATGGAGCACCTCTGGTGGCTTCAGCACCGCCCGAAAAATTTACATTGGGCACCCTATCGAGTTAGTTGAGAAATCAGTGGTCACCACATCTGGAGAAGGACATAACTCCCATCGAGAGGGTTCAGCATAAAGCAACTAGAGATTGATTTGGGGTCCAGCTAGAGTAATCAACATGGAGCAGCTGATGAAGACAGGACCTTATACTTCAGAAAGAAGACGGTTATGAAGGGATTTGATAGAGATGTTTAAGATCATGAATGGTATAGACTACAGAAGAAATAAGTGCAAAAAGTTTTTAATGCAGAATTGACAGTGATAGTACCAGAGGCAATGGCTTGAGATTAAAGAAGAGGAGAGTTAGGATGACATTGAGGAATGGGCGTTTCACTCAGAGAGCGTCTAATGCATGAAATGGTCTCCTGGAAAGGTGGTGGCAGCAGAGAGTGGATTGATTCAAACTAGAATTGGATAGGTACCTAGAAGCAGTGTTATAGAAGGGTGTGTGAATGTTAGCCAGAATGCGCAGACTTGATGTGCCCTAATGGCCTTCTCTTGCATTGAAGTTCCTTGTGTAATATACAAAATTACTCGGTGTCACATTGCTCAAAATTACTCTCAAAATTACTCAGTATCATTCTAAAGATAAAATAAGGTAACATGACCCAGCAAATACAATTTTCCTTATGGAGACTTTTGTAAAGAGAGAAATAGATTTGGCATTCCTTGGAAGGTAAAACAGATTAAGAGATTCCAGATATCAAACAAACCCTGCAGCTGTGCGATCTTCAGCATTGCCAAGGGGCTCCAGTCACTCCAATAACCATAGCCCTTAACTGACTGTGCTCGAACACGGGCTGAGGGATTCGTACAGGACACAGCCATGTCCAGCTCTCGAGAAGTATTTTCCATGAAAAAAACCTGCAGAAAGCATTCCAGGATGTAACCATTTTGGACTTTCTGCCTTAACAGTGCTTTATTTGCTGCATCTATTATTCTGGAATTGGAGAATAGGCCTAAATCAGACTTTTAGATTGTATTTACTCATTTACTTAACCTACTTGTTCAATTTTAATCAGTTAATGCTTTACTTACCAATTTATTTAGAATTTACATTCGCTTGTGAAATATACCATGAGATCTCTCAAAACTCTCAAAAAGCAGGCTTTCCACACACCTCATTATATATTGTATCTCATACATCACATCACGTTATATCACATCTTTGTTCTAGGAACACCTCCACAGGCCTAGCTCCGATTGCTCCCTCAGCCCTCTGAGCCTCCCCCACAATTTCAAGTTGCATGTGTTCTTCTCGTAACTCCCTCCAGGTTTTATCTCCCAAAATCAAACCTCACCGCACACCTCCACTCTTTTGTTACCCTTTTCTTCCATTTGTGGAACCATCTTCTGGAGGTGGTTCAATTGCACTTTTCCCTCCAGGGCTTCAAGTAAGCAGTGCACCATTATCTGATGCAATCTTCCATCTCTACCTACAATAATTTCAACCCCAATAATCACAATCTAACTCAACCATCTTACTTGCATGTTATTATGTTGTTTTTTCTCCTATTTTGTTGTTAGTATATTCTCTTGCTCGTTTTATCCAACTGTAGCTTTACTACCAGACTCTTAACACGTTGCTTTTCCTTCTGTCACCTCACTCTTCCATCAGCTTAAAGTTTGTAGGAGTTCCCTTACAAAGAACTTTGACACAGAAGGATCTATCTATGAAAGCCCACACTACTGGTTGTTATCTACATTAGGCCTGTCAAAGCCAGCACTATTATTCCTAGCTTATGGTTGTTTGTACATGCTTTATCCTTTCCAAATGCTGAGCATCACATAAGGAAAGAGCACATACAATTTTTGAAGTCTTTGGAATTATTTGGACGGGGAACAATCCGCCAACCTCCCGTAATCAGAACAGACGCTCGAGCCATTATACCACCGAATATGGTCCTGTATGATTGATTGCAAGTAAGAGAAATATGATGTAAAACAAAAGGAACTTAACCTTTATGCCTCAATATAATGTCGTTTATTATTGAAATCACAAATTATTTGAGGTATCTGTATTATTTTAAATGGGGAAGCTGCTTCAATATTTGGGTATGTCCTTCCATTCATCCGTCCATCCATAAAAGTGAAGAAGAACTTTTCCAACCCACTGTGTTTAATTCTAAAGGGTTCTAAAGTGTAATTCTAGAGTGTTCCAAAGGATGATTCTAAAGGGTTTTAAAGGATAATTATAAAGGATTCTAAAGGGTAAAGGATAATTATAAGGGGTAATTATAAATGGTCTAAAGGATAATTCTAAAGGGTTCCAAAGTGTAATTCTAAAGGATAATTCCAAAGGTTCTAAAGACAATTCTAAAGGGTTCCAAAGAGTAATTCTGGAAGGTACCAACGGGTAATTCTAAACGTTATAAAGGGTTCTAATGGGTAATTCTAAAGGGTTCTAAAGGATAAATGATAATTATAAGGTCTAAAGTGCATTTCTAGAGTGTTCTCAAGGAGAATTCTAATGGGTTCGTTCCAAGAGGTAATTATAAAAGCATCCAAAGGGTGGTTGTAAAGAGTTCCAAATAGTTCTGAAGGGTAATTCGAATGAGTTTCATTCATTTCTAGGATTTGCCGATTTCATATTAAAAATGCCAAACTAAACCGCTTCCTTCGGACACAGGTGCGATATGTATATATATATATATATATATATGTATATATATATATATATATATATATATATATATATATATATATATATATATATATATATATATATATATATATATATATATATATATCTTCTTCTTCTTCTTCTTTCGGCTGCTCCCGTTAGGGCTCGCCACAGAGGATCATCCGTATGATCCGCATAGTGATTTGGCACAGGTTTTATGCCGGATGCCCTTCCTGACGCAACCCTGGTCGCCTCTTACGACACAGGGATATGGTACACCTATTTTAACCGGTGCATACACCGGGCCCAGTACACTGGTACTCACTTCGCCGACCTCAGAAGGATGACAGGCTGAGTCAACCTCCTGGTGTGTATTAATTCAAGCGGCCAACGGGGCTTGAACTCAGGACTTTTTGGATCCCAAGCCGCTACCCTAAACCACTTCGCCAACACCAGGCTTCATATATATATATATATATATATATATATACACACACACTGTATCTCTCACTGGGGAGGCCATTTTTGACCCATCATGCCTGTACTATAACCACATTCCAGCTCTAATCAAAGGGTTTTTTTATTACCAATTCATGATATTTTCATAACTTTTTCATTTAATTCATATTTTAGTGGTTTTAATAGCCTGATGTTGGCTTAGTGGTTATGGTGGTGGCTTGGAATCCTAGCGTCCTGAGTTCAGGCCTTTAGGCCACTGAATTAAAATACACCAGGAAAGGGGGAGGGGGGAGAGAGAGAGAGAGAGAGAGAGAGAGAGAGAGAGACAGAGAGAGAGAGAGAGAGAGAGAGAGAGAGAGAGAGAGAGAGAGAGAGAGAGAGAGAGAGAGAGAGAGAGAGAGAGAAAGAGAGAGACAGACAGAGACAGAGAGAGAGAGACAGAGAGAGAGAGACAGACAGAGACAGAGAGAGAAACAGAGAGAGAGAGACAGACAGAGACAGAGAGAGAGAGACACAGAGAGAGAGACACACAGAGAGACAGAGAGACAGAGAGACAGAGAGACAGAGAGACAGAGAGACAGAGAGACAGAGAGACAGAGAGAGAGAGAGAGAGAGAGAGAGAGAGAGAGAGAGAGAGAGAGAGAGAGAGAGAGAGAGAGAGAGAGAGAGAGAGAGATTTTTTTTTAAATAATGGATTAATTTACCATATCAATGAGGAATGACACCACTAAGCTAATAGACAAAAATTCCAGGAAAGATATTTAAACACTACTGCCTAGACATAGCCAAGAATGTCACATGATAAAAGGCACTTCTAATCATACATAGATGCAGGTATACAGTGGAGTTGCATGAACAACTTCAACATGGTGCACGTCAATGGGGTTTTGACCAAATCCGAAACTCACATCTTCGATATACAAAAATGGTCACAGATCATATAAACTATCGAGACGGAAACGGAGGAATGGTTCCGATTGTCGAGTCACAGGTTTTGTGCATATATAAGTGAACACATGTGAAAGTGCATTATGTCAAGTAGCGTCGGAGCATGCAAACAATGTCACAAGCCATTAGTCTTCCCATTTCCAACACACAAGTTATACAGTTTACGTGAGCACTGAATTTGGACGACATACCGGCACACAATGTCCTACTCTTTTTGACACATAACATTAAATATCATAAATCTAAATGCAGAAAGGAGAGCTGGATTTATTTCTCCATCTGAATGTGAGCATATCCTGCTGCCCAGTCCTTTACAATGAGGTTAACTTCCATGTCTTTTGCATCCCATGTGCATTTTCATTTTTTACTACGAAATCATTGATCATGTATCAGTCATACCTCATTTCCATAAACTGTCAAAGCCTTTGCGGTTTTGCTGATAAAGATATCGATATAAAGAAAAGAGGATTCAAACATACCTGAGGTTCAGGATCAAAGGAATTTCGATTATAATGAATTTCATAGACAAGTGGAAAGAAGCTTGATGCTAAGCCACCTTCTGGGTACAGCCAATGAATTTGCAGGTGTGGAGCCAATGAGCCACTCAAGGATAAATTTACTTTGCTTGGAGGGTTTGGTTTTACTGGGAAAGACAAACGGTTAAAAAATGAAATCACATGTTGCTTGAAAGATGCAGATACACATAGCTACATGATATCCAAAATCACCAAAGTATTTCATTTAACATTGACACACTTGATTTCAGAATGAAACTCATTCTATAGTTGTTTTTCATTTTTACTTTTATATGATCAGACATTATTCTAATACACATATCTATATGTATATATATAAATATATATATATATATATATATATATATATATATATATATATATATATATATATATATATATATGACCGTTTTTACAGCCATTTTTCCCTGCTGTGCAGGGATTTGGCTTTTTCTTGAGGCAATGTTTTATGGCCGGATGCCCTTCCTGACGCCAACCCTGGTCGCCTCTTACGACACACAGGGATATGGTACACCTATTCTAACCGGGGCATACACCGGGACCAGTACACTGGTACTCATTTCACCGACCTCGGAAGGATGACAGGCTGAGTCAACCCCCTGGTGTTAATTCAGCAGCCAACGGGGCTTGAACTCAGGACCCTTGGATCCCAAGCCGCCACCCTAACCACTAAGCCAACACCAGGCTTTTATATACATATATATATATATATATATTTTTTTTTTCCTTTCTCTCTCCCTCTCTCCCTCTCTCCGTCTGTCTCTCTCCGTCTGTCTCTGGTGGTGATTTCAATTGTCACCATGTTAATTGGCTGGGAATTGGTACCTCTCTCACCAGCCATGGCACTGCAGCAAAAGACTTATGTAACTCTGTGGGTCTGACTCAATCTGTGAATTTTCTGAGGTGGCTGTCTTCAAATGGCAAATCGACCCTTCTGGACTTTGTAATGACCAACTTTCCTGCTAATGTCTCCTGTTCTTTCTCTGTTCCAATTGGTTCCTCTGTTCACGTGCTTGTGAGTCAACATCTCCCTGGCTATTTTCAGAGTCGCCTAAGTGCCAACAAGCCCGGCAGTTCACTCAGACTGACTGGCTGGGGCTGCAAGCTGCTGTCTCACTTTAGGACTGGTTTCCTATATCTGCGATCTTTGATATTAATTCTTCCTGGAAATTCGTCCCCAGAAACCTGCTCTCTCTTATGCACATATTCCTCCAATCTCATCTTCAGTTACCGTACAAATCCACCCACCCATGGTACACTGATTCCTATGGTGAGGTAGTTGCCTTGAATCAATTTGCTTTCTCTTCCTGGAAGGCAACTCTCACTGAAGGCAAGCCTGCAACGAGTGTCTGTCCACCCTCAGGAGAGCGAGAAAACATTGGTCCAACTTCAAGACTGAACTTTCAAAATTGTTTCCTTTTGTAGTAAACCAGTGGTGCCATGTTAAGTCTGTATCCGATGCATGCTCCCCTTCCATCCCTTCACTCACTTAAATTGGCACTACAGCTGACTTTGCTCGTGAGAAGGCTAAATGCCTCAATTCTTTGTTTGCTTCCAAATTGTGTCCGCAACCCCTCACTCCTGGGTGGCACCCACCCACCTGTACCCACCACACCAAGTCACACCCATCTAACTGCTCCTATGCTCTTGGTTCTTTTTTAGCCGAGCAGGTCGAGCAGTTTCTCACAACCCCAGATTTTTATTCTCAAACTGGACTGCAAGACATCAGTACATGTGTTCTAACAAGCTGCTCTGCTGCCCCTTCACATCGTCATCCTCCTCTGTTCACCAATCATTTACCCTACGTCACCTTCCATCTCCTTCAAAGTCAGCCAACATTACTGCATTACATAAACCTGTTAGCAAACACTTATCCTCTTCAGCAAAGACTTTCTAGCAACTTTAAATTGTCAGCAAAGTCATTGAATTGAATGGCCCGATCTCAGACCATGTAATTCTACCCTGGAGATGCTGCTTCTGCTCCTCCAACAAAGAATCGAGGCCCTCAATCTCATGAGATCAGGGCCGTCTCTCTAGCTAGATATATCTCGAGCATTATCTGCTGTCTGTCAAAATGCCTTGGTTTCCATACTCTCTGCCAATGACATCCATGGAGTCTCTACCTATGGCAACCTCCACACATGGATTACTGACTTCCTCTACTCTTGCAGACAATGCAACAGTTTCAAAAAGGCAGCAGCCTCTTCCCTCTCTGCAGACCTTAATATAATCATGAGCTGGTCCAACACTTGGACTATCTTTCAAACCAGATAAATCTCACACTCACTTTATCTCTCCAAAAAGACCATCAAACCCTCCCATCTCCTCCTTAACAATCCTCTTTAAGAAGTTCAGTCACTCAATCTCTTGGACCTCACGATCAGCCATGATCTTTCTCAGGCAAACCACACTTCTTAGTTGGCCCCCAAAGCCATTCACTGACAGTATCCTTCGTCAAGTTCTTCCTTGGCATGCCTGAACTCTTATCCACCTACAACACCTTCATCTACAGCTTGATGGGGTACTATTCTCCCCTCTGGGTTGGAGCCCCTGCCTCTCACCTTGCTCAGCTTCAAGCCATGAAACAAGGCCTTCAAGATCATTGAAATCTCCCACGATGAAGCTGACTCTCTGCACCTATCACTTTCAGATCACAAACAAATCAGTGGTCTCTGTCTTCTTCTGCTTTATGTCTGGTCTTTCACCCTCTGCCCTTTCCATGCTCTATTCCTCTCAGGTTTCTGTGCATGCAGTCTGGCAATAACTGGCTTCTTGTGAAACTCTCAAAATCCAGAATCACTGCTCACCTCCACTTATTCGTTCCCCCTTTGTCCCACCTGTGGAATCTACTTCCTCATTCTCTTCAATTTCACTCTTCCCTCCACCGCTTCAAGACAGGTGTTCACCACCATCGAAGTTCATCACCCATCCACAACCATGATCTCTCATACCCCCATTAACCCTGCTCAAGCCCATGTATTTCTCAGTTTGCAGTTTATTTTCTACCTGAGACTTTGCAGCTGTATGAATTTTTGGTGCTTGTATAATCCCTTAGTCCTCATTCTCCACATTCATTATTTCTCCAAGTCACCCTCTGTTTTTTTTTTTCCCCTTGTTGTTTCAACCTGCTGTTGGATGTTTCCCCCTCTCTTTCCACCCATAAATGAAAGAATTATGCATTACATCAACAGGTAGCCAAATATATGAGTAGTTGGGTTTGGAATATTTAAATGAGTAAGCTCTCCAAGGTAAATTATGCAGACAATACGGGCCTTTTGAAATGACGTATCAATGCCAACAAGACCATTCTCACATGAACTGTGCATGCGTTTTAAATGACTCTCTTCTACTCGCACAGACACTTTTAACCTGCCGTTGCTAGGGTGAAATCTGTCATTCAAATAACCTTTTCAACGTAATTTTCAGCATTTCAATGAAAGAGTGACAATTTCAAAGTGGTTAACCATAATTGTTGTGTTCCTGAATGCAAATCGGATTCACAAAAATAAATAGCAATACAAAAGATATCTGTGGATGAGACATGTCAAGTTCCTGTCATTTCCTGTTATCCAAAGTGAGTGGTGACAGTGGATAACACACACACACACACACACACACACACACACACACACACACACACACACACACACACACACACACACACACACACACACACACACACACACACCCCTTCAGAAAGTATTCACACCCCTCGACTTTTTCTCATTTTGTTGTACTAGTGTGTGCCTGTGCGTGCGTGGCCATACGTGCAAAAAAAAAAAAAAATTTCAAACTGTGTGCCAGAAACAACAACCACATAGGCCGTTCCTTCACTCTCGTGTGCTCGTACGTGCGTGGCCGTACGTGCAAAAAACAACAACTTTCTAACAACCACACAGGCCGTTCCTTCGCTCTTGTGTGCCCGTACGTCCGTACGTGCAAAAAACAACTTTCAAACAACCACACAGGCCGTTCCTTCGCTCTCGTAAACAACGACTGGATTGGGGCATTGTGTTTATTTATAAATGCGCATAAGAAATCGAGAAATTATTAGAATACAGTAAGTCATCACTATCCTGAAGTCCGTACGTTGTAACCCGTAATGGGGAACACGGCTGAGGATCTCGTCCCCAACGGCCACGCCTACGCAGCAACGTGTCCTGTCATTGGTTTGGTAAATAAATGGCCATAACTTGGGAACCACTTGTCCGATTAATATTAAACCTTGAAAAGGCACATACTCGGCCTGGTGTTGGCGCAGTGGTTAGGGCAGCGGCTTGGGATCCAAAAGATCCTGAGTTCAAGCCCCGTAGGGCCACTGAATTAATACACCAGGGGGTTGACTCAGCCTGTCATCCTTCCGAGGTCGGCGAAATGAGTACCAGTGTACTGGGCCGGTGGATACCCCGGTTAAAATAGGTGTACCATATCTCTGTGTCATAAGAGGCGACCAGGGTTGCGTCAGGAAGGGCATCCGGCGTAAAACATGTGCCAAATCACAATGCGGATCATACGGATGATCCGCTGTGGCGACCCCTGAAGGGAGCAGCTGAAAGAAGAATAATAATAAGAAAAGGCACATACTCAGGTCACCAGCAATATACTTGGCAAGTTTCAATTAGATCGGACCAGTTTTTTGTCGAGAAACAGCGGTTTCTCTCTCACATACACACACACACACACACACACACACACACACACACACACACACACACACACACACACACACACACACACACACACACACACACACACACACACACACGCACACTGCTGGAATTATAGATAGATTACAGCCTGAATTTAAAATGGGTTAAAATTGAGATTTTTTTTGTCACTACATTTGCTTGTCTTGCTTGAAAAGCTGAAATATCTTTGCAAGAAGTATTCGACCCCTTTGCTATGACACTCCAATTTTAGCTCAGGTGCATCCAATTTCCTTTGATCATCCTTGAGATATCTCTGCAACTTGATTGGAATCCACCTGCGGCCAATTCAATTGATTGGACATGATTTAGAAAGAAAGACACCTTTCTGTACAAGGTCCCACAGTTGGCAATGCATGTCAGAGCAGAAACTCTATCATGAAGTATAAGGAATTGTCCGGAGATCTCTGAGATGGAGTTGTGAGGAGGCAAAGATCTGGGGAACGGTATAAAACAATTTATCGAGTGTTGAAAGTTTCGAAGAGCACAGTGAAATCCATCGTTAGGAAATGGAAATAATATGGAACTACTCAGACTCTTCCTCGAGCTGGCCATCTGACCAAACTGAGCAATCGGGAAAGTAGGACCTTGGTCAGGGAGGTGACCAATAACCCAATGACTACTCTGACAGAACTAAGGTTCTTTTGCTGAAATGGGAGAGCCTGCCAGAAGGACAACAGTCTCTGCAGCACTTCACAAATCTAGGCTTCATGAGAGAGTGGCCAAATAGAAACCACTCCTGAGAAAAGGGCACATGACAGCACACCTGGAGTTTGCAAAAAGCATGCGAAAGACTGAGTGCATGAGGGAAAAAGATTATGTGGTCTGATGAGACGAAAATTGAACTCTTTGGCCTGAATGTAAAGCACTCCATCTGACAAAAACAAGCACAGCTCATCACCCATCTAACACCATCCCCAATGTGGGGGAAAAATTTATATTAATGTATTCTAAATTGTAACAAATGGAGTTTTAGAAATGGAAGTTTTATGCTACAAGTTGAATTGGCTGTCCTTTCTGGCCAAGAGACTTTTGCCCTAAATGTTGATAAATGTCTTGGGCTGGAGCGGAGTGACCTGAGCTGATAACAGCGAACCTTTGCCTCGATATGTACGAAGTGGCTTCTCGTCTAAAGGACATGTCTGCAGTCTGGGGTGATAGCCCCCACCACTCTCTCTCTCTCATGAAAGTATAAAATGCTTTGAAATGTAAAATTGTTTCAGTGCAAGTACCTGAGGAAGTATTAGAATCTCAGTGGCTTGTGCTCCTTGGAACCAACCAAGTACCAAGTTAGAATAAAACTCTGATGTTATGTGGAAGTGAATTGAATCAGGTTGGTCTGACTGTTAACTAAAGTAAGAATAAATGAAATAGAACCAAATAATATTGCAATCAATGGGGATTCTAAAGTTCATTGTACGAGGGTGAGAAGTGTATGGTGTATAATTAGAATAATAAATTGTTTCACAAGAAAGGACTTGTGTGGACATCGGTTATCAGTGTCGATAGGGTTTTATGCAGGATTTTATAACCAAATCGGACAAACTTTAAACTCTGTCTGAAGTCAAATAGGATTCCACAATCGGCCAGGTAGAATCCTTCAACGATCACAACAAGGTGGGTTAAAAAAAATCCACATCAGTTGGCACCTGGTGACTCGGATTCGAACCAACGTGGTGCGGTGCTCGTGAACGGAGGTGCTTAATCTGCCGGAGGCAGTGCCTGGAGGAACGACAAGTGCTTGAGCGAAGGTAAGGGAGAGCGCTCTCAGCAGGTAACGCATTTCGAACAAAGAAAAGTTCATTGTCAGATAATTTTATTGATAGAAAGAAGATCCGGCGGAGAGAGTCCGTTTTAAAGTAAACGATAAGTACTGTAGTTGTTTTATAAAAGTGCTGGAGAAGAAGAGGAGTCAGATGACAAGAAGAGGCTCGATGAGGAGCCAGACGAGTAATTAAATGGGCATGATAAAGCGACATGCCACATGTTTGCATTGATACGGACCGGCTGTGAGAGAGAGGCCGAGGACACGGCTGAGATGCCGAGATAGGGCTATGGTTAAGGGAAAATAGATAAATATTATAAGTTACCTGTTTGTAAGAGTTATGAGTTAGCTTTTGTTCATTGAACTCACTGGAAGTTTGTTGGCAGTGAGGTTGTTATATTATATTGTGTGGAGGTTTTACGGATTTGTAAATGCAATGATTTGCACGAAACATTTTGTAGAGTGCAGGAGACGATTGACCGGCTGGGAGCGTGGTTGGTGATTTGCATTGAGATGCACGTGTTGCTGAGAGTAAAAAATGAAACTTGTGCGAGTCCAATATTCACTGCAATGAAACGTGTTCTGTTGGGATTTTGACGATATTTTAACTCGTGCTGAATTAAGCTGTGGGTCTGTTTGGGTTGGCATGTTATGCATTCTTGGCGTTGTATTTCCACGTGAAGGTCGCAAGCTGCGACAGTGCAGCTCGCCCCCTCCACTGGATCTGTGGGGGGTGGCATGTCTTTCCACTGAGTCTGTGTTTGAGTCTTAGCTTTAAGTGTGAAATTCGATTAATATGCAGATTCAAGAGGATGGAGGCTATTGTGTCGAAATATGCATGCCGTTGGCAATGACTTTAAAATGATATAGAAATGTGATTGGTATTTGTCACGTGATCACACGTGAGTCTATGAGATGCAATGCTCGTTAGTGTGTGTGTTGAAGCCATGCTAGAGTAATGCTAAACTGTGGGTTTTGCCTGTCTTGGAGTTTTTCGTTTTCTTCCCACTGGATGTGGAGAGAACTTCCTGTTCCTTGTTACTTGGTGTTTGTGGCACACCCTCTCTTCTGAATCTGTTTAAAGTGAAGTCCATTCAGGGAAAAGTGTTGAAGTTTTATTTAAAAGCCATAGGGATTGGATAAATTGAAATAACAATTGTGAATGTAGGATATATTCGGAATGTGAAGTCTTGGGAGTTGAGCTCTCGCTGGCATTGTGATGATTTCTAATTACACAACCCGGCAGGTTCAAGTGCTGGGCAAGCTCTGAGGACGTGTCAGAAATGTTTCGAAGATTTGATCTGAGTTGTAACCATTGTACTTAAAAGATGTGATTTAAATGTAGAAACGTGATTTGGAATGATTTAAAATTGATTTGATGATGTTTTGCACGTGGGGAGATTCACAGATAATTGATGATGCCCTCGGATGGACATTGAAATAGGCATAACGTTTTATACGTCTGTAAATGTTGAGGTTGCCTGAACTTGTGCTGGGAAGGCAATGGCAACCAACCCAGTGTAACCCTTTGATCGATTCAGTCAAGGTAAATTCATGATTTAATTAGATAGATGCTGAAGATTTTATTTTTGATTTATGGATTTTAAAAGGAAAAAAGGAAAGGAAATTCATCCCCGTGTCATAAGAGGTGACCAGGGTTGCATCAGGCGTAAAACCTGTGCCAAATCAGTATGCGTATCATAACGGATGATCCGCTGTGGCGACCCCTAACGGGAGGAAGAAGAAGAAGAAGAAGAAGAAGAAGAAGAAGAAGAAGAAGAAGAAGAAGAAGAAGAAGAAGAAGAAGAAGAAGAAGAAGAAGAAGAAGAAGAAGAAGAAGAAGAAGAAGAAGAAGAAGAAGAAGAAGAAGAAGAAGAAGGAGAAGGAGAAGGAGAAGGAGAAGGAGGAGGATTTTAAAAGGAAATATTTTATTGTTTTGACCAAAACGTTGTTTAAGAGAGATTGGATGTTTATTAGTCTGAAGTTGAAGATGTTTTCCCCAAGACTGGGATAAAATTTGGGGAGGGTGTAGCTACATGTGTAGACAGAGTGTTTGAGCTGCAATTTAAATAATATTCGCCTGATGATATATTTGACAAGTGATTTGACAATTTTTGTACAACTGTTTAAAATGATTTATTTGTTTTGATAAAGGAAAATGGATTCGTAATTGAGGTCAGAGGAAGTGATAGATAGTTTGTGTATGTGAGTTGGAAAAATGGCAGCATGTTTGCTGTTTTGGTGAGAGAGAAATGGATAGATGGAAAATGTCAGAGATTTAAAATGTCGATGGAATTCAGTGTTGTTTTAGAGAGATTGGTTAAACATTATTTTTGAGATATTTTATGTTCTGCAGCAAAGGACGCTCTGCAGCTCGGTAACTGTGTTAGTTACTTTCAGACTAAGCTCATAAAAATAGAAAATTGGGGGAAAGAACTCATTGGGAAGGAACCATCATGTTTCTTTTAGTTGTAATTTATATAAACTTTTGTTTTGAGATTTCAAATTGAGAATCCTTTACCTCAGGACTTTGTTAATCTGTGAATTGAGGATAGGAAAAAGTTACTGAGAATTAAATCAAGATTAAAAATAATAATAATTTTAAAAATGGCAGTTGCTCTGGAACTATTTGTGAATGAAACTGTAAATTGTTTAGCAGATGTGAATGTTAAAATGGTAATTGTGCAAAATCGATTTGGATTCGGTTCTTGAAGAAATAGATTACTTTCATATTTTGGGATAAATGATGGAATATTTTTGTGAAAAGAATTATTGATCGCAAATTGGAACCCTGATAAAGACTGTTTGCTTTTACATGGAAATAGCAAATGAGATGAATGTTTTGAGTATACGTACAACTGAGATTTCTGTATATTTTAGTTGTCATTTAGGGAAATAATAAGGAAAGAGATAAAATATTGATAATGCAAGTTGAATGCTTTGGAAGAACCTTTGTCAGTCTTTTGGAAATACATGAGCCCATGATGTTTACTCGATGTTAACTTTGGTTTTGTTTGTTTCGGAGTGTTGAACGCAGTTAAACTATGAAATGTACGTTTTCGTCTAAATGAAGCTTGGAAAGAACTTCCACACAAAGATTGGACGATGGGAGAACCCAGATTTTGGTGATTGAGCATTCAACACGTGATCATGCCCCTTCCTGAGGAGATAAGATGGAGCAATGTGGGGAAAAAAGAAAGAAAAACCCACTGAGGAGATGGTTGAGCAAAGTCTTAACGTCGGCGTTGTGTGGTGCCTGCGTGGAGGAATGTTCTCAGCCAAACTCTCGATTGCCGCTCTGCAAATACATCGTGAACTTGCTGTGGTTGCTTCAATGTACGACAGGCCTGGAGTTCCATACTGCGAGTCGTTTACAACATGTGTTCCTTTTCGTCTCCTTCAACCCAGTGTCCGGCCCAAGCTTGTACTTGCCCACATCTACCTTCCCTTCAGCTCAAGGAGTGCTTCGATTGTGTTTCCCGTTGGGTGCTGCTCTATCCACACCCTGACCTGTTTATCTTCTGACTTTGGGTAGCATTTTTTCAATGTATGACACATGCTGATGAACAGGCCATAAATTAAATGGAAACACTCATTTTCTGATATGAGCACTTGCTGCCATTGTTGATTGAACAGGAGTAATGGAAATCTTTTCTCCTTCAGGAACGGGACATGGCAATCATGTGTAAGAAAAATTATTCAAATTTTCCTTAAAAAAAAAAAAACGGGGGAGTGTGGTGGAAAATTTATATTAATGTGTTCTAAATTGTAACAAATGGAGTTTTAGAAATGGAAGTTTTATGCTATAAGTTGAATTGGCTGTCCTTTCTAGCCAAGAGACTTTTGCCCTAAATGTTGATAAATGTCTTGGTCTGGAGCGGAGTGACCTGAGCTGATAACAGTGAACCTTTGCCTCGAAATGTACGAAGTGGCTTCTCGTCTAAAGGACACGTCTGCAGTCTGGGGTGATAGCCCCCACCACTCTCTCTCATGAAAGTATAAAATGCTTTGAAATGTAAAATTGTTGCAGTGCAAGTACCTGAGGAAGTATTAGAATCTCAGTGGCTTGTGCTCCTTGGAATTGACCAAGTACCAAGTTAGAATAAAGCTCTCTGATGTAATGTGGAAGTGAATTGAATCGGGTTGGTCTGACTGTTAACTAAAGTAAGAATAAATGAAATAGAACCAAATAATATTGCAATCAATGGGGATTCTTAAGCTCATTGTACGAGGGTGAGAAAATGTATGGTGTATAATTAGAATAATAAATTGTTTCACAAGGAAGGACTTGTGTGGACATCGGTTATCAGTGTCGATAGGGTTTTATGCAGGATTTTATAACCAAATCGGACAAACGTTAAACTCTGTCTGAAGTCAAATAGGATTCTACAATTGGCCAGGTAGAATCCTTCAACGATCACATCAAGGTGGGTTAAAAAAATCCACATCACCCAGCATGAAGCATAGTGGTGGCAGCATCATGCTGTCAGGATTATTTTCAGTGGGAGGGACTAGGAGATCTGTAAGGATAGATGAAATAATGAATGGAGCCAAGTACAGGAAAGTCCTCAAGGAGAACCTGCTTCAAAGTGCAAAAGATCTCAGAATGCAGCGAAGATTTACATTCTCACAGGACAATGACTCCAAGCATACAGCCAAAGCAACACTGGAATGGCTTTAGAACAAGAATGTGAAAGTCCTTGAGTAGCCCAGCCAAAGCCAGACTTTAATCCCATTGAGAATCTATGGAAAGATTTGAAGATTGCTTTTCACCGACACTCCCCATCCAACTTGATAGAGCTTGAGTAAATCTGCAAGTAAGAATGGGAGAAATCCAAATGTGCAAAGCTGATACAGATATACCCAAGAACACTCAAAGCCGTTATCGCTGTCAAAGACGCTTCTATGAAGTATTGACTCAGGAGGTTGGTATATTTGTCTAAATTAGATATTTCTGTATTTCATTTTCAATTAATTGGTGAAAAAATCCAAAAACATGTTGTCACTTTTGTGTACTTCATTAACAAAAAAATTAAATTTAATCATTTTAAATCAAGGCTGTAACACAACAAAATTTGAAAAAGTGATGGCGTGTGAATACTTTCTGAAGGCACTGTACGTATGCACACATGAAGGTGGATACTTTGATAATGAAGAGGCCACTGTTCCACCTTATGAAATCCACATATGGAGATAACAACCACAAAAACACACACACACACACACACACACACACACACACACACACACACACACACACACACACACACACACACACACACACAATCATCGTGTGACAGGTGGAAAAAATTTGGCTCTGTTATTGAGAAAACACGGTAATACAGCAAACGGCTTGGAAATCGTGATTTCAATGAAACTTGACGACAACCTTCATCACCCGTCAAGTACCAAAGTTTGACTGCATCAAAATCTGCGCTCATGAAGAGAGTCTACAGGGGTGGTGGGGGGGGGTTGAACCCGCCCCCCCCCAAAGAAACAACAAATAAACAAGTATTTGCTCTCTTTACCAAACTACATGCACAATTTGAATGAAACGACCACAACGTTCATCACTTGTGATTTACTAAAGTTTGTTCGTGGCATTAAAAAAAAATCATGGTCGAAGGGAGTGCGGGGGTTTGAGTGACTGTTGCTCCAAATCCAGGTTCAGGACAGGCAGTCCTATAATTTTAATATGTGGTCTTTCGTATAACTCAGCCAGGGTTTGAACCACCATCCATCCTCCCAGATTCAGAGCAGACACTTCAATGATTATTCCACCAAGTCTTGTCATTTCTACATACTCCAATGAAAAACAAGATATTTGTACATGTGAATCTTTAATAACATTTATCATTTTCCGAGAAAATCTTACCGATATTCCAAAGACTGTGGCAGGAAATAGAGGAGTTGTTCACCCCAATTGCATTTGAACCCTCGACCCAGAGCCTGTAGTAACGTCCAGCTGACCATCGCAGTGTATTAATACGGCACCATCCTTGGTCACCCTGCACATCACAGAGGCTGGATTTCACAGCACTGTGACCCATAGGCATATTTTTGTAAACGTTATCACATGGGTGGGTCGACCTGCAGAATACAGCCAAATTACTTGAACCTGAACAACACAACACAACACATATCATGCATATACAGTATGTGGAGAATTATATTGAATGAGCCTGAATGTGGTGTTAGCATGATATAGTAACATTCAACTAGTAAGCATTTTTCTCACTGTATGGGTCAAAAACATAATTTTATGACATTGCTCCCATAGTGATGATGAACTTCAGACCAAAATTAGTGAATGACTTCCTTCCGGTTCCCATTGAATATGTTTCAAAAGTTGCCAGGCCCATTGAGCTGCATGCCCATTTGGCAACTGCAGGTCCATCGGCACAAAATTAATTTCTTCACAACTGATGACCTAAACACGAACATTCTGACCTGCCATAGCATTCCCTCAGTACAATTTACAGGTCATATAATATTACGTATGCAAAGGGAGGTGGATGGAAGTGCCTTTTGTGCATGCCTAATATATGGTTCAAAAGTACAAGGGTCAGTACGAAAGTAATGCCTCTTATTTTTCAGTTCGTAACCAAAGCATCATAGGAAAGCTACCCAAGATCACAATGAAAGGTTTGTATCTCTCACCCATTTTAGGTTGAGTGGCCCTGTGATCGGTCATGTGACATCACACCACGCTTTCAGAATTGCTGCCCTGTTAGATGTGCATATAAAGCAGAGAACAGTTGTTGAATTTCTTACTGCAGAAGAGGCTCCACCAGTGGATATTCATTCTCATTTAAAGAATGTGTACAACGACTCTACCATCGATGTGAGCACCATTAAACATTGGGCAAAGTGTTTCAATAGTGGGGAAACCGATATCGACCACAAGCCTCAAAGTGGTTGGCCTGCAACCACAGTGTCATCGGTAAATAAGAGTCGGGTTGATGTGCTCGTTAAAGTGCATTGCAGTTGATAGAGAATATGTGGAAAAATAACCATATTTGCCACATGTGGATGCATATCCCCTCTAATTTTGATTGTAATTGAATTACATTTATTGAGAAATAAAATAAGAGGCATTACTTTCATACCGACCCTCATAAAAGGTCCCTTTTCATATATAATGATTCTTATTCTTCGTTTTTTTTAACAAGTATGACTTACAATATGCTATACATTCAGGAACCCCCTGCACAACTATTTTGAAAAAAAGAAAACAGGGATGAATCATGCTTTGTCCGACCTTGTGAACTTACACATCGTATCGCAGATGGAAGATTGTCTTTTGTGGCTCCACACACTCACTCAGAATCCATGAACAGTTCATGTAGAGAATGTCCATTGTGTAGCACGTAATGTTAAAAGGAGCACATGGAGGGTCTGCACATACAGTAGAAGAGACAGTTGGCAGGATGATTCTATAGTGAATAATGTGGCATATTTATCAATATATTATGCCCCCCCCCAGCAATTTTATTGCCCCCTTATCCCTTCAGTCCAAATTTGAATATCATACCCTATTATTCCTGCATACAAAGCTCAGTTCTAAGTAAGCTTTCGAACCTGCATCCGATTTTTGTTTTATTCACAGCTTAGTGCAGGGGTATGGTGTACTCACCTTTGAGCAGTCTCGTCTGATAACATTATCTCACCCAACTACAACCTGTCATCTTGGTACTTTGCAGGCAAGGTGTTGCATAAATTTACCCACGTTTTTCAGCAGGCACATTAATGCCTCACCCTGCCAGCCAATCTATCTACATAATAGGCTAATGGTAGCTGTCTGTCTCACCTTGGAACACGGAAACACTCCTCATAGAGAAAAGAAAAAATATGCAAAGTTGCTTCAAATTAATCCAAACCTATGGGAAAATTATAAATATGTTCAGACGAAAAAAATTGAACCTGAACAATGTATAGGCAACAAAGCACTGCTTCGTTCACTCTGGAATTTTAATTTTTTTATTTTTTTTTGCTGTTAAGAAATATTTAACTGCCCATTTTTGAGCTCTTGCAAACAGCACAAGAGTAAAAGGGTAACTGACTTACTGACTCACTGAATGATCTTAAAGATTGCTACCTTGCAGGTGACGGAGAAAACTGAAATTTTGCGTGCTGATGGACATCGAAGCCAGTACACCAGAAAAAAAATATCACTGAATCATCGGACAACATCCACAAATGAAAATATATATAAATGAAAAAAAAGGAAAAAAAATGCAGGTGAGTGACCCAAGACAATGGGGAACAACAGTAATTTTGTGTGGCAAAGGACATCGAAGCCGATACACCAGAGAAAAAAAAATCACAGAACTGTCGGAAAGCATCCGTAAATCTTCTTCTTCTTCTTTTTTCAGCTGCTCCCGTTAGGGGTCGCCACAGCGGATCATCCGTATGATCCGCATAGTGATTTGGCACATGTTTTACGCCGGATGCCTTTCCTGACGCAACCCTGGTCGCATCTTACGACACAGGGATATGGTACACCTATTTTAACCGGGGTATACACCGGCCCAGTGTACTGGTACTCATTTCGCCGACCTCGGAAGGATGACAGGCTGAGTCAACCCCCTGGTGTATTAATTCAGTGGCTCAACGGGGCTTGAACTCAGGACCTTTTGGATCCCAAGCCGCTGCCCTAACCACTGTGCCAACACCAGGCTTGGAAAGCATCCGTAAATGAAAATATAAATAAATAAATATTATAATATAAATATATATATTAAAAATCAAATGCAACTGCGTGTCCCGAGACTATGGGAAAGCACAGTTCGTATGCTTACACAATGTGCAAGCACACCCCACTGGTATATGTATTGTTGCGGATCCGGGGTGGCGGGAATCTGACCCGGACCCTGGTGCCACCCTCACCACCACCGTCTCCGGGAGTCTATAACGCCGGCCGGCTCGGCACAGGCCTTGGGTCACGAGTCTTAAATCGCAATACCAATGTAATCCTGTACCTTACCAGTTGGGGAGATAGAACCCCTAGTTACAGATTGGCTTTGTCAGTGACCGAGCGGAGTCTACCAGTCTGTAACCATTTTGGTCTTATATGCCAATCTAATGGATCGTTCCTTGACGCGACACGCATTAATCCATAGCGGCAACTTCATCAGAATTAACCAGATTTATTGGGGACATCAGGGATCACAACACAAGCAATAAACACGACAGTGGTTTTATTAACAATTAACCCGTTCTTAATTAGGGAACCACGGCTAAAAAGGTTTCGAGGGGATTACTACGAAATATGCCTTATACAACACGTGCAAACAAACATGCATGCAGGACAAGACAGAGTACTTGGTGATGGCTCATGGACGAGAGGACCGTGTCCCAAAAGCACGAAGGTCGCTCGTAAAAACCAGCGGGTTTCCACGGGTTCGAACTCCCGCTCGAACGTGCCGCGCAGCAAGAAATCGCGGCGCAGCACTCCAGCTCCCGCCCAAGTCACCGCGTGCGCGTTTCTCCTCAGTGCGCTCCGGCTCCGCGCCACGTCAACGATGCGAGATCGCCGATCTCTCTCCAGGGTTCAGCACACGAATCCCGGCCTGGCCTGTTCTCCATACAAGGTCCCAGTCGAGGTCCGAGTTCCGCAGGCGGATCACAACGTGTCGAGCCGTGAGGTGAGCAAGGACCGTCAGACGCTCCGGCGTATCCTCTCAGGCCTTCCCGCCTCGAAGCCCGACTCCCGCTTCGTCCCCTCAGTTCCTCTCTCGGTCGAATCACCGACGTGCAGTTCGGGTTAGCGTCTCTCCCGGGAGATCCAACACGGTTCCTCCTTCGTTCGCTCGTTTCGAAGCGACTCCGAGCACGCCTCCAGAACCCAGCCGTTCCTCACACACAGCACTCCTTTCGTCCCCTTTTCTTTTCTCCTTCGAGTCGTGAGGTGAATCGATGTGCAGGTTCCGCTTTCTCTGCCGGTCGATTCACCACTGCCTTTTTCTTTTCTCTCTCGCCTTGACACACGTCTGACTCGACGACTCCCTGACCAAAAACTCCTCCCCTTCGCGTCACTTCCTGTCCAGGCCACACCCCTCGCTCTAGGCCACTCCTCTCAGCCGACTGGTAGGAGCCTATTCCGAAATGAGGAAGGAATAATGTATATACACGTGTATATATATATATATATATATATATATATATATATATATATATATATATATATATATGTATGTATATATGTATGTATATGTATATATATATATATATATATATATATATATATATATATATATGTTGTTACGGTGCCGGGTGGTCGGCCGCAAGCTGACTGCTCTGACCGACCGCTCTGAGCCGCAAGTCAAGTTGGCCCGACCGATCGCCCGGAATATGCATTGTCGCCTGGATAAGTCCGAAGCTGACGGGTCCTTGTGCAAGAACTGTGAAGGGCCAATTTTTCCACCACGTAGTACAGGGTTATTTGCCAATTCTTGAAAATACCGAGAGACCACGTGACGATCTACTGAGCCTCCACACCCTCGACGGAACTCGTACGAAACAAGCTGCTTAAGCGAGCCTGCCCCGTGCGTGATTCTGAGTGGCTTAATCGCTGAGAACCGTCGGTCCGAATATCCCCTTACGGTGGCCCAACGACCTTCTAATTCCTAACACACAACATTCTCAGTCAATGAAAGAAATGGACGCGACGAGCTGAAAGCATTTAACAATTGGGGTTTATTTATACAGTAATCGGGGAACTAGGGTAGCACGCAAGAGGCAGGGTTAAACCGACTATACGAAATGTAATGCAAATAAATACAGCACAGGCACTGAACAGTTCTCTACTTGTTAGACGGGCCCACGGACACACGTACGCACACACACCCAAGAAATGGTGGCTGACGCCTTTAATAAGGACATCAGCTCGGAGGGACAGATGAGCTGAAACCCAGAACCTATCTCGAACCTCTCCACCTCGTGTGGTCTTCAAGCTGTTCGGTCCCAGGCTCCAGCGAGGGCGAGCTGGATCCAATCACCGTGAGCCGCGATCCTTCCCGAGCTCCAGCAGATCCCCTCGCGCTCCGGACCACGTGCTGGTGAGACGAAACACCGAGCCTTCCCGAAGATGCGTCGCTTTCCAAGTAGAGCCAGCCAAACCAAGATGAGGCCACGAAGCAGAACAAAGGCCGAACCAGAACAACTCAGAACCAGCACGACCCTTGGAACCACCGACTGCACAGCCAACTTGAAGAAGCACCAGCAGAACAACAACCTCAAACCAACTCGACAACACTTGAACCAGGCCGACACTCCTCGACCACTAGGCCGAAGAAGAACCACGACAACCCGAACCAACTCCTCCAATGAACCACTCTCAGATAAACCAGGTCCTCCGATGAACCACCAACAAGCAGCCCGAACTCTCCCTTGAACAACTCTCGACGAACTCACGACGACCAACCAGCCACAACCCCCTCTTCCGTTGAACAACTCCCCCCGAACCAAGCAGACGGTCCCTTTCTTATCCCTATCGCCCCCTCCCCCGCTCCCGGCGTGACTCATGCCCTCGTGCGCCATCCCCCGCACAACCGTGGGTGGGAGGGAGTTGTTTACGTCCTTGCATCACAGGACGGGAGGGTTCTTCTTCCTCTTTGTAGAGGAGTGGAGGGTTGTTCTTCTTTGTGTTCTGATCGAACCCTAACTATTAAAATGAATCACAGTGCATTTAATCGATTTTTACCCATTAAATAATGGAAGGTGAGCTATCTATGGAACATGCACTTACCGAGATCGCTGAGCTAAAAGACCTGAATGATGAGTGCGTTAATGGTTTCCAGATTCGCAACAATATATATATATATATATATATATATATATATATATATATATATATATATATATATATATATATATATATATATATATATATATATATACACATGTATATATTTATTCCTTCCATGCTCTTCTCACTGAAGAAGTTGCATAAAGCAACCATGAAAGTCTCCCCAAGGTAAGCCCTTTGCTGTTTCAAACCCTTCCCAGAGTTCCTCCACAGCTGTAACGATGTTCACAAATGGTACACACATGAGAATCCCAACTCTGCACACCCACTCAACTGCCGGTCTGGTTTCCTCGCCTTACTGGTGAATCATCAGTGACAGCATAGATAGAAATGCATACCAACAAGGCTCCCAAACATGAACCACGTGTAAATATCAGAGTCAACATATATATGAAAAATGCAGACCCACCCACATCATATATTCAGGGTGTTTCAAAACGATTGATACAACTTTGACTTCGTGTCATTTCTTGTATTTTTTGACCTATACCGTTTTCCTCTACAGGGTTTGGTGGTGTTATTGTGGTGTTTATTCATTGGGATTTCTAGCTCCGTAGCTCAAGTATGCCATTAACAGTGGAATAGAAGACAAAAGTGGTGGCTCTGTGGTATGAGACTAAATCATATGTGGACACCCGCTAGAAGTTCTGCTGGGAATACAACCTCAGAACACTTGATGGACCCACAAATTGTGCCATTCAAGGTACTGTGCAACATTTTGAGCACAAGGGTACAATGCACAACCAGAGCAATGGCAACAGTGGCAGGCCAGCATCAGTAACCATGAGCCAAGCCAACATCGACACCGTGTGGGATTCTGCAGTGGACAGTCCCAAGAAGTCCCACTGCCCGCACTCCCGGGAGCGAGGCATCAAACTAACATCAGTCTGGCATGTCCTCACTCAGGAACTAAAGCTTTTCCCACGCATCATCTCTATTAGGCATAAACTGAGTCAAGATGACATGAGAAGGAGACTTGATATGTGCAATTGGCTCAGTGACAGGATGGAGCGATACCCAAACTGAATCAACCTGATCTGGTTCAGTGATGAAGCCAATTTCCACTTGAACGGTGCCATCAACAATCACAACAACATTTTCTGGGAGGCCTAACCACATGAGGAGATCACTGAGAGGGACTTGAAAGGGCCTAATGTCACATGCTTCTGCACCTTCAGTGTCAGATGGGGAACGCTAGATGGTGACAATCAATGGTGAGCACTACCGGGCCGTGCTGCAGAAGTTTCATAATTGTCGAGCCCAAAACGTCACCCCAAACCAGCTCAGCATGACCTGGTTTATGCAGATTGGTGCACCCCAACATAGAGCTGGTGATAACATCACTTTCCTGTGGAAGCTCTTCAGAAACCGCCTCGTTGCCCTGGGTACCGCTCATGACCTGGCACCCCATAGCCCAGACTTGAACCCTCTGGACTACTGGTTCTGGGGAGGGGGGGTGGGGGGAGGCTGCCAAGGGCTCTGTCTCCACCAACCACCCTGCCACACTGGATGGTCTGAAGCAGGAGGTGTCAGACAACCTCTTGACAGTATCCCTTGAAACCAACCCAAAGGTTTGACAGAACTTTGGAGTCAGGATCAATGCCTGTCTGAACCGTGGAGGGGCACACATCGGGAACATTAATTACAAGGATTTTGTGTAAATGCCAATTTCAGACCTTGGGCTCTCACTAACTCTCGCAGTAGCAATCAGTGATCGAAAATACCATGTCATAAGCTTTCAAGAAATGTTTGGTTCACATTCCTGAGGTTTCTGTTTCTTTGTAAATAAACATTTAAAGTCGCATCACACTTTTTGAAATGAAACACTGGAAATGGGTGTACGTGTGTGTGTGTACGTGTGTGTGTGTGTGTGTGTGTGTGTGTGTGTGTGTGTGTGTGTGTGTGTGTGTGTGTGTGTGTGTGTGTGTGTGTGTGTGTGTGTGTGTGTGTGTGTGTGTGTGTGTGTGTGTGTGTGTGTGTGTGTATATATATATATATATATATATATATATATATATATATATATATATATATATACAAATGGACAAACCCTACTATTCACGGGGGATACGTTCCTGGAAAATGCCGTGAATGTCGAATCTGCCAATGTCAGGGCTTTGTTTCAATGGAAAAAAGGAGGATACGTTCCCAGAGGTTTGCGATTCATGAGGGAAAATGAAAAATACCATAAAAAAACGTGAATACCCCGAGAAAAACCGCAAATAACCTCGAATACCCCCATGAAAGAACCACGAATATGCCCTGAAAAAAAATACGAAAACATGAAACAACCGCAAAACGGTAAAAAAAAAAAAAAAACAACTGTGAATACACCCAGAAAAATTAACACAAAAAGGCAAAAAACAAACAAACGTGAATACACCTGCAAAAAAATGCAAAAATGTAAACCCACTAATATGCGAAGCACCTGGCCATGAATGTAGAAGCAGGTCACGTTCTATCAACTGTGAATACACGGGGCCCATGAATAGTGAATCTGCGAATTGAGGGGTCACACAGAATATATACGAGGGGCAATCAATAAGTAACCTTAAAATGGTGATATAAATTTGAGAATGTAGTGCGTGTAGTTGTAGACGACATATGTTATGTCCATGGGTTAGAGTCATATTTTTCCTGTTTTAGATCTCACAACATTGAGCATCTGACCTGTCAGTATCTGACCTCACATTGAGCATGTCAGTAGAGCAGTTCCAAAATGGTGGCTCCCTGAGAAGCATGCACCAGGGAGATGCAAAGTCCTGTCATCCATTTCTTTGGAAGTGAGGGTGTGAATCCCAGTGAAATCCATGGCAGAATTAAAATGCAATGTGGTGACACATGTTTAACGCTGCAGCAGGTGTACAACTGGAACAAGAACTTTAAAAGTGGTGCGTCCAGTGTGGCAGACACTGCTCGCTCAGGCCGGCCTCACACAGCCGACACACCAGAAATGGTTCCGGATGTTGAGCGTGTGCAAAGGGAAAACCGTCGCATGACGCTGGACGAAGTGGTCTCAAAATTGAACATTAGCCATGGTTCAGCACATATAATTTACAAGATGCTGGGGTTCTGCAAAGTGTCTGCAATGTGGGGCCCTATACAAGTCACACCCAAACTGAAAGAACTCCACTTTTAAACTTCCTGCCCCAGTTGTACACCTGCTGCAGCAATAACATGCGTCGTCATATTGCATTTACATTCCGCGATGGATTTTCACTGGGATTCATAACCTCACTTCCCATGAAATGGATGACAGAACGTTGCTCTCTCTGGTGCATGCTTCTAAGGGAGCTGCCATCTTCGAACTGCTCCACTGACGTCATACGCTCAATGTTGCTTGATCTGAAACAGGCAAAACATGACTCTTACCCATGGATATAACATATGTCGTCTACATCGACACACATTGCATTTGAGAATTTATATCACCATTTTAAGGTGACTTGTTGACATATATATATATATATACATATACATATATATATATATATATACATATATATATATATATATATATATATACATATATATATATATATATATATATATATATATATATATATATATATATATATATATATATACAGATATACACACACAGTCATTTATATACACACACACACACACACACACACACACACATATATATATATATATATATATATATATATATATATATATATATATATATATATATATATATATACACACACACACACACACACACTCATTTATATATGCACAAACACACACACATATATATATATATATATATATATATATATATATATATATATATGTATATATGTATATATATATATATATATATATATATATATATATATATATATATATATATATATATATATATATATATATATATCCTCTTCTTTTGCTGTCATAGCCACAATTATTCCCACGTTATTGTGGGGTTAGCCAGGGGAAGCTTGGCCAAAGTCTTTCATGATCCGCCTAGCCATTCCTGATGTTCAACTAAGTTTAGGGCAGGAATTTGGAATTTGGCCAGTGTACTGGCAATAGCTCGCCTACTCTTCCTGAAGGGCACCATGGGATCTTTAACATCCACCAATTAATGCCAGCAGACAGGACGCCCAGTTTAACATCCATGGATGGCACAGACATTGATGAAGCACCCTGCCTGTGAAACAGTAGGATGACAATTTATAACTACATGTGTGTCAAAATAACTCAACTCAATTATAGCAACTATGGAAGCTTTAATTGAGGAACAACTTCACCCAAGGTTTAGGATATTCAATAACTGATCAACAACACTGCCCTGAATCCCATCCCATCATCATCTTACAAGAAACAATGACATTTGTGACTGCAAGGAGTTGATAGGGACTGCCGTTGATGCCAGGAAGGCAGCAGCTGAGCAAATGACTCCCCAGCATGGACGTTTCAGTAGGTTGCAAGTTGATGAGATGTACTTCAGCAACACTGCTGTTTGTCACATTGTATTGGTTCTCTGGGACCTTCTCTTTGCCCAAGAACCAGATTACATCCTTTGCTTTGTTGTGTAATTCGGTTGACAAGATGCATCGTACAGTGACCGATGAGTCGGGTACAGCCTGCACCTCCAGTGGATCATTGATGGCTGACATCCCGGGTACAATCTGTATCTCTGGTGGTTCCACGATGGCTGGCCACTTATTATCACTGACAACACCTGACGAGAGAAATGCAGTAACACCGCTTGTGAGGGTTTAACACATCAAATTTCAGAGACAACACAGTAATATGGATCCCCATATAAGAATCTTCCTAAAACTCCAACCTGAACTGGGCTAGAAAGGTTATTCTACCCTATATTCTTGCAAATATATATCAGTTGATCTCTCATGTGATCTTAAATGCAAGTTTAATATATGTTTAACGGCCCCTATTATTCCTTTCTGGTTGTGTCAACGATGTAAGTTCTTTGGCCCAAGTCATTCACAAACCAGCTGGCCAGAGTAAGTTTGACTGAACGTGGCAAGAATTTGGACTTCAGGGTGCTGGTGATAACTCAACTTCACTCCGTTCAAGACAACATGGGATCTTTAATGTCCTCTCAAATTATGTTAGCAGATAGGGACAGAGGTTAATGGCCATATGGGGGTATCAGGGGTGCAGAATACATTGTGATGTCTGTGAAACGCCCTGCTTGAGAAACACCAATGTGAGAGCTGAAATTTGAGTCTGTAATTGAACCCAGATTAGACAGCTAAAATAAGTGCCCCACATCTGCACCACCCTGTGGTATCAGATCTGAAAAGCTAGTATTTATTATTATATCGACAACACCAAAAATGAAGACGACACATTTTTTGCACTGCAGCACCATAATACAACAATATTCCGATTGAAGTGTAAAACCTATAAGGATCCCAATGAACATATTTGGATTTTTTTGGGTGCAAGGATAGAAACATCACAACTTGAAGCTTTCATATATATATTATACTTTTCAATAAGCAGGTAATGCATGGAAACATTTTCACTCATACTTGTGCAAAATGTTCCAGTGTCAGCGCATCAGGAAACTCACCAATAGCACAACACATAAGAAGCTTGACAATTATTCGGGACATCTTTGAATGTCTGTAATTCAGTTAAGCTTCCAGTGCAGCCTCCATCCATGCACCTCTGGACTGTGGAGTTCCTTTGTAAAAAGAGAAAATAACACTATATTTACACTTGTTTGTATTATAGACCTTTTATCGAAGCAGGGATGAAGATAAGTGTGAAATTCTGATAAGGTTCTTATCTCGTACCCCTTAACGGGTTGTTTATGAAAGCCAAAGCATATTGTGAAACGTATTTGCTGAGATTGTGAAACACTCCTTGGATCCCAGCGATTCATTTGCCAAAATGGCTTCGTTTTTCACGAATAGCTTTCGAACTACACTGAGAAAGCAAGACAGAAAAAAAATAGGTCAAAAAAACAGACTTGCACATCACAATAAAACTGCAGTTTTATCGTTAGAATTTATTTTGGCATTTATCCATCATGATGCAATTCCAAGAAGAATACTCACGGGAAGTGGCATTTTGTTGATCTTTCTTTGAGTTAGTTGCATTTTTTAAACCCCAAATTACGACCTCACAATCTTTTTCTAGACTCAGCACATTTACATGACACACAAATTAAAATCCATTCAATCATCTAGATTATACATAGCTAAGAAGCTACATTAATTGTCCCTGTCCTGTGACCGGTAAATTTCAAATCTCCCCAAAGTCTGATGCCTCATCCTGATCGTGGGAGATGGAAACATGCGAAGTAGTGGATTGCCTTGTAGGGCAAAGTATGATGGAAGGCTCACTGTCATCTTTTCACACCGTCAACACAAGCAAGCTTAGGTCAAACGACCTTTTACTGTGCTCCAAATGACTTTCATCCCTATGAAATATGACTTCATCTCTTGCATGACATAAATAAAGATTAATCCAAAATAGCTTAACAGAATCGTACAGCTATGCAAGTTTTAGAGCTATAACATCTCTCGGGGCCTCTGATAATCATGGAAGGCCAACTTGGATCCACCCTCAAATGTGCTGGCGAATGCAGCTATCCTGAAACTCCCAATAGCGAGAGAGTGAACAATATAAAATTTTCATTCCAGTTCCTTATGGTTGGAACAGAATGGGAAAGATGAGTTTTTTTAGTTCCTCATATTGATGCAACTGACCTCTGTTGCGGACTCTTTTCTGGAGTTTTGTAGATGAGCAAGATGGGGCAGGCCCCGTCAGAGTGGATAAGGACTTAATATTCCAATAGCCAACCTTCCTGGGTCACTCTTTCTTAGGGCAACCCAGTGGCTCTGAAACTGACTGCTTAATCTGGTGTTGTCATCATGATGCATCTTCATGTGTGTTCACTATATGACCCCTACATGTGAAGGATATAAGCACGAGATTGTGCGGCCTGCTTGCCAACATATCAAGGCTGGCAACCTTGAATATGTGGAACTATATATCTGCTCTATAATCAAATAGAAATACAGCAAGAAAATGTCAGTGCAACATGGTTGGAAAATGACACCATGATCAGGACAAGTCACATGAAAAACTGATAAGATTCTTTTCACTCTGGTAAGCCCTCATGTGCCGGCAGATTTCTACTGCAGGTCAAACGATCATCCTGGAATTTAAGAACTCCATCATCGCTTAATCCATCATCCCTTCAGACATTAAATCCTTCCTCTTCTCCAATGTCTTGATTTCCAATCATCAATTTGGTTTCAGACCAGGTCACTCTCCCCTGGATACTCTGCTTCTGCTCTCCCAAAAATGGATGGAGGTCCTCAATGCCAGACATGAAATCAAAACCATATCACGAGACATATTGCGTGCTTTCGACATGGTCTGGCACCCTGCCCTGCTCACAAAACTCTTCCTATGGTATCCAAGGCCATCTCCACTCATGGCTAGCAGACTTCCTCTCCTGTCGCAGCCAACGTGTGGCCTTATATGGAGTTTTCTCCTCCCCTCTTCCTGTCCAGGCTGGAGTTCCTCAAGGTAGCGTTCTGGGCCCTGTTCTTTTTCTGGTTTTCATCAATGATCTCTCTTTCTTACTCTAGAAAATCCTCATCTCTTTGCTGATGACTCCACCCTCTGCCATTCCATCTGCCATCCCTCAGACCAGCAAGCAGCAGCATATTCCCTCTCTGCAGATCTAGATAAAATCACAAACTGGTCCAACTTTCAATCCTGACAAATCTCACACTCTCTCTCTCTCTCACTCCGAAAGGACCATTTGGAACCCCCCCCTCCACCCTGACCCCCACCCCATCTACTTTCTCAACAATCCTCTTGAAGAAGTCATTTCATTCAAGCTTCTGGGTCTCACTATCTGCCATGATCTTTCCTGGGAAAGCCACATTTCTAACCTGGCCTCCAGAGCCAGTTGCCAACCTGCTTCCGGTGAGAGTGAGAGACCCAAAGACTCAGATTCATCGCGGGAGATACCAATGATCCGAAAAGCCTTTGTTTCCACAGCGTGAAGTTGAGCTCGATGTGAGACAGAGGCACCACCCCATAGGGGAGAGCAGTACTCCATCAGACTGTGTATGAAGGCTTTGTTAGTGGTTAGAAGCTCAGGTGTGCCAAGGAAGGAGTTTGCATGATGGAGGATGCTGAGTCAGTGATTGGCTTTGGAGGCCAGCTTGGAGATTTGGCTTTCCCAGGAACGATCATGGATGGAGGTCCTCCATCCATGATCCCAGATAGTGAGACCCAGAAGCTTGAATGAAAATTTGGGGGTTGGGGGTGGCGTTAAGCTGGTCCTTTTGGAGAGACATGGTGAGGGTGTGGGATTTGTTAGGATTGAAAGACATATTCCAAGTGTTGACCAGCTTGTGGTTTTATCCAGGTCTGCCGAGAGTGAAGAGGCTGCTGCCTGCCGATCAGAGGGATGAGAGATGGTTCAGCAGAGGATGGCGTCATCAGCAAAGAGATAAAGAGGATTTTCCAGAGAGTCTGAAAGATCATTGATGAAAACCAGACAAAGCACAGGGCCAAGAACACGGCTTTGAGGAACTCCAGCCTGGAGGGGAAGATGAGATGAGAGAATTCCATAAAGAGCCACACTTTGGCTCTGACAAGAGAGCCCTGAGTGGAGATTGCATTGGATACCATAAGAAGAGAGCTTGGTGAGCAGGGCAGGGAGCCAGACCATCTCAAAAGTATATTTGGCATTTAGGACCTCCATCCATTGTTGGGAAAGCAGAAGCAGCATGTCCAGGGTTAAGTGACCTGGTCAAAATCCAAATCGATGGTTGGAAATCAACCCAATGGAGAAGAGGAAGGATTTGATGTTAGAAGTGATGATGTTTCCCAAGACGTTGCTGATGATTGGTAGCAGGCTGATTGGTCTGTAGTTGCAGGGATCAGTTTTTGCACCTCGTTTATGTAGAGCGGTAATGTTCTCTGATTTACAAGCAGATGACCTTAAGCAAATGAGAGGATGAATAGAACAGAGAGATGGTGAACAAGAACACGAGGGCTGAGGCCATCTGGACCGGTTGCAGAATCTGAGTCGAGGTTTGACAGCAAACTCTCCACCTTGTCAGGAAAAAATGATACAGAGTCCAGGAACAGCTGTGTGCGACTGGGTAAGGTGGGTAAAGAAAGCGATGGGTTTGGGACACAATATTTAGATGCAAACACAGATTTCAGGCATTTAGCCTCTTTGCCTGCAGTGTCAGCTGTGCAGCCATTTGAGTTAAGGGATGGGATGGAGGGGGAGCATACACCAGGAACGGACTGAAATAGATGCCACCAAGATTTGGAGGAGGGAGACAGGTATGACAGTTCAGACTTGAGATTAGAAAGATGTTGTTTCCTGGCTCTCCTGAGGGTAGACACACACTTGTTCTGAGCTTTGTGGAAGGAACTGAGATTGCCTTCAGTAGGATTTGCGTTCCATGAGGTGAAGGTAAGTTGTTTCATGACAATAGCTTCACCACAAGTTTCAGTGTACCATGGGTGGGCGGAAGGGTAGGATAACTGAAGATGAGTTGGGATAAATCTGTGCATAAAAGAGAGCAGATTTGTATGAAAAAATTCTCAGGATGAGTAGATATCAGTGGGAGTAGAAATAGGAGACCAGTCTAGAAGTTTGATGGCTGCTTGAAGACCCTGCCAGCCATGCTGAGTGAAATGCCAGACTCGTTGGCACTGAGCTTGTTCTCTAATAACAACCAGAGAGATGACCGCTTTAACAAGCACATGGTCAAATTATCCGATTGCAGCAGAAGAAGAACAGCAGATATTTTCTGGGAAATTGGTTAAAATCAAACCCCGAAGAGATGGAGTACCATTGGTTGAGATCTGCGTCAGTAAGTTGACAGACTTTGTCAGTCCAAATGAGTCCCACAAGTCCTTTGCTGAAGTTCCAGGACAGGTGAGGGAGGTACCCACATCCAGCCAACTGACATGGTGGCAATTTAAGTTCCCACATTTGAGGAAGAGAGAGTTTGGATGATTGGATATATGTTAGTCTTTGTTTTTTGTGAGTGAGATGTAAATGGAGTAGTCACTGTTTGGTGGACGGCACAACACACGCACACACATAAACGAGGCGTGGGTGCAGAGGGGAAGCTGTAGCCAGAGGTATTCCTGATGGTGTGGACGAGTGAGGGCAGTGCATGGAGCGAGAGGAATAGAGTCTTTTATGAAGAGAGCAACTCCTCCACCAGGACGAGGCTCAGGTCTGTCATACCGGAGGAGGGAGGAAGTGGGAGATTGGAGGAGGTGGGGGAATGAGCTGGAAGAGAGAGGGTGGGGGAAGGAGGAAGCTTTGTGGATGTGAAGGGGGGAAGCTTTGAGAAGTAGTGAGGGGGGAGATTTTAAATGGAGGGGTGAGGGGGAAGAATTGAGGGAGAAATTTGTGGGGGGGGGGAGCTTTTGAAAAAGGTGAGGGGGGAAGAGAGATAAGTTTACTTTGAAGTGGGAGGAGGTGGTTGATTTGCGAGGGAGGGTGAGAGGGAAGCTTTGAGGGAGAGGGGAGACAATGAGAGCAGGCACAGCCGCAGGGGAGGAGGGAGAAGGGAGGGATGGGGAGAGGGGAAGGATGAGACTGGGTAGAGGTATTGTGGTGATGGGAGCCGGTGCGGGAGGTACAAAAACTGAGGGGGAGGTGTGATGAGATTTTAGGGGGAGGCACCTTTGAGAACGGGGAGTAGGGGTAGAGATTTGAAGGGGAGGGTCAAGCAGGAATATTTGAATGGGAGGGTTGAGGAAAGAGATTTGAAGGGGTGGGGCAAGGTGGGAGATTTGGAAGAGAAGGGTGAGAGGGGAGATTTGAGGGAAAAAGGTGTGGTAGGAGCTTTTCAGAAGGATGAGGGGAAGCTTTGGGGGGGGGAGGAGTGAAGTTTAGTTTGAAGAGGAAGTAGGTGGCTGAATTGAGAGAGAGGGGTGAGAGGGGAGCTTTGAGAGGGAGGGGGGATGATGAGAGCAGGCACAGCCATGTGGGAGGAGGGAGAAGGGAGAAGGGAGGAGTGGGGAGAGTGGGAGGATGAGACTGGGTTGTGGTATCGTAGAGGTGGGAGCAAGTGGTGGAGGGGGGGTGACAAGATTTGAGGGGGTGGGAAGAGGGGGCGATGTGATGAGAGGAAAGAGAGAGAATGTTAGAGATATGAAGGAGTGTGCTGAATGACAGTGTGAGCCATTTGTTAGGTTGGAACGGAGCCCACAGATGTTTGAAAAGCATACAGTTTGGGATCCCAGAGGGGAAACTGTAAGTAAGGCAGAGGACAGTGGAGAGATGCTAGGATGGGGGGGGGGGCAAGATGGGAGGAGTAAGGAGGCAGTATAACATGGAAGGAGTTTGGAGAAGGTGGACTTCAGGAGGTGGGATGAATTTGCACTGAAGTTGGAAAAAAAATAACGATTAATAATGGAAGACGAACAAGCATTGCAAAATGGTATTTTTTTTAAATTTGCAGGTCAGAGATTCATTCAAATACATTTGAAGATGGTTGGAGTGCAGAAAGGAGGTGCTGTAAGAGGTGGAATCTGAAATGACGTTTTCACATCTCATCTTATCAAAAGCACCAAGCCATTCTGAAGCATCTGTATGTTTCTCTGCATAGCCAACAATATGTGATGCACTCCACCATCCCAGAGCAGATGGTAACATCTGATGAGGATGATCTCGATGAGCACCGGAACTCTGGAAGTCCTTCAAAATTTTCCCAGCTGCTATTAAGCAACAATACTTGGAGCCCAGAAAAAGGGTCCATACTGATTGTTTTGCTGAGAACAATGCAGCCATTGAGGAACTCATAAACTGAAAGCACACTTCCCTCAAGGCAACAGATGCAATAAAACCCCTGAGTGCCATTGCGAGCTTTGCTGCGTGCAAAATCAGTGGTTGGCTCAAGTGTGCCAGAGAAATCAAATAATTTCCAGAATACCATGGATGCAAGATTAATTAATCAATTTAATTAATTTATTTCAGGCCATCAAACATGTCTATCAGAGGAAATCATCTGGGGTCAGCTCTATTAACTCTATTAATTATGAGTGCCTCTCACAGAAGACTGACATTCCAGTTAGATCGGAGGAACATTTTAACACCCTTCTTAACCAGACAGGGAAGACAAACCTGTCAGTCCTCAATGAGATATCCCAGACCAAAACTATCCATGCTTTTGAGAAAAATATACAAACAAACCTTTGGTAAGGCTCCTGCCCCCCAATTCTATATCGAGTGGGATAATGAAGTACAAAGCCTGGTGTTGGCTTAATGGTTAAGGTGACTGGCTTAAGATCTCAGGGTCTTGTGCTTGAGCCCCTGTCGACTGTTGAATTAACATCTGGTGGGGGTGACTCTGCCTGTCATCCTTCTGAGGTTGGTAAAAATGAGTACCAGTATACTGGCAACAGGGGCACTGCATCAGCAGCACAGCTGCGCCTCCAGAAAATGATGCAATCAGCAGCCACAGGCTCCACAGGATAGATATGAAGTGCATGGAAAGGGCCTTCAATAATTAGCTTTATTAACTCATTATGACCATCTGGTATATTGAAAGTGTCCCTTGACACTTAAAGAATGGTGTCAAATTTTCTCTTTTTTTGAAAGAACTGCTGCTACAGGTGTGGGCATTTCAGAGAAATTACCTTTTCAAAAAGAACTGCTGCTACAGGTGTGGCAATTTCAGAGAAATTACCTTTTCAAAAAGAACTGCTGCTACAGGTGTGGCAATTTCAGAGAAATTACCTTTTCAAAAAGAACTGCTGCTACAGGTGTGGCAATTTCAGAGAAATTACCTTTTCAAAAAGAACTGCTGCTACAGGTGTGGCAATTTCAGAGAAATTACCTTTTCAAAAAGAACTGCTGATGCAGGTGTGGCCACTTCAGAGGAATCCCGCTGGCAACCTTTGGAAAGGTGTTTGCACAAATCATACTTGACATAAATATGGCATTTTGCTGACAAGTATCTTCCAGAAGTAGCAAAGTGCAGTTTTTGTGGAGTTACATCCAATAATGATATAATGTTTCTTATTCAAAAACTTCAAGAAAGGTGTCATGAACAACACCAACAGTTACACATCATCCATGTTGATCTGTTAAAAGTGTTTCGTAATGTCAACAATGAACCAACATTGAGCCTACTGTATCCCACCCCCTCCGCCCAACTCTAAAGATAGTAAACATCATTCACGACTTCCATGACTGTATAAAAGGACGTGCTTCTACCAGTGGATAACGAACCACTGGTATGTAGCAGGGCTGTGTCCTCACATTGACCTTATTCGTCACTCCCTTCACTTTTGTCCTCTTGCATGCCCACAATAACCTACCAGAAACTGGCATCATCCGATGCTGCAGGCTGAATGGAGAACTTTCTAATCTGAGATGTCTAGGAAATAGGTATGTGCATGAAACCAAGATCAACCGGCTACCTCATACAGATAACGTTGCATTCGTGACATCAAACGAGACATCTGCAAGCCACAGTGAACAGTTTGCACACTGCTTGCAGACAATGGGGTCTTCCCATAAGCATGACCAAAAAAATGTGATGATAGACCTCCAATCACCGTTGAAGACCATCAGCATAAACAAGCAAATACATTAATACATTAGAGGGATGCGTCGGATGAGACATAATTTGCACCAGAAATACAAAGAACAACTGCTTTCCATTCACTAGCCTACAGATTCTGGGAAGGGCATCCATCCATCCATTCATTGGGACCATACTCTGTGCAGAGCGTTGGTGCCGCTTAAGCAGTCTCCTTGGCTATTTGACACAATCCTGGATGAGTCGCCACTCCGACAGAGTGTACCAGCAAGCTGGCACTCATTTTTCCTGACCTCAGAAGGATGACAGGCAGAGTCAACCCCACCTGTTATTAATTCCACATCCAAGTGTGATTTGAACTCAGGATCCAAGGATCCCAAGCCCACCACCGTAACCATTAAGCCAACACCAGGAAAGCCAAGGTCTCTCAATTTCCACTGATCTACCTGTTTATTATGCCACAATGATGCGACCATTTTGGAAAATCTTAGGCCACTCTTGCCCAGTACTTAGAACAACTGGAGCATTTCTACCAGCGTGCTTAGGTATAATCATGAACATTAAATAGCAGCACTGTGTATAAATGTTACAGAACTGGAAAGAGCAAAGTCCCCTGACAATGCAATGAAGTCATGGCTTAGACAAACATGCACAATGCCAGACACGAGGGCTTCCCAAAAAGATTCTGTTCGGTGAACCTTCAAGCGAAAATTGTCGTTGGGAATGTCCCGGAAAACATTGGAAGGTCTCTATAAATCCTGATTTGATCAATGAGATTGAGTTTTATCAATATTGGTAACAACAGCTAGCTGATGGGGGCCTATGGAGTATGAGAATCTGAAAAGGCAAGGTCACCATTGAATACCAGCTGGTGTGGCATGCCAAATGTCGAAGTCAATGCCATCACACAACTGAAGTGAGGCGAGTCTCACAATCAACGAAGTTGTTGGGATTGGTAAATATCATTAAAGTAAATCATTAAAGTAAATAAAAATCTTGTTTTCTCCTTATCTTATATTACTAAAAGGAGAAGCGTCGTTCATGTGTCATACTTCATTCTCAAGGGTCCCTGCTGTCATGGAATAATAAAAAGTAGGACTGAACATCCTGACGCTCACCTGGATCAGGAGCAACAGTTACTCAAACCCCCCACAGACCCCCTCAGACCCTGATTTTTTTTTATGCTATTAACAAACTTTGGTACATCAGGGGTGATGAAGATTGTGGTCAAACTTCATCGAAATTGTGTGTGCAGTTTTGGAGAAGAGAGCAAATACCTATTTTTTTGGGGGGGGGGGGTTAAAAAAAACCCCCTGTGGACCCCCTTAATGAGCGCATATTTTGATGCGGTAATTACACCTTCATTAGGCATCAGATATGAAGCTTGTGGCCAAGATTCATCAAAATTGTGTATTTGGTTAATGTGATCATGACTGAAGTGTTTACGGGCTCACTGACTGACTCGCTCGCTCACCTACGGACACTGCTCGATCACATAAGCTCACCACACTAAAATCTAATTATCGATTTCGATTTCATTACTTGGAACAAAAATTTGTGTCCCTTTCATTGTAATGACACCTGTTTAAATAGCATACAATTTGTAGAACCGAAGAAGAAGAAGAAGAATCGGGAATTAGAGCTAACCGCAACGGTTCCAAAGGTAAAACTTCTTATTCGACGACACCAGGTGCCCTTCAGAAGGATGAGGAAGGTCGAGCACACGAAATTATACACAGGCTGTTCATAAAGTCGTTGTGCAACTTTAAACTTTTATAACTTTTGATGTACACACGATAGAAGGAAATTACATATGGCATATGAAGCCATAATTCATTCTGTTTATGACTGAGGAACAACTTATTTAAATGGAATGTTATATCTTGAACAGAAATCGGAACATGAATCAGAAGGCAAATCTACCGTTGAACGGTACTTTTTCTCTTTTTTTCATCTTGACCGCCCATGCGCAGACAGGAGTAAAAGAATATTTTTACTCTGTTTGCCTACATCGCAGTCAAAGATGACTGAAAATCATCTCCCAACAAGAAACCTACAGTTTTTTTTTAAGGACGTCATAAAGGACACAACAAACAGGCACGACGAACCAATGTAATGAGTTAGAGAGGGGTGATGTGACGTATTACTCGGTAAAACGGCGGTAAACCCCAGAAATAGTTGACTTGTTAACCTCTAAACCTCTTTAAACCTTTAATTAAATTGAATTATATACTTGAACAATGTAGAACACAAATCAGATTCATAATACTTACAGGTACCTCCAGTTTTGCAGAACTTGGAGGTGTTATTTGGGGTGGTGTATGTAATAGGAGCTGTCAAGCACAGCCCCTGGTGGGAAGTGGGCATGGCACGTGAGAAGGTGCAGTATCTGGGTGAAGAAAAGGCCACCAATATGGCTGCATACGATGCCGATTGATGCTGTTTGCTATAGTGATCAATAAAGCCTCCACCTCTTAAACTGTGACTCAACGTCGTCTTATTATTGTGTATCAGGGTGGCTGACTTATAAGACTGCTTTTGTCGTGCAAAACTTCTGGATATTTAAACGATCTTTAAAAGTATTGTTTAATTTAAATTGAAGTATATATATATATATATATATATATATATATATATATATATATATATATATATATATATATATATATATATATATATATATATATATATATATATATATATATATATATATGAACACTGCATATACTTCAATTTTGTGTTTTATGAACGCTCTCGTTATTAATGTTGTTGTTATTGCTGTTGTGAAAACCAAAATCCCTCTATGTTTGTTGACAAGTTGACATTTTCTGATGAAGCAATTTCTACCTTAGTGATAAAGTCACTCACCACAATTATTGCATTTGGTTCCTGCAATATGATTAAATCTTTCACATATCATCTTGGACCAGCAAGACGAGGCTCTCTGTCACAATGTTTCAAATGTGCGATGGATCTTGAATGATGTCTTCCTAGACAAGTGGATTGGTAGACGTGAACCAATACGCGACTTTTGAAATGACATCTGAATGCTAACGAGGTCTCTCGCGCATGCGCTGTGTGTGCGTTCTCAGTGACCTGTGTCGTCCAGGCATTTTAACCTGCCGTTGTTGCTGGGGCAAAATTGTAAGTTATCTTTTCAATATAATTTTCAGCATTTAAAATGAAAGAGTGGCAATTTCAGAATGGTTAACCATAATTGTTGCGCTCTTGGATGCAAATCTGACTTATAAAATAAGGGAAATATCCCTGAATGAGACTGAGAGTTGCTGACTTCCTATTATTTCCTGTTAATACAATACATGCCTGCTTCTCCTTTTAGGATATCTATAAAAAGTAAACACACTTCTCCTTTGGCTACAGTGGATATATATATATATATATATATATATATATATATATATATATATATATATATATATATATATATATATATATATATATATGTGTGTTTTTTGTTTTTGTTTTTTAAACACACCCACAGCCACTTCTCCTTTTAAGCAATAAATGCAAAAATCGAGTATAATTTATGTTGTGGCCCCAGAACCAAGCACCCATTTTTTTTTATAACAGCCCTCTCAGTTCCCATTGCTCCTACCCCCATACCCTCCCCCACAAATATGATTAATAGTAAATATTATCATTGTAAACTCACCCAGTACTTTCACAAACCCTAGATACGTCCTTTCCCATGGGTGTTCAGCAGCACCAAAAACAGATACGGTGTCTTCATTAGGGACGTCGCCCTGATACATCGAGCTTCCAAGTGAATAATCGTCGACACAAGCTTTGTGTATTTTCATATCGTGAAGATGTCCTTTGCCGAAGAGTCGGTTACCGTTACTTGGTAATGTCGCACAGCATTGTATATCCAATTGAAAACATCTATTAAATAAATAAATAAATAAATAACCAATCCTGCTATGTTCACAGGAGGCATTCCCACAAGGTTCAAAATCCATTCACTGGTAGCAATCCGTCAGGGGTTTGTGCAGCACACGCCCGTTCACTCAAGCCTTGCACCGGCCCACATGGTCGGGAGTTTGCAGCATGGGCAACTGCCCATTTGGCGAGCTGAAAAAGTTCTCCAATTCTTTTGTTATGTCGAGGCACAACTCTTTCTCTCAGGTACTTTTCCAAGTATTTTCGGCTTCTTTTAGGAGCTTTGTGAGCCATTTTATGTAACAGTCCTTATCTCGCACACACGATATACTTTATGGTGCTCCGAACACCGCTGTTTCTAAAGGTTTCTGTACATGCGGGCTGAGCATTCTGGGGTGGATTATGTCATTTTGAAAGTCACATAACTTTGCTAACTCGTTCACCTGACCTGTCCCCATTGTAAGATTGTTGTTGACTCATCAAAACCACATTGTTTGGATGAATTTAGGGCTACAATCACAAATGCAATTCATCTAATTACTTAGCAGCAACTGGAGAATGATTTGAATGAAGTACAGTGTTACGAGAGATGGTGGTTATGTTGACGCCTAAAACTTTGAACTGTATTGAGTAAAAACGTAATGAATGCTTCATGCCCCATTTATAGTTTGTTTCTCTCATTTGTACATCAAAAGTTATAAAAAGTTTTAATTTGCATAAATAATTTATGGACGCCGTGTATGGTCATACTTCTCCAAACAATGGAAAAGTATATTAAGTTTCACAGAAGGAGCACACAATATAATATATAGTAATATTTCTCCAAACAATGGAAAAGTATATTAAGTTTCACAGAAGAAGCACACAATATAATATATAGTAATATTTCTCCAAACAATGGAAAAGTATATTAAGTTTCACAGAAGGAGCACACAATATAATATATAGTAATATTTCTCCAAACAATGGAAAAGTATATTAAGTTTCACAGAAGGAGCACACAATATAATATATAGTAATATTTCTCCAAACAATGGAAAAGTATATTAAGTTTCACAGAAGGAGCACACAATATAATATATAGTAATATTTCTCCAAACAATGGAAAAGTATATTAAGTTTCACAGAAGGAGCACACAATATAATATATAGTAATATTTCTCCAAACAATGGAAAAGTATATTAAGTTTCACAGAAGGAGCACACAATATAATATATAGTAATATTTCTCGAAGCAATGGAAAAGTATGTAAAAGTACATGGAAGGAGCATGCAAACAACAAGCACAGTCACCATGACAGCAGCAAGAACAACTACGTGTTTTAAAAGATCGATTTTTCAGCCGTTTCACTTCATTTCAGGCCTCGAGGTTCACGGATAGACATGCAATATTTTGTAAAGTACAAGATGCTGTCTTTTGATGAAACCAATCAGCGATGGGTTTAGGCATGCCTAGTTGTTAAACCTGGCTTCATGCACATCGATGCATTAAAAAATTTATGCTCCAGGAAAAGCATTTCCTGGAAAAGGATTACAAATACATTTCAGCATCAACTGCTACAAACATTTTCATAACCTCATGTACAACCTGTATGCTACCTACGACCAACTCACTTGGTGTCAGAGGTTATGTTTTCACCCCTGTTTGTCTGTCTGTCTGCTTGGTTGTTTCTCTGTGAACCGGATATGTCAAAAAGTTATGGATGGATTCGGACGAAATTTGGTGTACAGGTTGGGTGTATGACAAGGAAGAATTGATTCAATTTTGGTGGAGATCCGAATCTGGATCCGGATATGAGAATTTTAAATGTTTTTACTGATTCTTCACCATTGAGAGATGGGGATAAAAACGACATTGCCTGATATCTCAAAATACAAAACGCAAACTGTTCAGCCTGGCAGAGGTACTCTACCGAGTGCCGTTGTAGTTATGGCAATAGTATGTGTCCAGGGTTCAATGATTCCGTAAGAGGCTGTCCATCTTTCGGAGGATCCCAGAGTGGCTTTCAGAAAGAGCAGGCCATTGTGTGCTCTAACCTTCGTCGCATTCTTTCTTTCTGGCTCCTGCTCTGCCGCATTACTCATCTCTGGTTGTCCCAGTCTCTATATTTCATCTGGATATGGCGAGTCACGGTAATGTGGTTGCAACTTCAGGATTACCTAAATTCGCTCAGGTTTAGGTTGAGTTCCCCTTTTCTGGAGAGTTGTTTGCTCATTCTTCAAACCAAAAATGCCCTCCTTATATTATAATCCTCGGCTAACTCAAGCATTTTAATACTAACGATGTTTCACAGTCAATTAAACATTTGAAACCTCAAAAAAAGTCCATTTTGAATATTTAAATATAAGGAGGCAAAAATATGTTCCAAGACATTGATGGATATTGTTAAATTAATTGCTTAGGTCCACGCTATTTCGCAAAGCTCGAAGCAATGAGACACTTTTTGCAATTTTCTTTCAATTGCCAAGAATATCTTCTTAAAATCGATTCTTTATTATTTTCCCACGAACAGCATGTCAAGACCTTCACTGCATATCCACATTGCCAAGTTGTTGACACAGTCACACAAGTGATATCATTATAACGATGTTACCTTCTCTCTTCTGATGCTGCCAAAAGGAAAGAACGCTCTATACTCGAGGCCAGACGTCCCAAGGATAGAAGAAGCAAACACAAAGATCCCGGGAAAGATAATCCCGTCACTCCGTATAACGGCAGCTTCTGGCAATATCTCCCTGTCAAGTCTGCTCGATATATCGAGTTGTCCATCTTTCTTGTGTTGTGCCTTCAATGTGTCCGCACGTCACCGTGCCTTGTGCAATGCCGTGTCACAGTGGCTTATTCACAACTCATCGGAATACACAGTTTGGAGGAAAAGCAAAGGACAGACTAAAAATTATTCCAAAATGAAAGCGAAGTTTCCTCAATATTTACATGGAAAACAGTTGTCAGAAGGGACCTTTGACCTGAAACGTTTGCAATTACCTGTACTTCATGAGATATTTCTCATGAAACTTTTTCAATATCCTTATACCTTTTTTTTTTTTTAACTCCGGATCTCCATTACCTTCCAAGTCATAGCTTTGTCTCTCTGATTAAATGCATGACATGCAGCTTGTCTCCTGAGAGCACACATCACCATCACCTCGTGTGAAATGATCTCAGGCAGGTATCACCATCTTCTCAGTCCCAATCAGCAAGACCATTGAGTTGTCAGGTAAGATTATTTTTAAACCATTGTAAGTTTATTTATTTATTTATTTGTTTAAGATATAAAAAATATATATTTATTTATTTCTTTTTTTTGTAAAGAACTTTATTTTAACAAATATCCCACCAGAGGTTTAAAAAAATAATCAAGAATCACTGCTCACCTTCACTCTTTCATTCCTCTTTTTTCCCACCTTTCGAACAAACTCCCACACTCTCTACAATCCCACTCTTCCCTCCAAGTCTTCAAAACAGCTGTTCACCACCACCTCTTATCTTCCCCCATCCAAAACCATGATCTTTTCTACCCCAGCTTATCCACCCCAAACCCACCTCCTTCAAATTCTCTGCTTTCCTTCCTGAAAGTCGCTATCGGGTTAGGATCTAAAAGTCCCTGTAGTGTCCATCTTGTTTACTCTGTGTACCCCCACCCCATCCCTCTCCCTTCCACAGATCTCATTTCTCTGTTCCCCCACTGTTTTTTCTTTCCCTGTCCCACCCCTTTTGTCTCCTGCTCCCCTTGGTATGAGTTTCTGTGTGTTAGTTCTCATACGAGCCTCCACAGTGAATACAAAAGAATATATAACTTATACAAAATAGAGTACATGGAATGCTGTATGCTGGGTTAGGCATAATGGTTAGGGTAGTGGGTTTGAGATGTTAGGATCCTGAGTTCAAATCCCACTTGGCTGTTGAATTCATATGAGGTGAGGTTAACTCTGCCTGTCATCCCTCTGAGGTTGGCAAAATGAGTGCCAGCTTGCTGGCATCCTGTGTCGGAGTGGTGACCGTCCAGGGTTGTGTCCGATAGTCAAGGAGGACTGCTTAGAAAGCACCAACGCTCTGCACAGAGTATAGTATGGTCCCAATGGATGGATGGTTTGCTTTACCCTGTGCAGTTGTGAGAAGCAAAGATGTGGGTGGGCTCTGCAAGTGGCAAATTTGATTCGTTGTGATGATGTAAATTGCTGTAATATTTTGTCCAAGTACTGCTCAATGGAAGGGTTTTGTAAGTGCCAAAAAAGCATTGTGTGTTCTGCAGTGTTCAAGAATATAATTTGATTTCAATAAAATAAATAATTTTAAGATTGTAAAGAATATAAATTTCGGAGGTTTACCAAAGTTTATGCATCGTCTCTGACATCACCTCATTTAACACGTTACATTAGTTGTTTTTTTTTTATGCCTGTTGTATGTGTGCCTTATGACGTCCTTAAATACGGTAAGTTTCCTGTTTGGAATGATTTTCAACTTGGTTTGACAGTCAGCCAGGCAGAGTGAAAAAAAAATCGCACTCGTGTCCGAAGGAAGCGGTGGTGTTTGGCATTTTTAATAAGAAACAAGAAAACCTAGAAAGGAACAAAACCCATTAGAATTATCCTTTCGAACCCGTCATCCGTTTTACACCGATTCTGTGGTCGGCATTGACTCCTTACTCTGATTTGAACTGTCTGGATTTGAAAGCAGCTAATGGACTCTGTGATCACGACGTATTCCAGTAGTATCAGGGAGAGTCACAACCAGCGCATTGGCATGCTCCCCACCATAGTGCCAAGGTATGGTAGAAAACACAATATTCAAGTTACAATTTCACAACTATCCAGATTATACTTGCATGGAATGATCAATACACCTTGTTAGGAGTCAACTCTACCAGAAAACTAGACAAGATCACAGAAATAGAAATGAGTCTGACATGAAAAAGGATGAGAACGATGTCAATCACCGTCTGTGCTGTGCAATACAAATCTCGTGTCACGTGATCAAAGTCAAGTGTTGTGCTGAATGATCTTCAAATATGAGTAATCTTCAATGTGGATGGATTAACATTGGTGTAATGACTTTTTTCTAAATTTATCAAACGGATTGATTTATATTCGCAGTCAACATATGGTTGAAAACGCAGTGATACAGTTTACTTCTGCTGGTATGGATGTGATGAAATGGTGAAAGCATTAATGGCCTTATCTTCTGCTACACAATGGAAAGCGTGACAAAAGGGATTTCATTTATTTATTTTATCACAGGAAAGAGGGAGGAGGGCCAAAAACACTTCCTGACATACATGAAGGAATGGAGTCAGGGATCATTTAATATGACCTTTCATATAGCTACCAAATAAAAGGCTTCTTCTTTTTGTATACAATGTCGAGGCTCGTATAAGAGCAAACACACAGAACGTACAACAAGGGGAACAGGAGACAAAAGGGGTGGGAGAGGGAAGGAAAACACAGTGGGGAACAAAGACATCAGGAGATCTGGGGAAGGGAGAGGCATGGGGGAGGGGTACAAAGGGAAAGCAAGATGGACACTACAGGGACTTTCAGGTCTTTACACGACAGGGACTTTCATGAATGAAAGCAGGGGATTTGAAGGAGGTGGGTTTGGGGTGGATTAACGGTGGTAAAAAAAAAAAAATCTAGGTTTTGGATGGGGGATGATAAGAGGTGGTGGTGAACAGCAGTTTTGAAGGCCTGGAGGGAAGAATGGGATTGAAAAGAGTGTGGGAGTTTATTCCAACGGCAGGGAAAAAGAGGAATGAAAGTGTGAAGATGAGCAGTAATTCTTGATTTTGGTAGTTTTACTAGAAGTGGGTTGCTGGCGGACCCTGAGCGTCCTGCGGAAATATAGGGGGTACATATTTCAGACCAAGCAGGTGGTGGGGGGGGGGCAGGTTGGAGAGGAGACGGTAGAATACAGAAAGACCACCGCCTGCCTCTGGTGAGAGAGTGAAAGACCCAAAAAGTCAGCCTCATCGTGGGGGATGCCAATGATTCTAATTGCCTTGGTTTCCACAGCGTGAAGCCGAGAAATGTGCGAGGCCTGAGCACCAGCCCAGAGGGGAAACCAGTACTCCATCAGGCTATGGACAAAAGCTTTGTATGTGGTCAGGAGCTCAGGTGTTCTGAGGAAGGACTTTGCACAATGGAGGATGCCCTGTGTTATGACTGGCTTTGGAAGCCAGTTTGGAAATGTGGCTTTCCCAGGAAAAATCAAAGCAGATAGTGAGACCCAGAAGCTTGTACGAAAGAACCTCTTCAAGAGGATTGTTGAGAAAGTAGGTGTGGGGGGGGGGGGTCCAGATGGTCCTTTCGGAGAGACATAGTGGGAGTGGGAGATTTGTCAGGGTTGAAAGACATGTTGCACGTGTTGGACCAGCTTTTGATTTTATCCAGATCTGCAAAGAGTGAAGAAGCTGCTGCTTGCCGATCTGAGGGATGACAGATGGTTATGCAGAGAGTGAAGTCATCAGCAAAGAGATGAAGAGAATCTTCCAGAGTCAGAGAGATCATTGATGAAAACGAGAAAAAGAACATGGCCGACAACACTGCTTTGAGGAACTCCAGCCTGGAGAGGAAGAGGGGTTGAGAGAACTCCATAAAGGGCCACACATTGGCTGCGACAGGAGAGGAAGTCTGCGAGCCATGAGTGGAGATGTTCTTCAATACCATAGGAAGAGAGTTTGGTGAGCAGGGCAGGGTAGGGTGCCAGACCGTATCAAAAGCATGCAATGTGTCTAGGGAGATGGCTCTCATTTCATATCTGGCATTGAGGATCTTCATCCATTGTTGGGAGAGCAGAAGCAGCACACGAGGTTAGAGTTACCTGGTATGAATCAAAATTGATGAGCAGAAATCAAGCCATTGGAGAAGAGGAAGGATTTCATGTCTGAAGTGATGATGGATTCCATAACCTTGCCGATGATTGGGAAAAGGATGATTGGTCTGTAGTTGCAGGGATCTTTTTTTGCACCTTTTTATACAGAGCGGTAATGTTTGCTGATTTCCAAGCAGGTGGCAGATGACCTTAAGCAAACGAGAGGGTGAATAGAACAGAGAGAGGGTGAATGAGCAAGAACAGAGGAGCAGGTTTTTAGGGCACGTGGGCTGATGCCGTCTGAACCAGTTGCAGAATCTAAGTCGAGATTTGACAGCAAGCTCTCCACCTTGTCAGGAGAAAAGGAGACAGAGTCCAGGGAGAGTTCAGTGTGACTGGGTAAAGTGGGTCCAGAAAGCGATGAGTTTGGGACAAGATTTAGAAGCAAACACGGAGTTTAGACATTCAGTCTTTGCACATGCAGTGTCAGCTGTTCGGCAATTTGAGGTGAGGGAGGGCATGGAGGAGGGATATACACCAGAAACAGACTCATCAAGATGCCACCAGGATTTGGAGGAGGGAGACGGGTTCGAGGGTTCAGAATTAAGATTGCAAAGATGTTGTTTCCTGGCTCTCCTTAGTGTAGCCAAACAATTGTTCCAACCTTTATGGAAGAAACTGAGATTTCCTTCAGTTGGATTAGCCTTCCATGAGGCGAATGCAAGTTGTTTCAGGACAACTGCCTAACCACAAGCTTCAGTGTACCATGGGAGGGAGGAAGGGTAGGACAACTGAAGACTAGATGGGATAAATCTGTGCATGAGAGAGAGAGAGCAAGTTTCTTTGAAAGAATCCCGAGGATGAGTTGACGTTGGAGGAAGTAGTGATGGGAGACCAGTCTAGAAGTTTCATGGCTGTTTGAAGTCCCTGCCAGTCGGCCTGAGTGAAATGCCAGACTGGGCGGTGCTGAGGTTGTTCTCCAATAACAGCCAGAGAGATGTCTACTTTGACAAGCATGTGGTCAGATGAACCGATTGGAGCGGAGGAAGTACAGGAGATATTTTCAGGGAAATTGGTCAAAATCAGATCCAGAAGAGATGGAGCACCATTGGTTGAGATCCTGGTCAGGAAGTTGACAGATTGTCAGTCCAACTGAGTCACAGAAGTCTTTTACTGAAGTGCCATGACAGGTGAGAGAGGTACCCACACCGTGCCAACTGGCATGATGATAATTGAAGTCACCACAAATGAGGAAGAGAGAGTTGGGATTAGAGGATACAAGTTGGTCCATGTTTTAAGAGCGTGAGATGTAAATGGAGTCATCACTGTTTGATGGATGGTGCAACACATATATAAACATGAGGTGGGAGTGGAGGGGAATCCGTAGCCAGAGGTATTCCTGGGGGTGTGGAGGAGTGAGGGCAGTGCTTGAAGAGTGAGGAATAGAGTCTTTGATGAAGAGATCAACTCCGCCACCAGGACGAGACTCAGGTCTGTCATACCAGAGGAGGGAGTAACCAGGTAGAGATACTAGGGAGCCAGAGACATCTTGAAGGAGGAAAGTTTCTGTTAAGCAGATTATGTCTGGTTTGTCAGTGGCAACCTGAATGGAAAGATCCGTCAGGTTTGAGTGAAGGCCCCGGATGTTTGAGGTCCACACTATTAAGGGAGAGGGAGGGTGGAGGTTTTGGGTGCAGGGGAGGGGAGGGAAGGACTAGAGAGGAAGGGGGGGGTAATGTATGTTGTTGAAGAGTGTGGGGGATTGCAGAAGAGCTTGGGGAGAGGGCAGGATGAGGAGGAGAAAAGGCTCGGTTGTGATGGGTTGAGGTACAGTGGGGAGTAAGAAGAGAGGGGGCATAAGGCAATTGAATAATGGAGGATGTGGAGTGTTGTGCTGGAAGAGAGAGGGTGTGGGAAGGAGGAAGCTTTGTGGATGTGAGGGGGGTCAACTTTGGGAAGGGGAAGTGAGGGTGAAGATTAGAGGGAGAAGGGTGAAATGTTGAGTGTACTGATTGAGAGAGTGAGATATCTGTTCGGTTAGAATGGAGCCCACAGATTTTAGAACACCACACACTTTGTAACAACAGAGGAGGAGCTGATATTGAAGCAGAAGACAGTGAAGAGGAGCCTCGAGCGGTTGCAGCATGAAGCACAAGATGGAGGGGTGAGGAGAGGGGATAACAGGTGAGGGGTTAGGAGGAGGTAGATTTAAGTTGATGGGGTGAAATTGCACTGAAGTTGGAAAAAAATGGATGATTGATGAAACATGAACAATCTAACATGCTTGTGATTGGCATCGATGCTTGGTGGCATTGGTGCTGCCTATTGGCTGCCACTGTTGCCATGCACGAGGGCATCACATCATTGAACATATCTTGCCAGACACTGATGAGCATGCCTTGGGGCAAGTCCATAAAGCTAGTGGCTCTGCTGTTGAGAGCACTTCTTCTCTGGTTTGTGGTCTCTGGCTTCCACATCACAAGCTGTAGCCGTGTGTGCCACCAGCATGCTCTTCACTCTGGGGAAAAACTGCAAGCCTTCGATTATCTTGCCCAGTGCAGTGTGCAAGCTTGTGTGTGTTTGGCGCTATAGACGGTTAGTTTCTTTGCTGGTTAAATATTGTGATTATTTATTGTGTCTGACTTGTCTGGGAATCTGTGCTGTATCTCTTGTGTTTATAAAATCTATTTTTATGTTTTAAGTCTGCGTGCCTGTCTGTTCCTGCCATCTTTCCCCATTTAGACTGATTTGGTTTATTGGTCACTCCTGGAGGATTAAATAAGAGTTTATTCCAATATTGATAACCAACATGGTTTAGACCACGTTTGGAATCTAGGGACGCACTAAATGCTGCTTGGGCGTGATCCCCATTTAATTTGGTCATCCGTGGAGGGATCTCCAGTGTGCTGGGTCACCTTGCCACCTGTGGTTGTGGTTGAGTGCTTAACATGTGGATGTACACATAACTCCTTATAGGTCAAAGGTCGTCACATGCATATGTCTGAAGTACCAAGTGGTTATACAGCAGAGGATATTCTTGTTTTCACTGTCAAATATGCAATCACACAAATGTTCATTACTAGTGAATGCCAAACGTGAGCAAGCTCTCTATTTTTGTAATGAGCCCATACTGAACTTAAACTTGAGGCTCAATAAAAGTGGAAGGATTTTATTTGTATATGTACCATCTTGGGAATAATTAAGTTGGAGGAAAGCATCACCCTAATTGGTGGCATGTAATTTTGATGCAAGAGCGTGATCGGGACAAGTTTTGTGTGTACAAAGCAACAGTAAGTTGCTTCCACTTGTTCCATTCATTTTTAAACCCAGTCAAACACTGAAGTAAGTTGCCATTTTGTATCCATCCTTGGTGATTCACTCAACTTTCACTGGGGCTTTGCTCAAAAGTCATCTGGGTTTACCTTATAGTCAGATGTCGGCATGGAGTTTGTTTGCGAAGAACTTATTTGGCCTGATTTCACCCTGTAATCTCCATTAAATCTGCCATTTAGGGTGTCATATCGAGCATGAAGCATAAAAATTAAGCTTCATTTTCCATGCCAGAGATTCTTCTTTCTCAGTAAACAGAATAATAAACTTGGTGTCTGTGTTGTGACTTTGGCTGTAACAGTCACCAAATCGACATTTTAGATTTGACTAGTAATGGGCGTCCTCAGCCATCATTGACCATGTTGTTGAACATCAGCCGAGGCCCTCACTTTTTTTTCACCCCACTTTTTCACCTTTATTCGTTTTCTCTGCCACTACTTCAGCGACTGACACGAAACTTTCAACATAAGAGTGCTGACCCATGGATAATTTTTTTTTAACAAAGTTACATGATGATTAGATAGAAAATGTGGCCAGCATTCCAAAGTCTGTTTTCTGTAGGCATGGGTTCCATGGTGTTTCACTTGTCAGGAATAAATGGTCTCTCGACCGAATAATACCAAAAAAAAAAAACATTAAGTGTTGAAAAATGTACACAATCCAAATTTTAAAATTGTTTTGCCTTACTTGATTATTCCTGTCATGTTCATGGCCATATTGGTTTGAAAATATCTCAAATGGGTGAAAAAAAGTGGTTTACCAAAACTGTTTATTTCCCATCTGTGTTTTCCCTAAGGTATTCAAGGGCTTTCTGCATAACGAAGGCCTCCTTTAATAATTGTTTCGGATTTATGCTGTTGATTGCTCTCGATGTGTTGCCAGCTTAACAAACCAGTTTTCAAAGCAACAACAAACTCCTGTGTGAAAACTGGTAGGATTAGCAGCATTTTCGTTATGAAGGAACATTTGCCATTTGGTTTGAGTTGGGTGAAAAAGAGGGCCAGGGACTGCAGCAGTAGGACCTGGTGCCTTGTGTGGTGATCTGTAGGATGATGCCAATCCCACACGTAGGAGTGATATGTTGCCAACCTCTATTTTCGTTTTGCCACTTCTGGGCTCAACATTCTTCAACGCACGAGTCTGTGCTGCTTTCCAAAGTGGTTCAGTCAAATATTTGTACAATAGAATGGAAACAAAGTGAGTACTGAGCTTGTTCATTCTCGGTGTGGAAGGTTCAATTCAAATTTTTGAGGTTCAATTTTTTTTTTTTGGTGGGGGGTGGGGGGGGGTTCTTTGCAATGTATGTTCTTAACAGCAATGACCTGGGAGTGAGAATTGGCTGCAGGAAGTGAAGTTCATCCTGTTTAGCATCAGAAAAAAAGACAAATCATTTGTTTATCAAGACGTCAAAGTATTTGCCACAACTTTTTTTTTTCAACCTTAAGATTCCCTCAGCTCAACCATTAAACCATTTCATTTGCAAAAAGGGAAAACTATTTTGATTGAATTACACTTTAACTGTCTGAAGTGTTTTAAATAATTGAAATGCTGTTCGAAAAATGTTTTATGCCCTTTATTTTTGCCAGGAACACCTGTCATACTTCCACTTCGTGGGCAGGGTTATGGGCATGGCCATGTTCCATGGACACTACATCGATGGTGGCTTCACCCTGCCCTTCTACAAACAATTGCTTGGAAAGCCCATCATGCTCGGAGACATGGAGGCGGTAGATCCAGACTTGCATAAGTCTCTTGTATGGATCCTGTGAGTCTGGCCTGCTATGTGTAGAATCTGAGGATTATCTCAAAAATCACTAACCTTATAGAAAGAACAAAACAGCCATTGTAATGCTGATATTTGGTTAATATTTGCATTATTCCACATGGCTGCTGTCATTTATAGTAGTGCCAAGTTAATCAAAATAAACAAGAAAAAGAGCAATCAGAGATTGCAGACCCTCGTCAGGACTTGTTTTGTGTGGTGTTTGTGTGATTTTGTGTGGTGTTTGTGTACTGTTGTGTTACTTAATTAATGTAATATAATTAGAACTGCCACTTTATAACTGCTGGCAGTGATGACCGGTACCAAGACGTCCCGCTTTGATCGGACACATTACCCTGACCCATGACATTTTAATTATTCAATTCAGAATGGGATTAAAATAAATTCAATTCAAATCAGACGGAAGACCAAATAGGTACAGTCCTGCATTGGAGTAATTGGGAACCCAAACAAGCAAAAAGCAAAGATTATGTCATCAGGAGGAATCTGCATAGCATTCGCATTTCAGCTGTTGCTATTCTAACCTCAAACCCAGCTAGGTACAGTCAAGTGAGACATTCAAAAAAAATTTTTTTTTAACCCAGATCAAGAAATTAAATAATTCTGGCCACCAGACCATGCGTCCGATCAAGTTGAAATTTAAAACATGTATTCCGCATCACTACTAGATAAACAATTGTGAAGTTTGACGTCGATTGATTAAGCGGTCCCACAGAAAACATTATTTAATATTTTTCTTAAATCCAATCTTGCTGCTATTGGCTTAAATCCAATATGGCTTAAATCCATGTGACCTCAATTATTCCTTAACAAGCTTGTACACGCATGCCTTGGGGAACATTTATGTGTTTCCCCTCGATCTGTCCAGCCGTTCTGGAGAAGAAGATGTTTATATGTTTTAGGGTAAATCCAATATGGCTGCCAATCCATGTGACCTCTGACATCATATGTGTGAACATTTTGTTTCCCATGGACAAGCAGTCATATATGTAAAGTTTTTCCTCGATCTGTTCAGCAACATCAGAGAAGATTTTTTAAGGATTTTTTCAAAAACAATATGGCTGCTGAATTACGTGACCAATGACGTCATCCAAAAATTTTCTGTGGACCATTTTATTCCGAAATGACCCTCTAAAAATTTTATACTGATCAGATGTAGCATTCTATATATGCACTTATGACATCATCAAAAAAGGCACCTATGATGTCATAAAAAATTACATTCTCCATGAGGAGCACTTGCCGTGTGAAGTTTCAATTTTTTCCGACGTGCAATTTCAGAGATAGAGGTTCAAAGTTTCTCCATTTTGCCAACATGGCTGCCACACAACATGGCCTATGACATCATAATTATCAATGAAACATTCTACTTGAGTCGTCGCTCCTTTGGCAAAAACGTTGTCTCAATACAATAAGCGGTTGCAGAGAAAAACACCAAAGATATGTGCAGACAAACAAGAAAAAATGGCGTGCAGAGCATGATACTTGCAAAATCCACGAAACAAAGTTGACCTCAAAATAATTGGT
>NC_140966.1:42738834-42741334 GCF_056783735.1 Eptatretus burgeri | reverse complement strand
TCCTTGACCCTCCTCACCTTTCACCCGCTCCCATTGGCCCGAGAAAAAGGAATGCTTTTGATCCATAATTCTGCATATATCGATCGCCTCCAACGCCCTGGGGCGGGGCCACCCGCCCCTCGCTCACCGATTGGACGGCAAAAGTGGGCGCAGGTCGTTTTTGATCCGTTAGCCACAAAATCCCACAGATTTAGGTCACGCTGTTCGGCGCGCGGCTTTGCACGAGTCCAACACCGTACCCACAGGCGGCGCAAGAACGGTGGCGATGCGACGGTTGCCAGGTGTGACGTGAAGGTCGTGGCGGTTGTGGTGGGGGCCGTGGCTGGGTGGGTGGGTACCACCATGTGTCAGTCCAAATTAAAGATAGTAAAAGAAAAAATGTCATCCGAAGAGTCGCAGCACGCATAAAATGACATGTATTCCACTAGACAACGGGTTTGGGCCTAACTACACATGTACTTACCGAGATACCACCTAAGGGACCTGAATGGTGGTTTGCGAATTTGGTAACCACAACACTACCCTCCCTTACAGACTGCCCGAGTCACGGGGCTCTTCATGTGCCATCATGTGTAGTTTTCCCCTAGTACATTTTACTCACGGATCCCCGAGTGCGACATTCATGGTATTCGTGTCCCCAAATAATAACCTGAGGGCTGCGCATATCTAAACAAACTCACCACACGGACGACTTAAATAAAATTGCCGGCGCTAGACAGACATGCCGGGGCGCACTCATTTACATATGCATCCAACCCAACTACAAATTTTACACTCAAACCACACCAGGATCACTGAACCCTGCAAAAGAAAGCAGCAGGCAGGGAGCCAGGCGGTTTTACGTGCCCTGGCTCAAAACAATGCAGGTGACAGGGAATCTGGCTGGGCTGCTCACACGCAGTCTGCTGCCTTCCCTTTTGAACTGAACCAGTGAACTGCCATCCATGCATGGGGCTGCACAACGCAGGCCCCTGTCCAGCTCAAGGGCACACCAATGAGCACAACGAATGGATGGCTGAATGGGTTTGAACACAAACACGGTGCACGGGCCGCCACGCAGGCCCGTGTTGTAGCTGCCAACAGGCAGTTCTCGCAGCTTGCAAACTGTTGCCTTGCGGATCCTGGCGACATGGAAATGGAACAGGGGGGGCAAAGCAAAAAATTGGACGGGGCTGGTGAACATGGGCAGGGCATGGCATGGCAAAGGTGCAGGCAACATATTCGCAGAAGAAGGCCGCTGCAGGCAAACACAGCCGGCAGATGAACTGGCTGCACAGGCCTTGCAGAAAAACAGCTGCAGACGCATCCAGCGCACAGCCTTGCAGCAAAACAACAGCTGCCGAGGAAGTGGGCCGGCCTTGCCTTTGCAGCAACGCAGCCAGCAGATGGGCTGGCCAGCTCGGCCAACAGTGAGGTTGGTGGAGAGAAAGTGCAGTGGTGTTGGCCACTGGAAGGCGGGAGCCTCCGGACCCACCTCACGGTCTCCTCCCCAACCTATCGCCTTGCCTGTCACTGTCCATACCCACTCCCTTAATTTGTCCAAACCCAATTTAGCCCTTCAACTTATTTTTTTATTTTTACTTCCCCAATTATAAAATCGTCCCCAACTTCTTTATCGTCCTTGTTCGGCTAACCAATCCTGTCACCTAGCCTACTCCCAACCCTCTACGTCTCTCCCGGAGGGAATAAGGAGAGCTAACGTCCTGTGTCGAGGCCCAACGGCCTTCAGAATGGCCTCCCAGAGTTCGGCGATCTTAACACCCAAGTGGGTCCAGCGGCCCACAACGAGAGCGAGATGGGATGTTGAGGGGCAAGCACTTCCTAATCTACTCCTAACCATTAAACTGTTAAACCATCCCGTCAAATGTGCCTTCTCAAAATCATTGGTTCTAACAACCCAGATTCCCGCGCCCCGTGTTGGTGTCCTCACAATTTCGGGCCTCGCCCCAATTTTCTCTCCGTGCCCTCACACGGTCTCCTGGCTGGGACACGTGGCTCCCTTGGCAGGCAGGCACCACCTCTGCCGAATCTCCGCTATGGCACCCCGGGCACTACACTGCCTCCGGGAAACAGGCACCAGCTCCCTAACACCGTAGCGTCTCATGGCACCTCCCTGGAACGCACACGTGGCAGGGCCGGCCTCCCCGGGCCCCTTTCCGAGGGTCACCCGTGCCCACAACACTGCCCACGCGGCGATGGCGCCCTGCTGTGGCCCCGCACCAAGCAGGCGCACCCGTGCTCACTACCTCTATCCCGGCCCCCATGGGCTCAGAGCGTGTCACCGCAGCCGACGAAGCCTGGTGCCCGGGGTACCCACTCAGCGAGGTCCACCTTCATCCACGCCCTGCCTGGCCAACAGGCCCTTGCACCCTCCAAATGGCCCGAGCCTACTTTCCCACCAGAAGAACAAAACGGTACCTCCTATTTTCTCTTCACTGACCAACTCAGAAGAATCAATTTTACTAACTCGTCCCTGGGCTGGAGTCACTCCTTCCCAATC
>NC_140966.1:42693834-42733834 GCF_056783735.1 Eptatretus burgeri | reverse complement strand
ACGACGACCAGCTCCTTCTTGCCAACTCCACCGCCCGCGAAGTCTTAACTCTCTGTTCTCACTTGACTCTACTACTCTCTGGACTGACGAACACGGTCGCTTTTATCAGCCCCGTAGCTTCGCCCTCTCATCTTTGACCCCCTCCCTTCGACCTTTCACCTCGCTCCCCATTGGCCCGAGAAAAAGTGGGCGTGAATGCTTTTTGATCCATAAATTTGCATATATCGATCGCCCTCCAACGCCCTGGGGGCGGGGCCAATTCGCCCCTCGCTCACCGATTGGACGGCAAAAAGTGGGCGTGTGTCGTTTTTGATCCGTTTTTGAAGCACAAAATCCGTGATTTTGTACACGCTGTTCGGCGCGCGCCCTGCACGAGTCCAACACCGGTACCCACAGGCGGCGCAAGAACGGTGGCGATGCGACGGTTGCGAGGTGTGACGTGAAGGTCGTGGCGGTTGTGGTGAAGCGGTGGTTGGTGGTGGTAACAATGGCGGTTGGTCCAAATTAAAGATAGTAAAAGAAAAACGGCTATCCTGAAGAGTCGCAGCACGCATAAATGACATGTATTCCCACTAGACAACGGGTTTGGGCCTAACTACACATGTACTTACCGAGATACCTCACCTAAGGGACCTGAATGGTGGTTTGCGAATTTGGTAACCACAACACTACCCCTCCCCTTTTTACAGACTCGTCCCGAGTCGTCAAATTTTCATGTGCCATCATGTGTAGTTTTCCCCTAGTACATTTTACCTACGGATCCCTGAGTGCGACATTCATGGTATTCGTGTCCCCAAAATAAATAACCTGAGGGCTGCGTAACTATCTAAACAAACTCACTCACACGGACGACTTAAATAAAATTGCCGGCGCTAGACAGACATGCCGGGGGGCGCACTCATATTTACAGTACATCTTAACCTTAACTTACAAATTTTACACTAAACCATGGCCCAGGATCATTGAACTCTGCAAAAAGAAAGCAGTTAGCAGGGAGCCAGGCTGCTCGCATGCAGTCTCTGGCTCAAAACAATGCAGGTGACAGGGAACGTGGCTGGCTGCTCACACGCAGTCCAAGGCCTTCCCTTTTGAACTGAACGCAGTGAACCACAACGGTGCATGGGCTGCACAACGCAGTCTCCGTCCCAGCTCAAGTGGCACACGCAATGAGCACAACGAATGGATGGATGAATGGTTTGAACACAAACACGGTGCACGGGCCGCCACTGCAGGCCCGTGTTGTAGCTGCCAACAGGGCAGTTCTCGCAGCTTGCAAACTGTTGCCTTGCGGATCCTGGCGCACATGGAAATGAACAGGGGGGGGCAAAGCAAAAATTGGACGGGGCTGGTGAACATGGGCAGTGGGCATGGCATGGCAAAGGTGCAGGCAACACAGCCCGCAGAAGAAGGCCGCTGCAGGCAAACACAGCCGGCAGATGAACTGGCCGGCACAGGCCTTGCAGAAAACAGCTGCAGACGATCCAGCCGGCACAGGCCTTGCAGCAAAACAACAGCTGCCGATGAAGTGGGCCGGCCTTTGCCTTGCAGCAACGCAGCCAGCAGATGAAGCTGGCCAGCCTTCGCCGTTCAGTGGAGGTTGGTGGAGGGAGTGCAGTGGTGCTGGCCACTCGGAAGGCGGGCTCGGACCTACCCTACGGTCTCCCTCCCAACCTATCGCCTTTGCCTGTCACTGTCCATACCCACTCCCTTAATTTGTCCAAACCCCAATTTAGCCCGAACTTATTTTTTTTATTTTTACTTCCCCACTATAAATCGTCCCCTAACCCCCTTTATCGTCCTTGTTCGGCTAACCAATCCTGTCACCTAGCCTACTCCCAACCCCTACGTTCCCTTCCCGGAGGGGAATAAGGGAGAGCTAACGTCCTGTGTCGAGGCCCAACGAAGCCTCAGAATGGCCTCCCCAGAGTTCGGCGATCTTAACACCAAGTGGGTCCAGCAGCCCACAACGAGAGCGAGGGGATGGATGGTGCGGAGGGGTACACTTCCTAATCTACCCTAACCATTAAACTGTTAAACTACCCCGGGGCTTTCAACAAGCGCCTCTCGCTTAAACTATTGGTTCTAACAACCCAGATTCCCGTCGCCTGTGTTGGTGTCCTCACAATTTCGGGCCTCGCCCCCCAATTTTCTCTCCGTGCCCTCACACGGTCTCCTGGCTGGGACACGTGGCTCCCTTTGGCAGGCACGACCCTCTGCCGAATCTCCCGCTATGGCACCCCCGGGCACTACACTGCCTCCGAGCCTACCAGCTCCCTAACACCGGGAGTGCCCCCATGGCACCTCCCTGAAACGCACACGTGGCAGGCCGGCCTCCCGGGCCCCTTTCCGAGGGTCACCCGTGCCCACAACACTGCCCACGCGGCTAATGGCGCCCCGGGCCCCCGCACCAAGCAGGCGCACCCGTGCCCACTACTCTATCCCGGCCCCCCATGGGCCCATGGCCTACCGCAGCCGACTAGCCTGGTGCCCGGGGTACCCACTCAGCGATACTCACCTTTCGCATCCACGCTCCCAAGCCCGTCAACAGGGCTCCTGCACCCCTCCAAATGGGTCTCGAGCCTACTTTCCCACCAACAACAAAACGACCTCCATTTTTCAATTTGACTAACCCCCTAACTCACTTTATACTGACCCCGGGGTCCCTTGGGCGGGAGTCACTCCTCCCCCCAATCACTCATCGCACCATGCATTCCCCATTCACTCCATACACACAGACCCGCTGGCCTCACTCACTCAACAAGTACTCACCTCACAACTCACCAACTCTTCAACACACTCACCACTGAACTCTGCCATTCTTCTAACTGCATCCCCTAACTAACTCGTGCTCCCACGTCGTCCCTTACACTAATAGCACGTTCCTTTTAACACTACGTAGCTAAACTACGTCAACTCTACACATCCACCAGTCTGTCACTGTCTTCTAACTCAAAAATTACTTTTATTTCCCAACCTAAATCTGGCTATCATCCCTCTAACTAATCCATTCCACGGACTCCATGAGGACTTACCCCTGCCCCATGAAGTTGGTCTAGCTAAGCTAACCCTTCCCCCTAACTAGTTTCCATCCTGTGCCCCGGTCAAGGGGGTCTTCCACCCCTTGCCCAGGAATCCTTTGCACCCGAAAGTGAGGCTTGTTTTTTTTTTTGTTTTTTTTTCCATGCGCAGCACCTGCGCGGCAACTCAGGGCTCGCGCACTTTGCACCTGCCCGTGACGTCATGCAGCTGCACGTGTTCCTCGTCCCTCCTTGGAGGGTACCATCCGGCAGAGATACCCCTCCTGCCGGATTCCAACCCCACGTGCAGCCATGGCGTCACCGTGCGCAAAAAAAAACACAAGCCCCACGTCTCGAGGGGTTCCCCACGCGAACACATGTGCCTTGCCCGTTGGAGCTGAACACACACGATCGCGTGGAGAACCCGTCCGGTCCAAATCCATTTACCTGCCTAAACTTTGTCCGTCCGCGGGATCGGCAAATCCACCGCGTGCGTTTCCGGACCGGGACTTCACCCTCGCAAGCGAGCACGTGGCGGTCTCGTGCGTTGCACAGCACGAACCGCGTGCTCACTGCTGGGTGAACCCGGCACGGTCCGCGAAACAACTACAGCCGCTACTCGGCTTTCTTTCTTCTCATGTCGCCGTCTCCGTCTCCATTCCACACACGCACTCCCGCGTGTCACGACGCTCACACTCCATTCCATTACATTCACCCCGGGAGACGCGGCTGCGTGCTCCCGCATGCCAACCGACATCTCCCTCACATACCGCTCTCTCACACACACGGTCTCCCTTGCACACAGCGACCTTGCACACGGCCGTTCACTCACGCGTGCGGGGGCACTCACCCGCGGTGCCTCACTCGCACTCCGTGCCTCATCCACACACGCGGGGGCACTCAACCGCGGTGCCTCATCCACACTCCGTGCTTCATCCACACACGCGGGGGCACTCACCCGCGGTGCCTCATCCACACACCGTTCCTCACTCATACACGCGGGGGCACTTAACCGCGGTGCCTCATCCACACACGCGGGGGCACTCAACCGCGGTTCCTCATCCACACTGGCCGTTTCACTCACACACACGGCCTCTTCCACACACGGTGCCTCATCCACACACGGCGTGCTGGGAAGCACGTACTCTGACACAATCGCCACCTCACCACTCACACACGGGGTCGCTTCCACACACGGGGACGCACTCACACCTTGCACCACACACACAGGGACAACCACACTGGGGATTTGTGTCCCCACAAGGGTCTCCGGGGCCTCTATACCCCCCAAGCTCTCCGTGCACCCGTCCACAGCACCCGTTCCCTCAACCTCGCAAAGCACGACCGAACTCACCTGGTCGTGACTCGCCTCAAGGGGGCATACTCCCTCCCCTCGTTCCTGGAGGAGGTCATCCCGCTGCTCGCACTGGGTCTCTACACGCTCCGCGAGCTCAACCCCATTGTCCTCCACTACCTGTGTGTGTGCGTCACTTACCCCGTCTTCATCGTGTTGTCTCTCCTCTATTTTTTCTATCTCCCGTGTCTCTGCCAACTCTTCACCCTTTACCTCTCTTGTCTCAACTATTATTTCCGTTGTCGTCATTTCGTGTCTCGTCTCACACGTTTTGGTCTCCCCATTTAATTTCTCCCTTTTGGTCACCGTCGATTCCTCTGTCACGACCCTCGCCCAACACGCCCCCCGAATTATTTTTTTACCCGCCTCCACCGCGGGCCTGTCAGCCGTTGCACCCCCTTCCAGCTCGTTTGCTCCCACACGTGGAGTCGCCATTCCCAGCTCCCTGGTCACGGCCTTCATGCCCGCCTGCAGGCATCGGCCCATGTTCTGCGTCTCACCCCGTAGCTCTTTTATTTCTTCCCTCATGTTTGCTTCCATTCCGTTTATTTGCTTGTTCATTTCGTTTTTCATTTCATTTGTATTTGTATCCATCCTTTCGTTCATGCCTTTCATATCCGCATTTATTTGTTGTGTATTCGCATCCATCCTCGTTTTTACTTCGTCCATTTGCTTGTTCATGTTCGCAATCATCTTCGCTGTCGTTTCCGCATACATTTTTGCCAGCATGGCGCATAGCTGGGTCATGTCGGGTGCGCTTGGGTGAGCCGTTTCGGCAGGGGTCGGGGAAGGGTTTTGGTGGAGAGGGGGAGGGGAGGTGTCATACACCGCGGCCGCTGCCGCACCCATTTCGGGCTCTGGGTTCAGTTGGGCGAGTCCGTGTTCCTGCACAATCAACATTTCCTGCACGGGGATTTCATCCTGAGCCATGGATTCTACACATTCTACATCCATTTCTAATACCCCCGGCTCCCGCTCGCCTTGAGACGCCATCTTGCTTCTCGTGAAGGGTTAATTTCGCTCGCTCGTAATTTGGAGGGAATCGGGGGTCGCTTCTCTCACCCCTGGACCGATTCCCGTGAATTTAGCCGGAGACAGGAGAGCCCGTTTTCCTGTTCTCCGATACCAGTGCCGCGAGGAGGGCGATGAATTTGTATCGCACGACCTGACACCAGTGTTGCGGTATTCGCGCCCGCCGGCGTGCTGACGGCCACGTAACTCGAATCGCGGCACGTCGCCCACCGGACGGACAATCCAGTCGTGACCCTCTCGGACTAACGCCGGGAACCAGTCACGGGTGGACCTTTCGGTCTCACCGCGATCGAGCCAATCAGCCCCCGCGTGGGATAGGGTTGCTCGCCAAATTCGACCTACCTAAGTACCCACGCGGAGGGTAGACCGGGCGATCGCACCTCGCCGCAGGTCGACTTCGGACACGGGCCACTTAAGCGACCCGTTCCGTACTATCGGGATAACCGAGCGGTGTTATCGTCGACCTCGACGGTTCGATTAATTATCGGGCGTATTCAGCCCACTACCAACCCTTTACGTGAAGCAAGATGAGGATTCAATGAAGGAAATGACGAAGCGAAGCGGGAAACAGTTCGACACAAAGCACATTTATTCGCGACGAACGGAAAGCACACATATTCAATTCCACCAAAAGCACACAGAAAAGAAAAAAACACAATGCAATTTACACAAAAAGCAAATGCGACAATGCAGATCTAATACCGATTACACGAGCACACGGCAACACTTATACAATTTTACTTCACAGACGGCGCCGACAACACATACCCAAAACCAAGGAAAGAATACCCTCAAGGATGAGGCGGGCCTGAGGCCGAGACCGGGTCGGGCCTACCCGTCTGGTGATGAGACGCGGAGCGGCGATGGTGCCTCAACTCCGCGGGCCTCGCGGGCAGTGTCTGGTAGGGGGTGGGAAAGGGGCCCCCTTGGTCGCACTATCTCAGCGCGGGGGGAAACAGGAGGGGGTTGCTGATGCTCGGGGTATAGAGGATTTTTATTGTCCCGCGACGAGCGTCTCCACCTCGGCCAGGTCGCGCTGTCGGCCTCCCTGGGGTGCAGCTCCCTGCACGACGCGAGCACCCCCTTGTCTGCCCTCGCCGCCTCTCCACAGCTCCGTCCCCTCCGCTCCGACTCCAATGCACACGACGACCAGCTCCTTCTTGCCAACTCCACCGCCCACGAAGTCTTAACTCTCTGTTCTCACTTGACTCTACTACTCTCTGGACTGACGAACACGGTAGCTTTTATCAGCCCCGTAGCTTCACCCTCTCATCTTTGACCCCCTCCCTTCGACCTTTCACCTCGCTCCCCATTGGCCCGAGAAAAAGTGGGCGTGAATGCTTTTTGATCCATAAATTTGCATATATCGATCGCCCTCCAACGCCCTGGGGGCGGGGCCAATTCGCCCCTCGCTCACCGATTGGACGGCAAAAAGTGGGCGTGTCGTTTTTGATCCGTTTTTGAAGCACAAAATCTGTGATTTTGTACACGCTGTTCGGCGCGCGCCCTGCACGAGTCCAACACCGGTACCCACAGGCGGCGCAAGAACGGTGGCGATGCGACGGTTGCGAGGTGTGACGTGAAGGTCGTGGCGGTTGTGGAGAAGCGGTGGTTGGTGGTGGTAACAATGGCGGTTGGTCCAAATTAAAGATAGTAAAAGAAAAACTGCTATCCTGAAGAGTCGCAGCACGCATAAATGACATGTATTCCCACTAGACAACGGGTTTGGGCCTAACTACACATGTACTTACCGAGATACCTCACCTAAGGGACCTGAATGGTGGTTTGCGAATTTGGTAACCACAACAATATATATACATATATATATATATATATATATATATATATATATATATATATATATATATATATACATATATACATATACATGGATGTATGTAAATGTATATAAATAATACTTTAGTATAAATAATACTAATAATGAAAATTGAGGATTTTAGAAATACCACCTAAGTTGTTGATCATTTGGGCAATGTTGACCTCAAAAATTGGCTCGTTGAATTCAGTGACCTGAAATTAAAATCTTCTTCAAATTTCCAATCAATTTGATGAAAATTGAGGAATTTCAAAATCTCACCTAAGTTGTTGACCTTGGCCTACGTTGACCTTTTGACCTTTTGACCTCAAAAAACAATAAGCTTCTTCCTTGTGACAAACTCTACTATGTGGTGAAGTTTCGTGAAGATCAGTTTGAAATTGTGACCTGTAGACGACAAACAGACAGACAAACAGATAAACAGACAAACAGGCAGACAGACAGATAGACAGACTGGCTCTTTTATAACAACCGTCCCTGAGACGTGTGCCGTCCCTAGACAGACGGACAGACAGACAGACAGACAGACAGAATAACAAAATCGACTGACCAATATGCTTGAAAAATCTTCGATTTTGCAAGTGACAACCAGACAGACAAACAGACAGACAGACAGTGGTGAAAACATAACCTCCATCTTCCTTAAGTAGTGGAGGTAAAAATTAACAGGAAGAACTCGTGACAATGAATCAATGGATAGTTTAAAATGGTTTAATTCACATTATATGTTGTGGATATACAGTGTCATTCGTTGGTAGAACAAAGTTTTTTTTTTGTCCATATTTATTTTAACAAGTATTAATATTTTATTTTGTGCACTTCCCGTGAAAAGTCCAGAGTGAAATATCATGAGCAGTTCCCATGTGCAAGCAATGCAAAAGTTCATTCACGATGTAATGTACGAGTGATCAATTTCACACCAAAGCAATTGAAAGGATCACGACTTGTTACTAAAAACGAAAAGACAGCAAGAGGAATCTGTATCAAGATAATTCTCTCAAACACTGTGATTTATTCGATTGTGTTTATCATGATTTTGCTCTGACAAACAAAAATGAGCACTAGGTTGTTAGTTTTAATCAAGCCATCCAGTTGATATGACTAAATACATTCAGTGGGGCACATTACATTGACAAAGCTATGCCATTGTGTCATACAAGGTCCTGGGAGCTTGTGCTTGCTAAATAAGCCACAGTAGAGAACTTTATGGAAATTTTAAATTGGATTTATGTAGTCAAACATTGCTGGTGATTCCATGTTTGAGAATGGTTTAGTGGGCTGGCGGGATAGCTCAGAGGTAGCATCTACTTGCTTTTGAGGTATCTTGTCTGTGTTGGGTTCCTGGCCAAATAGGATCTAACTCCAAACGGTCGTGCTGGTGCTTCACAGGCATCGTAAGGTACATAGTTGTGTTCGGAGGGGACGTTAAGATGGCTTTTTCAGGATTTCGCGGAAATGTTTAGGCCCCAAGGAACCTTTTGAAAAAAAGTAGGCTGGTCATTGTTTGCTGTTTCCGTGGACAAATCCCTTCTCGTCAGCAAATCCTAAATTAAGGACTGCTTTTTTCAGAAAATTCATACTTCTCCAAAATGACAATTCTTGCAAGCGATGCAAAAGTTAATTCACAACATCATATATTATTGATCAATTTCACACCAAAGCCATTGAAAGGAGCAAGACTTGTAACTGAAACAAAATTGACCAGCAAGAGGAATCATCAAGATATTCCTCTCAAACTCTGTGATTTATTCCATTGCGTTATTCATGCGTTTTGGTCCGCTAAACATAAATGAACTATAACGGGCACTCGGTAGAGCGCATACCTTCGCCGCCACAACTTTTTCCGGGCACATTTGAAAAACGTCATTTTAAAACGTCCATGACGTCACAACCGTCAGTCCGATTGACGTCAAATTTGGTGTGTAACCTCGTTGAAGGCAGTCCAACAAAATGGAATGATAAACACTGGAAAATTAAAAAGTTGAAAAATGACGTCATCTTTTGACGTCATTTTGACGCACTTCCGGGGACATCACGTCCAATCGGGGACTACCATTCTGAAAGCTCGTAGTTCACTGAACGTTTTAAAGTTGGTTTCATGTCAATAGCTCTATTAGATCTGAAGCTATGCCTACAAGTATATTTTGACCTTGAATGTGACCTTGACCTTGACTACAGAGTTAATTGGCAAAACCTGTACATCAATAAACAGATATTTTGGTACTGATCCTAATGCCTGGATTTGGGAGACTTTGCTTTAAAAATTATATCGATATTTGAATGTAAAATATCAGGACATTTTAGCCACAATTGAAAAACGTCATGTTCAAACGTCAATGACGTCATAACGGTCAGTCCGATCGAAGTCAAATTTGGTGTGTGACGTCGTTAAGGTAAGTCCTACAAAACGGTATGATCAAAACTGATGAGATTGAAAATTTGCCTCATCTTGTGACGTCATTTAGACGCACTTCCAATGACGTTACGTCAAATCCGACACTACATATCCGAAAGGTATCTCGTCATGGAACAATATGGCGGTAGTTGCATGTCGAAAGTTGTATTATGAAGGAAGTTATGCTCAAAAGAGTGTTTTGACCTTTTCATGACCTTGACCTTTGACCCGATCGCTTCCAAAATCTAATCAAATCGTCCTTGGATACTCACGAATCATCCCACCAAATTTCATGCAATTCGGTTTAATACTTTCTGAGTTATGCAAATAACAAACAAACACACATATTCACAAATAAATAAATACACAGCGACCAAAACATAACCTTTCGCAGAATGCGAAGGTAATGAGTGATGACTGATGAAAATGTTTGTTGAATTTCTAGACAGTACTTGCTGCATGATGGATAATTGTGGAGAGGATCAATCTTCTGTTCCTGCTGAACTGAGCCAGTGGTATATAATTGACTGTAATCAGCTCAGTAGGCACAGAAGCCAAATCCATAAAAAGCAGGACGTGCAGCATCTTGTTCTCTTCTGCACTTCATTTTGGGAAGCACTCCTTGCAAAGCCTTTTAATATACTTGGGGAGGGGGGGGGGGACAAGAATGATATGCAAGGATTGTTGTATTTTTCTTCCTATTTCTATTTTGGTGTTGTCTTTAAACCTGGTACTTGTTAGCATAAGTTTTTGTGTTTTGCACTACCCTTACTGCTATGGTGTTTCCAAGCTGTTGGGTGACATTATGCCTTACATAAACTAGTTTATCTTGGTGCTGGTTAGCTGCACAAGACTGTGCGGCCTCTAAATACAGATGTTCTTGAGCTCTTGCAGGAAGGAGTGCAATGGAGGAGAAGGCTTTGTTGGGTTATAACCCCCCCCCCATCCCCAATGCAACACTTCTGGTCTTCTTGTACCCCTGTTATCAATGGAATTTTATAGACTAGCAGAACCTCCCCGTAGCTTCACTGACAGACCAATTGGTCGCCGTGTTTGCCAAAAATTTTGGGTGAGCATGAGAAGGAAAGGAAGAAATTTACTCGTGCACAGAGTGCTTTAACCCCTACTCCCCACCTCTCATCCCCATCCCCGTCCTCACGTCCAACTCCACCCCTCCCCCACCTCCTTTGCCCCCTGTTTGCCCTGATGTCCCCACTCGAAATGTCTCACACATGATGACAGGCTTTGACAGGTCGCTCCGTTTTTGTTTTCATTTTTATTTTTTGGGTGGGGAAGAAAAGGAGAACAAATTTACCCATGTGAAGAGTGGTGGTGCAACATGGTGGTGGTGCACACACAAGGTGGTGCTACATGGTACACATTTAGATTGAGAATTTACATGCCCCACACCCCTGCGTGAGGCCGTGGCCACATAACCTGAGTTACACACACACACACACACACACACACACACACACACACACACACACACACACACACACACCTGCATCCACCCTGTCTTAAAAACTTTGATTACAAAACCAAATGTTGGTAATGATCTTGTACTTTAAGTTCCTTTGAACGAGTGCCGATTAACTTGTGTTTATAAAACATTTTTCTTCGCAAAAATATTCCAACAATATGGAATTTCTTGCAAACTCTGAAATGGCCCTTTAGTGTCTGATGTTTTTGTAAACTTTTGAAATGACTGTGATACTCAATTTCAGCACCCTGCCCATTTTGGTGGGAGTTGGTGGGATTGCCTTTTGGAGAGATTCCTTTCTTTCTCATCCCCCCCCCCCCCAAGCCCGACATGGCATTTCTCTTTGTGCAGTGGGAGCACACTTACCTTTGAGTTGCCTGGTCTGGGTTCAATTTCCGACCTGTCTATAAATTGCCAGATTCGTGCTTCGCAGATAGTACGTTGCACTACATAGTGTGTCGTCCCTCTCCAGCATTAAAGAACCCACAGGGTATTTTGATGAGCAGTTGATGAGTTATTGCACTGTGAGCAAATCCCAAATTCCTGCTACCTTAATCGAATGTCAGGCCAAACCAATTGTTTGTGAAAGACTTCGGCAAAAACATCCCCTGACCGACCACACAAAAAACGGTTCAAATAATCGGGGCAGTTAAATAAGTAATTGTCGTTGCAGTAGTTTTCATGTTCTCTAGATTTTCTATTTACTCTAACAATCAAATATTGACTTTGTCTCACCACATGTGGTCCCATGGCAGGACCATGGCTGTAGGATTTTTCCAGGTGTGGAACTTAGCCACTGTGAACATCATTTTGGCAACCCACTGCTCACAATAGAGCCAAGTCCAACACCATGGTAAAGAACATGTCACGTGATATGTGTCGTGTGGTGTGTTGCTATGTGAAGCAGTGCAGTGCTGACGTGTGCTGGGACTGGGTGGTAATCCCTGGCAATGTGATTTTCCTTCGCAGCACAAATCACGATGCCAGGAACCCCCCTCAGAACCAGACGTTTTACGTCACGAAATGCAGGATGTACCATGTTCGTATCTAGTATGGTGGTGGAAAGAGTATCGGAACGATTGAAGAAGGAAACAGATGAAATAAGGCAAAATTTTCCCCATGGAGTAATAAATACAGAATGGGAAAGTGCAGAAAATGTGAAGAAGGGAAATTTCTCAGTTTATGGAGGTCATTTTTTTAATCTTTTATTTTTTGTGTAACTTGTCGAGGCTCGTATGAGAGTGAACACACAACTCACATTAGGGGCGGCATGAGACAAGAGGGGCGGGAGTGGGAGGGACAAAACAGTGGGGAACAGAGATATTGGGAGATCTGGGAAAGGGAGAGGGATGGGGTGGGGTGGGGAATATGCGGACATTACAAGATGGACATTACAGGGACATTCAGGAGGGAAAGCAGGGAATTTGAAGGAGATGCGCTTGGGTGGATTATCGGGGGTAGAAAAGATTGAGGATTTGGATGGGGGATGATAAGAGGTGGTGGTGAACAGCTGTTTTGAAGGCCTGGAGGGAAGAATGGGATTGAATAGAGTGAGGGAGTTTATTCCAAAGGTGAGAAAAAAGAGGAATGAAAGAGTGAAGGTGGGCAGTGATTTGTGATTTTGGTAGTTTTACCAGAAGGGGTTTTTTGGTGGACCTGCAACCATTTGGGGGACAATTTGACTGAAACCAGCTATTTCCTTACAAATGTGCCATCAAAAAGTTCAAAATGATACAAGGTTAATCTAGACTAATATATATATTTTTTAAAGGCATACTTGTGAGCACATTGTCTAATCTGAGTTTTATCTGCTCTCTGGTCGGACAGATATATAAAAACAGTTATCGGCTGCAGTGTCAGCTTGAGGCACTGCATCTCAGAGGATAAACTTTTTTCATATGATGTAAATCCGGCTGTCCCATCTGGACTAACTTTATGCCTGTTGTAGCTTAGTAGCCAGTCATTCCTATGAAATATGCGAGAAGGGATCAACTATTAATTTCCTCTGAAATAAGCAACGATGTTAGAAATTATGAAAATTTCAGAATTTTGTCACATTAATAGAGAAGTGTGCTGAGTTTAATAATAATAAAAAAAAAAGAGAAGTGCTTTTTGTCAAATTAAGAGATAGGCTCAAGGGAACAATAATCAGACCCAGTCTCACGTTGCAGACAAGGCATCCTGAGTAAGATCTTCTTCAACAGATGGAATACTTCAGGAGATAGCGCTCTCTACTGGCACTGCATCGAGCGACATTTTAATCGGATCCAGGATTTTTTCGGGCAATCAAAATGAGGAAGGAAGCAATTCAGAAGTAATGATGCTCCGACTGAAATATCTTGATATTCATAAGGATAATTATGTCAAAACAATAACACTAATAATAAAAAAGATCAATCAGAGATTGCAGACCCTTGCCAGGACTTGTTTTGTGTGGTGTATTTTGTGTGGCAAATAAATGGGAGGATGTACTCAATGAAAGGTCGTTGGTTACAAATTAAAGGTCTAAATTGTCTTATTATAAAAGTGCAAAGGTCAAAGGTCTGAAAAGTTGTAAAGGTCAAATGGTCTAAAGGTGGAAAGGACTGAAAGGTCTAAAGAGTCTAAAGGATCTAAATGGTCAAAAAGGGTCTGAAAATGTCTTAAAGGTTGAAGGAGTATAAAGGATGTAATTTAAGGTCTAGACAGTCAGAATTGTCTGAACGGGACTCAAGGTTCTTAAAACATCTAAAAAGTGTCTAAATGTCAAAGGTGTCTATAGGGTATTAAAAGGTCTGAAACGTATGAAAGTCTAAATGGTAGAAAGGAGTCTAATGGTCTTCAGAGTTCTAAAGGGTGTATTGGGGTCTATATGATTTTAAAGGACCTTAGGGGTCTCAAGGGCGTTATAGGTCTCAAGGGCATTAAGGGTCTTAAAGAGACTTAGGGGTCTTGAAGGGTCTTTATACTTGAAAGGGTCTTTAGGGTTCTTCATGGGTTTTAGCATTCTAAAGGGTCTTAAAGTATGTTGTGGTTCTAAAGGGTATTAAGGGTCTTAGAGTTTGAAAGGGTCTTAGGAGTTTTAAATGCTCTTAGAGTTAGAAAGGTTCTAAAGAGTTTTATGGTTTTAGGGATCTTAAAGGTTGTTGAGAGTTTTAGCGGTCTTAGTGGTTTTGTGAGTCTTCGTGTTTCTTAGGGTTTTCATGGTCTGAATGGGTCTCAGGGTTGTCATGATTCTAATGGGCCTTAGGGTTTTTGGAGGGTCTAATGTAATTCATACACATACTCACGTTCTGCACGGACAAACAAACAAACACACAACGAAGCAAACGGATCCAAATGCGATACCCTCTCCTCTGGCGAGGGTAATGATAATAATAGTAACAAGCAGCAGTAAATTCAAAGTACACCACCACCATGCCAAATAAATAAATAACAAATCCTCCACCGCGCAACATCGCTCGGGTGTCTTCGGCGCCCAGCACATGCCACCTTACAGAATATGCAGTCAGAATTTGGAGGGAGCTGTGTATAATGATTAAATGATTAATTGCATAATTAAAAGAAATAAATAATAATCATAAAATAATTAATTTCTCAATCATTTGCTGAGTAGCACACCTAAACCACCACTGTTTCCTCTGAATCTGAAATTAACTTTTTGAAAATTAAGTAATCAATAGAAAAATGAATCATTCATCGATTAATTAATCAATAAATAAATCAAAAATATTCTTTCTAGCCAAATCACTTTGTCACTGTCATTTCCAAATATCATCTTCCGAGCTCAAAATGTGCCTGAGATATTGCCAGGATGAGAAATAAAATAAATATGTAATTAATAAATCGATAATAATTAAGTAATTAATCAATTAATCAAAAATACTCTTTGCAGCCAAATCACTGGGTCACTGTCATGACCAAATATCAGATTCCTAGCTCAAAAGGTGCCTGAGATATTGTCAGAATGAAAAATAAAATAAATAAGTATTTAATAAATCTATATTAATTATGTAATTAATCAAATAATTGATTAATCAAAAAACAAAAAATACAGTTTGTACATTTCACTTTTCTCCCCAAATTTCAGCTGCCAAGATCAAAGGATGGCTGAGATATCGCCTGGACAAACAAACAAGAAAGAGAAACAAACGGAGTAAAACCTGAGTACTCCCTTCCTTTGGTGCCCGGCAATGATGTCATGCAACGCCTGGATATGGAAGTGGGAAGGAGCGATGTGCAATAATTAATGATAATAATGCAATAATTAGAATTGCTTGCAACTTTGTTTCCAAGTAGCAACAGCTGTAGTTGAAAAAAAAGAACCATGCGAAACCAAATTTCGCATTTTTCACATCAGTGGACCTACAAACCCAGAAGAGCTATTTTTTTGTAGTAATAGTGGGTGATTTTAGCACCTTGTTAAATATGGGCGAACACGATGGCTTCGAGGTACGTACACTCGCCTCTAAGCCGTCTCGCATGCGGTCGAATCTCGACCCAGCTATAAACTGTCATCCGGGTGTTTCACATGCAGGGTGTTTCATCTGATGCAGGGTGATTCATTCATCCCTTGGATGGATGTTAAACAGGGGTGTCCCATCTGCTGGTATTAGTTGGGAGACGTTAAAGATCTTAAAGTGTCCTACCCGAAAAGTAGGCAAGCTATCACCGGCATCCTGTTATCATGGCTAAATTCCAGGTTCCTGCCCTAACTACTACTGGGAGAGCGATGGAAAAACGCCCAGTATGACATTTGACCAAAAAACTTCTCCAGCAGAAACAACAATCTCGAACACAGATTATGATACATCAGATTGAATGTATACAGTATATCCGATCCGATGTACCATACTCTGTCCCATTACAGCCATTGCTGTATGATATGTGATCAACAACCATCGTACACCATACAAACATATTGTGCCTTACCTTATTTTAGCACAGCTCGGACATAGTTTTGTGTTGGTAATAAAGAGGATAACGAGAAGGGAACTCGGTAGTATCTCCACCACAAAATGCCTAATCCATGAGAACATATCAGGCCCAATACATTTTTGAAATATCATGCCGCACAGTAATACATAGTTTTTGGCACTATCAATGGTGAAGAATCACTTAAAAAATTAAATAATTCTTGTATCCAGATCCAGATCCGGATCTTCACCAAAAACTAATCAATTTGACCTTGTCACACACCCAACCTGTCCAGCAAGTTTCATTCAAATCCATCTTCAACTTTTTGAGATATCATTCTATATATCGTTTTTGGCCCGATCTCTCAAAGGTGAAGAATCACTTAAAAAATTCTAGTTGTCGGATCCGGATCCGGATCTTCACCAAAATCTAATCAGTTCGTCCTTGTCACACACCCAACCTGTCCACAAAATTTCATCCAGATCCGTCAATAGTTTTTTGAGATATCCTGTGCACAAACTAACAAATAAACCAGTCACCCGCAGGGTGACCCGTATCTTGCCGAAAGGTGACCACGTGTGACTTCTTTAAGGTCACAATGAGGTGAACAGAGCTGCTATCCACCAGGAGCGACTCCTTGAGGAATATCTGCCTACGAGAGATTCCGATGAGAATCGTTCTTGAGTAACCATGAAAAATATGCGTTTGTCTCATAACGTCACCAAATGACATCATAATGTCTCAAGCTTGACATATCAAGAAAGCACTCATCGAGGTGTTCAATTTGAGGTACTACATGATATGGTTCCTAAAACTTGAAAATTTGACCTTGGGGTCAAATATGTTTGACCTCAGGCGCTAACCATGAAGGTCAAGGCCAATCGCCACCAAAATTAATCAGCTGAGTGCCAGACCATGAACTATATTCACATGAAGTTTGAAGACGATCCGGTCAAAATTACTCAAAAAATAAGGGTTTCGTCGACTCCCCTGATTTGCGACAAAGTGATCTTGACCTTCAAAATTTTATGCGCTGAAAGGGCCCTCTATAGGCCTCTGATATGCGAAGTTACAAAAATTTCCAATGATAACTGTGCTCTGCAGAGTGATTTATACGTGATTACAGACAAAAAAAAATAAAAAAAACATATGAAGGTCAATGCCAATGGCCACCAAAAATGAATCAGCTGAGCGCCAGACCATGAACTATATTCCCATGAAGTTTGAAGACGATCCGATCAAAATTACTCAAAAAATAAGGGTTTCGTCGACTCCCCTGATTTGCGACAAAGTGACCTTGACCTTTGACCTTGACCTTCCAAATTTTATGCGCTGAAAGGGACCTCTATAAGCCTCTGATATGCGAAGTTACAAAAATTTCCAATGATAACTGTGCTCTGCAGAATTTTTTATACGTGATTACAGACAAAACAAACAAACAAAAAAAAACATACAAGCTGACGAACATATCTTGCAAAAACTTCGTTTTGGCAAGATAACAAACAGACAGACAGAAAGGCATGAAAACATAACCTCCTTCACCTTCAGTGGCGAAGGTAATAATACATTCTCCAACAGAGCAACACCGTCACGTCACCATCATATGATGATAAAATGCAACCCCGAGGGGGCGTCCCACAGTCTAAGTCAAACAGATCACCGTGGCGTAGAACCACAGCAACAGGTAATTAAAATACCATAACTTAAGAGTAGCAATTTTATCGGGATGGCACAGTCATCAACAGTGAAAGAGAATACAGTACAGCAAACTGACGGTATGCTTATAAAGCAAAACACAAACAAACTCAACACCTACCCTTAAACTAAGGTTTTTTTTATTTACACAAACCCATACTGATGGGGAACACAAGACAAATGCAAGAGGAGGCAGTTGAGGAAGTGAAGACGAAGAGGGCTTCCGTTGAGAGACCAGGAAGGCACATGGTGGTGCATCGATTAGCTTTCAGGTGAGTAGCCTGCGGTTCATTCTGTTGATGGAGTGTGACTGGCACTCTACATTGTCTCCTCAGCCGGCACTATGCTGGACTTGCACAACAACCCCTCGTCCTCCACAATAACCGAACCCCGTCTGGCACGCACACTCGACTGGAACTGGAACTGACTGCAACATGTCCGCGAACTGAGACCGGATATGACTGAAACGAAAACTAACTTCCGCAGCACTTCTGTGACATTTTTAGTCTCCACCCTGGTCGTCATCTGCTGTGGAGACTGCCCCTCACTGGAGTTCGCAAACGGAGATTCGCCAAGTTGCCGCATTGTACCAGAGGTCAAACACGCGGTTCTGCCATGTTGGCTATGCAGCCATGTGGGAGTTGGGAAAATACAATGGGGAAGATTTAATAACACTAAATACAGAGGGGAAAAGGGTGGAAAAAAGAGACAGACATGGGGGGTTAGCTTTACGCAGAGCTCTCTATGTACACATGATTCTGGCAAAGGAACAAAAGCATATAAAACAGAGGAAAACACAGTGGACTGGAGGGAAGACAAGGGTCTGTCTCAACTCTAAACCAGTGTTTCTCAACCTTTTTTGTCCTACGCCCCACTTTGATTTTCAAAATAATCGTACGCCCCACCATGATTGGAGACACTACAGTATATATACTACATATGTATTCAAAAGGCAAAGCTATGAAAGCGATCGTATATTGATTCATTAATTCTGAATCCTCATGCCCCACCAAAATATTGCCACGCCCCACCTTAAGAAACACTGCTCTAAACAATCAATCCTGACAACTCTAATTGGGGCAATTATGGGATGACTTATTCCAACATTAATTATTAAGTGTGTTATAATAAGGCAAAAGACAATACGTTTGTGTGGCAGACGATGCTTGTTGGTCACAAATCGTGGTCACAAATTGATATGATTGATAATTGTCGATATCACGATTAATTAAAATAATCTTACGGCATGTGGGCCTCGTTACTTTTTGGGACCATTTGGGGTGCAACAGCGACTGATGCACTTCTGTTTTGATCGCGAGGATTGGTTTCTATGCCTGTTTTAATTCGATTTGAGGCCTCAATTTATTCTTCAATTTGCAACTTGCTGTTTATCTCCAGATATATTTTTCTTCAATAAATCAATAGAGGGAAGGATATGGTGTTTTTGTTTGCTTTTTGCCATCAAATAAATTGTACTCCTTTGCCCTTCTACCTCTTCCACCCTGCTGCCCCTGGGGGGGTATCTGAAGTTTCGGAATGATCTGTTTCATGGTTCTGAATAAGTTTTTTTTTTTTTTTTTTTTACGTAAATACAAAATGCTCATCAAGCCTTTGGACCAATCTGCTTCAATGGAGTACGTAGGGTATACGTACTCGATCGTGTGATTTGTAACAACCAGGTGAAGTTTTAAGGTTTTGGTGTTGCAGTCTGTAAAATATTGTCAAAGATTATGGCAGGATCATTCCAATAATAATAATAATAATAACAATAATAAATACAATGATCATCATAATCATAATAAACACCCCAGCAAAAACAATAGGCTTTCAGCCATACTGGCTTGGAAGTTCAACAATAACAATAAAAAGTGCAACCTTCTGCTCTACTCTTATAAGCTCTTAAATAATCCTAACCATAACCATTTAAATCGATTCCAAACCTGAACCAAACTCACTTCACAGGCCACAGTTTGAAACCAGCATTCTTTTCTTGGTTGTTTCATTGAAACTCAGGTCCTGACGGCAGTCTAATAGGAGGTACAGCATAAAATTTCCACCCTCAGCAAATCAAAATGCATATGCAGTAATGCAGCTAATGGAAAAGATGCAAGTTGGTCGTTTGTAAACATTGTGGCATCCAACGTTTACTTTGAGCAAACCAGCGAGCAAACGTTTACTTTTGATCAATGCATTTGAAGATTGACATAAAGAATGAGAATAATGCTTACTCATGCAAATGCTTTTCAATTCCTCAGCTAGTCCCCTGTGTTTAAAGTATTCTACATGATGGAAAAAACTTTCCAAGCGTATAATTCATATCTGTTGGTTTTTATCAAATGCTTTGTTGTGAATATTTTCCACAAACCTATACAATATAGTATTACAGTGTAACTTCCTATTTCTATGATGACCGTTAAAATGGAGTATTGCAGTGTAACTTTCTATGATGACCATTACATTACAGTCTAGATTACAGTATTACAGTCTAGAGGCATGCACACTCACCTCCAAGCTATCTAGCCTGGGTTTGAATCTTGACCCAGCTCTAAACTGTCATCACAGTGTTTTACAGGCAAGGTGTTTCGTCAATGTGTGCGCCGTTCCTCAGATGGACGTTAAACTGGGCATTCCTTCTGCCAGCATTAGTCGGTGGACGTTAAAGATCCCACGGTGTCTTTTGCAAAGAGTAGGCAAGCTATCGCAGGCACCCTGAACAAGTTCCCAATTCCTGCATACTCCGTTGAGTAGCCTGTGTCAGAGTGGGGACCTCTCCCGGATTGTAAGCTGATCCAAGAAAGTGCTTTGGCAGAAGGGCATAACCTTGATTGTGAGCTTGAGTGTTCACCAACTACACCTCATCCAGATGCACACCCGTTTTGGGAGCAAAGGTAAAACGAGCCAGAGGTCAGCCTTATTACTGAATATGATAACTATCATACTTGGCCTGAATAATGCAAAGTGCTACTATTATAAATAGACCTTTTATTTCATTAATTAGATAACGAATGCAAAGTGTGTCTCCTTTCCACCCTACACTACTCCACATCATGGTTTTAATGAGAAAATCTCTGCAATTTTGATGATGAGAATAACAATAATAACTAGAAGGGCACTCGGTAGAGCGCATACCTCTGCCACATAATGCCTGATCCAGGAGAACATATCGGACCCAATACATTTTTGAAATATCATGCTATATATCGTTTTTGGCCTTATCTCTCAATGGTGAAGAATCAATTAAAAAATAAACAAGCATTCATAGACTGGTACTTACGAAATCTTCAACTTGACCTCTGACCTTGTCTAATAAAAGCTGTCTCTAGAGAAGGTAGCGACGCAAACCAGAAGTTTCTACGATGGTTCTGTACCAAACCATCAAAAATCGAATGTTTGACCTCACTGTGACCTTGACCTTTCAGCGATTTTGACCAAAATCTAACCAACGCTAGCCATCACCCTCCTGAATCACGTGGTGTAATTTGACATTAGTAGCTTCTTCCGTTCTCGAGTTATAACTTTTTTTTGAATGTTGGACCTCACTGTGACCTTGACCTTTGACCGATTTTGACCAAAATCTAATCAGCGCTAGCCATCACCCTCCTGAATCACGTGGTGTAATTTGACATTGGTAGCTTCTTCCGTTCTCGAGTTATCGTGCCTACAAACAAACGCACAAACAGAGGACGGAAGTCATCAATATACTTACGCTTACGCTTCAGCAATTCAACACAGACGAGACAGCTCAAAGGTGAGCACACTACCTCTGAGCTAGGCTGTCACAGCCCAATAAGAATATTATGATACCATCTGAGGACTCTCATCAAGAATTACCCCATACCCACTGCTCGGCTTCAGGGTACTCACAACATCATTAACTTTTCTGAATCTGAGAATTAAACCAAGAGAGGTCATCACTTTGTTTCAGGGTGGAGACAAAGCAGTCCCATGGCAAGGAATGCACTGAAAGGTGTTTGCCATCACCTACTCAGTGGAGTCAGGATTTAATCCTTCACAAAACAGAAGCAAAGCAAGTTGAGTTGACCCAGAACCCTGATCTTAGAACTGCAATATCACAATAGGGAGACACATGGATCACTAGACAGTTCAAAGAACACCTTACCCTCGACATTGTTCAAGTTTATATTTAAATTGAAATAAAGTAATGATTTTAAAGGTCGTATAAAAAAAAATTCTGGAGGTTTACCACCAGTGATATAGTGTCTTGTACACTGCCTTATTTAACTTATCCAAGTAATGCAAAACTGGGGTTTTTTTTGGAAGCGATAAGACGGCAATTTGTGTTCCACAATGTTCAAGCATATGATTAACTTGAAATAAAATAAATATTTTAAAGGTCGTATAAAAAATTTATTCCAGAAGTTTACCGCCGTTAATGCAATGGCAATTACACCACCATATTTAACGTGTTACATAAGTTATTCATGCCTGTTCTTTGTGTCCTTTATGACGTCTTATAAAACAGTAAGTTTCCTGTTTGGAATTGTATTCAATTTTGTTTGACTGCTAGACAGGCAGGTGAAAATATCTCGCTCCTTTCTGCGAGCGCAATTGAGATGAATTCAGAGCCAAATTACTGCTAAACCCCTGGTTTGTTTTCCGATTCATGTTCAAAATATAGCATTCAATTAAAAACCTCAATCATAAACTGACGATTGTTGATGGAAAGACAGAAATGAACCACTTGCTTAACCCTTGCCTTTCATTTTGCATGCGTGGGGTAACGAGAGATATTGAAGATTATACTACATTAGCCAAGGCAAATGATATCAGAAACAACTTGAACTATAAGGGTTCACATTTGTAAAAAATTGAAGATATCCAGAAGCGCCCAGTGGAAAGATCAAAGGTGTCAAAGACATTTGAGAGGAAGACCCTTCTAGATTGGAAAATTGAGAACTCTAACTATTGATAAACATTGGAAGTTTAGTATCACATCGGTCAAATTGCAATTAAACAATGACGCCAATGCAAGAAAGGGTGAGGTGTGGTAAGTAGATAGAAATATAAAGTAAATAATAACACTTAAAGTTGTAAAAGCAGAACATAGTAAATTGAAATGCTACTGCCCAAGTCAAAGGAACCAAACAGTGCTACTTACCCACAGAAGGCTGCAGAAAAAGAAATCATTTAATCACAATAAACAGTAGGCAAGGAAATGTGCCTTGAAAGGTTAAAATAGACCATAAAACAGATATCACGCAAAGTTAGTTCAATTGTAAAAACATAAAATTGAATGTAAAGGACGACAGTAGCTCGATGGTGGCTGAGAGCGAAGTACATGATGCATAGACAGTAGGAAAGTGGTTGAAGAGGCTCCACATCATGGTTTTAATGCCAGACTCACGCTCATTGCATACAAAATGGCAACAATTAATGGTGTATTCCTGTCATTAACAGTAAGGCTTGCCATTTCACTTAATCCCCTGTAATGGGTGGATGTAGCGGCTTGCACAGGCACGCCAAATCACCTTTGTACGACCGCCGGGATTTTGCGTTTCGCATGGTTCTCAGCCCCCTGGCTTGAAACTTATGGTCCCAGCCTTGTGTCTCATTTACCTTGAATCGTATTCAAGTTTCCAAATCACTCTGTCTAATTCGTTTGGCCCAGTTTTCTCCCGTTTTTCTACATCTTCCCCTCACATTCACCCCTCTACCCAACGACTTCTCTCTCACCACTTCCATCACATTGCTTTTCTCTACTACCACACCCTATCTTGCCACTCCTTTCTTTCTGAAGTAAATTCTCAAAGTCTTCCATCCTATTGCTTTCACTAAGCTTCTTCAGGAGGTGATGTCATAAGTTCTCGGAAAACACCATGGAATTATTTGATTTTGAAACATTTTAGAAAAATAATTTTTTGTTCTCTTTGTGAGGTTAAGTTAGAACGAATATTTTGGCTCTTGTTATCATGTAAGTACACCATTTTTCTTACAAAATTATAATCTTTGTGCTGGCGTTGATTTGCTGATAAAACAGTGTTTTAAACTTTGATTCTTTATGGGGTGCTTCTGTGAGTTTGTATTAATGTTTCTCTCTTTTTCATCATCAGATTGATATTTTCTTGAAAATCTTCCATTGTGTTTTCCACAAAAGTTCATAAAACCCTTATCTTCAGGAAACAACATGTTGGCTTCATCATGTTTACTTCAGATTTCCAAAGAGTGAAACTCTATAATAACGGGGCTTTAGGAGGGGATTATGCCACAAAATTACAGCTTGACGCATAATTGGTCCGATTTGGCTGGTATGTTTTGGCTATGCTCAGTAGGGCACATAAATCAGGTCAGTTTGATAATCTCATTGCTTTACCATCTTTTCGACAGACCAAAAACTTAAAACTTCAAGCAGTTTTGAGAAATGTAGACAACATATTATCTGTGAAAATGACCTTATCATTATAATCTAATTTTCAATGACAATGAGCAGCTGATTTATAACTCAAAACACAATAGTTATCCAAGCTGGCAGGTAAATGCTCCCACAAAGTTTATTAAATTTCTTTTGTAAATACAATACAAAAGTCTACCTATTATAGTAAAATAATTTGGGGATATATTTATACTGGATGTGCTTTCTTATATAACCTTTTCTCTGACATCCTCACTGAAAATACAGATGACACCTCACTGAGCCACAGAAGAGAGGTTTTTATCCGCTCTCCATGGTGAAGAAATGAGGGTCTACAAGGCCATACCAAATTCGGTTGTGTAATGGTTAGAGGATCCGCTCCGAGTCTGGGAGTTCGTCAACTCAAACTCCGGCTGAGTCATCGCATTGGCTTTTAAAATGGTACATGCTGCTTCCTTGCTTAACATTCAGCATTTTAAAAGATAAGAGCACAGGCAATCCCCATAGATCGGCATTCATGGGGAGGAGGGAATTTTCTTATGAAGAAAATGTTCCGCTGAATGCAGTGAGAAAGGCAATGCCATATTGATGTTGTGGCGTCGCTGATACCCAGAGTTGTTGGGGTTAGGGTTAGGGTTAGGGTTAGTCAACAAGATAACAAGTTAGACGGACAAAGTTAGAAGGAGGGAAGCAGTTAACAAGTGCCCTGGGAAGTGACGTCATTTCCCTCAAGCTCGCCGGCTGTGCTTGTCTTGATCTGGATATCCATGTGTTTGAGTGTGTGTGTGTGTGTGTGTGTGTGTGTGTGTGTGTGTGTGTGTGTGTGTGTGTGTGTGTGTGTGTGTGTGTGTGTGTGTGTGTGTGTGTGTGTGTGTGTGTGTGTGTGTGTGTGTGTGTTCCACCATGAGACTAAATCTTGTAAAATAAAAAGATCACGATGACATTGAAATACTCACATGTTATTGCTCCAGAAGGATTGATTGTGAATCAAACCCACTTATCCTTTTCTTTGGTTGTCCACTTGAAGTGGTTCAGTCACTTGACCTTCTAGTCCTCACCATCAGGCATGATGTCTCCTGGACTGATCATATAGCAAAGCTGGCCTTCAAAGCAAACTGCAGACTGGGCATCATCAGTCATTCCAAATCATTCCTGAAAAAAAAACTGGAGAGTTCATTGAGTGCATTACCCCTCATTGTCTGGAGAAGCAAGGACATGAGCAGCAAATTTGATTGGTAGTGATGAAAACCAATTTGATTGGTAGTAAAATGCCGTAATATTTTGTCCAAGTACTACTAAACAGAAAGTGATTTGTGTTCTATAGTGTTCAAGTATATAATTTAATTGAAATAAAATTAAAATTTTAACGTTTGGAGAATTTTTTTTTCGGAAGTTTACCACCATTGATGTAGTGTCTTTTACACCACCTTATTGAATACGTTACATTAGTTATTCATACCTGATGTTTATGTCCCTTTTAACACCCTTAAAAACACTAAGTTTCATGTTTGAAATGACTATCAAATTTGGGTTATCAATTTTGTTTGACTGCCAGACAGGTAGAATGAAGCAATTGCTTTGCATTGTTGTGTGCAGCGTTACAAACACAGTAAGTTTCTTGCAGAGTTCAAAACATTCACCATTATTTGCATCTTCCCTGATGAGACCGAAGTACATGGCCTGTTACTGTCATATCAAAGACAGGTCAGTGGCCTCTCTGTTTCTGACTGCCTCTTCTCCATTCTACCTTCCTCTGCTCTCTCAGTCCACCAGGCCTCCCCCCACAACTTCAAGTTACACACATTCTTCCAGTGACCAACTCCTGGTGAGGCTCCCAAAAACCAAGCTCACTGCACACCTCTACTCTTTCATTACTCCTTTCTCCTTTTTGTGGAACTGCCTTCCAGAGACTGTTTATTCAAATTTTTTCCTTCAAGATTTCAAGTAAGCAGTACAACACCATCTCATGTCATTTTCTATCCTTTCTCATGATCCGCTCTATCCCCATTAACCCTACGATCGCTTGACGCTCTGGTTATTGTTCTCCATCTCTCTCCCCCTCACTCCCCTCTCTCCCCCTCCCTCCCCTCTCTCTCTTCTCCTGTTAGTTCATATCATTACTTGTTGCATCCACCGTCCTAGACTGGGGCGTTTCAGGCAAAGCTTCATTTGATCCAATTCTAGAACGGCGAAGAACTACGACCACTACAGGGCTGGAATGGCGATTATCTGGCTGAAATATTGGTGAGGTGACATGGTTTGATGCTATGTGTTTGAGAATGAGGAATAAAAATGGCGGTTTGAGTCCGGGTATTGGAAAGTAAGGATTTGAGAATGGGTGTTTGAAAATGGGCGTCGGTTCGAGTACAGGTGTCGGAAAATAATGGTTTGGAAATGAGTATCGAATACAGAGTTGGAAAATGAAGGTTTGAAAATGAGGTTTGAAGGAAAATGAAAAATGAGGAAGAGAAACATGGGGAAGGTTCATTCTATAACGAAACCGAAGATCAAGAAATAACCTGAGGAAGTAACGAGCAAAGATGGAGTCATCAGGAGGCACCTGGATAGGATTCAAGTTTCAGCCGCTACTCCACAACCTTCAAACCCATCCAGGAGCAGCCAAGTGGGCCTTACAGAAAAAAAATTCTGCACGAATTCACTTCTCCTGAAAGAGATATGAAAGAGAGGTATGAAAGAGAGGTAACAGCTAAGAGAGGTATGAAAAGAGGTCTCCAGGTATGAAAGAGAGGAATAGAGAGTAAAAGAGATGAAGAAGAAGAAAAAGCAAGAATTAGAATGAACAAGTAAAAAAAGACATAAAATGTCATAGCCTTCATCATTTTAGCAACTTTGCAATATGGAGTTAAAGAGCAAACCCATATTTATGTACAACTAAAATGGCCATCAGTCTATCAATCAGGCATCTATTATCAGATCACAAAATAAAGTTAGGTGAACATGTATGCCATTATGTACTGTGCTTGTGTCAAGCTTGAACAAAATCTGACCAAGTATGTCTGAAAAATGGTTGGGGACACATTTAAGTCACAAAATGGCCACCAGTCGGCCACATTGGATCTGACCTTGAAAAGAAATTACATGCATATGTATGCCATCATTCTTAATCTGTTTGCTAAGTTTGAACAAGATCGGTAAATGCATGTCTGAGAAATGGTTGAGGAGGAGGAGGAGATTGGGACCATACTCTATGCAGAGCATTGGTGCCGCTTTAGCAGTCTCTTTGGCTCTTGGGCACAATCCTGGACGGGTCGCCACTCCGGCACAGAATACCAGCATGATGGCACTCATTTTGCCGACCTCGGAAGGATGACAGGCCGAGTTAACTCCACCTGGTATTAATTCAACAGCTAAGCGGGATTTGAACTCAAGGCCCGAGGATCCAAAGCCTGCCACCCTAACCATGAAGCCAACACCAGGCAACACCAACACCAGGCATTAACCATTAAGCCAACACACAAATGGTTGAGGGCGTGTTCGATACCGGGGTTTTTTCCAACTAAAATGGCTGCCAGACAACTATCTTTGATCGCATCCTGAAACAAAAGATTGTGCACATTTAAGCCATAATTAGTTATCTGTGTGCCAAGTTTGAACAAGACTGGTAAATACCTGTCCAACAAATGGTTGAGGACATATTCGACACCGGGTCATTTTTTACAACTTGAATGGCTGCCAGTCGGCCATCTCTGATCATTTCGCGAAATAAAATTATGTGCATATGTAAACCATCATTTGTTGTCTTTGTGCCAGGTATGGATAAAATCGGTCCATACATGCAAAATATATGGTTGTGGCCGCACGCACAGACACAAAAATCGAGACCAAATCCATATGCCCCTATTTCAGACCAAGTCCAATGGGGGCTAATAAAGAGAATTGTGAAAAACATAAATGAGAAAGACATGTGAAAGGAATAAAAAATAAAGATGTTGGGAAGAACCTTGAAATATAGATTTCAGCAGTTACTCCCCAGGCTCAAACGATGCAACTAAACATGTACAAGCTACTAATTACAATGAATCTTCCTTTACCCTGAACTGAGGGGATGGGTAACCTAACAAAATAATTGTGGAAATATATAAACTCCGGGGTTCTTTTATGTGTTGAATGTAACGCCACAGGATCCTTTCTAAATCTGCAACTATATATATATATATATATATATATATATATATATATATATATATATATATATATATATATAAATATATAAATATATATACATATATATATATATATATATATATATATATATATATATATATATATATATATATATATATATATATATATACACACACACATACACTAGTACGGGCCCGTAGGTGCGGGCCCGTAGGTGCGGGCCCGTAGGTGAGTGCCCGTAGGTGCGTAAACGACGACTGGATTGGGGCATTTTTTCACCCCCCCCATCTCTCGCCCCTCCTCTCTCCCCCTCTCTCGTTCCAGTACCCTCTCTCATGGGTGAGGCGTGCCAGTATGTGCAGCTTCGTTCGTTCGCTCTCGTAAACGACGACTGGATTGGGGCATTTTTTCAATTAGATTATGACCAACCGTATCATAAATGGCCATAACTTGGGAAACATACTCAGGTCCCCAGCGTCAATTGTAACGTCATATCAAACGAAGAAGAATTGTGATGCCCCCTCTCTCTCGCCCCCCTCGCTCCCCCCTAGTCTCGCCCCTCCTCTCTCGCTCCTCCTCTCTCCCCCTCTCTTGAATTGTGACGCCTCCTCTCTCTCACCCTCACCCTCTCTCCCCCTCTCTCCCCCTCTCTCCCCCTCTCTTGCCTTCTCTCTCCCCCTCTCTCCCCTCTCTCCCCCCTCTCTTGCCTTCTCTCTCCCCCTCTCTCCCCTCTCTCCCCTCCTTTCTCTGTAAATGTATTCACAAATGTATTCACAAAAAAACAAATAAATAAATAAACATTAATTGTGACGTCATTCATGATGTCATAGGACCGTGTCTTGTCATTGGTTGACAGATAAATGGCCGTAACTTGAGAACCGCTTATCCGATTAATATCAAACCTCGAAAAGGCACATCCGCGGTTCCCCAGCAATATTCCTGGCAAGTTTCAATCAGATCGGACTGTCAATCGTGCAAAAAAAATAAATAAAAAAAATAAATGAACAAGCCGGTAGGCAACGAGGGATTTGCTCGGAGCAAAGCGCTGGATACGATGCTTTTCATTCTGACCGATCCACCGACGAAGATTCATTGCCAAGACGTATTGGTTCACATACAATTGTTCCTCTGCCTGGCAAGATTTTTCCTATTGCGTATTTTGCCAACTGGCACTCCTCATAAAAAATGACGGTAAATAGACACCCGATTTTTGAAGGACTACCATTTGAAAAATAATCGGTTTGCTGGTTTGTGCTGTGGAGCCTCGCGTTGCGCGCACGCGCAAGCACGCATGCACACACACACACACACACACACACACACACACACACACACACACACACACACACACACACACACACACACACACACACACGGAAAACCCGATAAACTTCTCTCAATGCTCTTGTTTTACCACACCTCCTGAGCCACACAATATTTTTCATAAGCCACGCCCACTTTCCATAAGCCACGCCCACTTTCCTACACCACTCCCACTTTCCATCAACCACGTCCACTTTCCCTCAGCTCCGCCCACTTTCCTAAGCCCCTCATAAAAAATGACGGTAAATAGACACCCGATTTTTGAAGGACTACCATTTGAAAAATAAAACCTCAATCAAAAATCGGCTCGAGTTAAATTTTCTAAATATCTCGAAGTGTTTAATTCCGAAGTTTCGTTTCTCCACATTCAAAACTGAAGGACAAGTATTGAAAATACTGTACACGGTTTTTCGGCAGCTGCACAGCAACAGGTGGTTGCTAGGCAACGAAATTCAAACGTGCACATTCCCAGACCAAATGGCACCTGTTGGCAAGGTTTCATCGAAATCGGTTTGCTGGTTCGTGCTGTGGAGCCTCGCGTTGCAGACACACATATACACACAGACAGACAGATGGAAAACCCGACAATAAGGGATATCTAGCATATATAGCGAATCCAATAAATAAATAAACATTAATTGTGACGTCATTCGTGACGTCATAGCACCGTGTCATGTCATTGGTTGACAGATAAATGGCCGTAACTTGGGAAGCGCTCGTCCGATTGACATCAAACCTCAAAAAGGCACATCTGCGGGGCCCCGGAAATATTCCTGGCAAGTTTCAATCAGATCGGACCAGCGGTTGTCGAGAAACGGCGGTCGCAGACAAACAAACAGACAGACAGACACACACATACACACACACACAGATTGCTGGAATTATAGATATACACTAGCCGAAACCCCGTCACAGACGGGGCACAAAATTGGTCCTTCAGTATTAATTTTGATTATCTGTCGAATGGCGATGGTCCCGTCTCGATCGGATGAAATTGAGAAATTGAAGTTACCCGGTGACCTTGACCCTGTGACCTTTGACCTTGAACTTGACCCCCCAATATCCGTTCTCATGTCCCAAGTTTCATCTCATTCGATCCAACGGTTCGGCCGCCTATAAAGGACGAACAAACACACACACACATACATACATACAAACATATTCTATTTTTTTAGTTTTGTAGATATATATATATATATATATATATATATATATATATATATATATATATATATATATATATATATATATATATATATATATATATATATATATATATATGTTATCGCGATCCCGACTGTTAATATCTTCCAGCACGGAATACTGACGTTATGTCCAAGCTTCGAGCAGTCCACGTGTGGACAAAGAGAACAACTAAACACACCACTGTGTTTCAAATCGGCCTCTTGGGGTAGGCACGATATTTTATTGGCTCGATCTCAAAAATGGCTGGTAACAGAATGGATTACACAAAAAACCTGCCAGAACTCTTGGCAACAATAGAGTTCCAAAAACAGGTCGACAACTCACAGCTCCGCTCGACGATAGCCGGGAATAACGATTACACTCATCCCGATTTAAATCAATCCTTTTAGACGGAGCTATCAACGATCCACGCGACTGTGCTGTCGAGAGTCTTGAAAATGACTTGAAAAAAAATCTCACGCAGTCGGTCCACCACGTCCGACTGGCCAACCAATCCCTGGGAGCCTCAAAAAGGTCACGTGACGTGGTGGGTGGGACACTAAATTTGGTGAGAACATGGTTTTTCTCACAGTCCTCCCCACCTAAAATAAAACCCGTCGGATAGACGGCGTTTTAAAACCAGTTATTGTACTAGTTGCAAATCACAGGGTAATATGATGGCGGTGATCGTTAACAATCTTGTACAATAACCAATGTTCATCCACAACACATTATTAAACACACTACACCACATTAATATCTACCCCACCATATTTACCCATCGCCCGCACCACAATAGAGAGACAAAGGGAACTAAACTTAAGTTGGGGAAAGCGTTTACAGGAGGGAAAACGGACCGAGGAGCAAGGCTCCTTCGGGAGGAACAAAGGACCCCAAACCGGTATCGACTCTCCACCTGTGGGCTTAACTTAAACTTTGGTGCTCCTAGTCTACTAGATGGCGACTAAGGAGGTCAGCTAGTCTGTTCTCCACTCCCTTCACGTGTTTAACTGTGAAGTCGTATTCTGAGAGGAGAAGCGCCCAGCGCAGAATACGCTGGTTGGAGGTTTTGGCTTGGCTGAGCCAACCGAGCGGGTGGTGGTCGCGGTAGATGGTGATGGGTCCATGGCCAATATAGACAGCTAGCACAATAGCGCTTGATGTTTCGCAACATGGCGGGCCATCTGAACTGATCCTGGACCTTGGCTAAGGTCTTGGCCGCTCCGACCTGACCCGAGGAAATACTGTCATGGGCCAATTGCATGACTGACTGACGATGCCTCCCCGGTACGACAACTCGGTGTCGTACCCTCCACGTCTGGGTGGAGGACATGTTCTTGGGAGAATATTTAGGCATCAGCACACCTGCACCATTCACATAGTAGCCTGTTCGTCCAGGCTCGGAGTCTTCTCCCATTTCCCAGAGGGTGGCAAGGGTGGGATCGAAGTGCTGATTCTCCACTAGACTGGTTACCGCAAACAATGCGGGAGAGACCTCAGGCACAGAACTGGGGTTGCTAACCACCTCGGAGGACTGATCCTCCTCACCGGATTCACTGACTGACGAACAAGCAGTTGGGGTTCCCGTGTCACAGACAGGAACGGTCCCTGAGGAGCCAGCTCCTGAGGTTGGCCTGCCTGGAGGCTCGGGTGGACTTCAGTTGAAGCAACATCACCGTCGGAGGCTGCATTCGAGACGTGAGGCTCCTTGGGCCAGAGTGAAGATATGTCTGACTCCGCCACTCTCTCCACCTGTTTGCTCTGGGATTTAGTGACCACCCCACAGGTCAGTCAATAACTCCTCCCTGGCCATTGCATCATTGCCAATCAGCAAGGATACCCCCGGTACCGGGAAGTAGCGTACCACCGCACAGGTCATCGGACCCGTAAAAATGTCACTCCGGACCTCGATGAGAGCAAAGGGGATACCAGCCAGGAACCTAGTTAATGCCCCGAAGGACGATATACTCGCCGGTATAATGCATCTGAGAGGCCGGAACTACTCCCGCCCGGAGAACACACAGCATCGCCCCAGTATCCCGAAGGTATTGGGCCTTAAACTTCACCACCGAATCAGGGCCACCCACTAAGGCTGTCCCTGAATAATCCAGATAGAGGATGAATGGACTTAGCCTCGGTGGCAGTGACCTCTGTCACCGATGCCACCGTCATACGCGAGGGCCCAGTTGATGACCTCCACTGACCTTCCTCCGATCTAACAGCCGGGTTGCCTCGATAGGTCGGACCAGCTGGGTTAGAGAAACAGCGGTCTCCACTGTGCCCCACGCGTTTGCAGAACTCGCACCAGGGCCGTGCCCTGGCCTGCAGCTCGCGACCGCCACCAGTGGAGGGCATCGGGGAAACCTTTCCCTCGATCCAGCCGCCGGGCAGACGGGGGGCGCTCTTGACCGCAGAATCCTCCGTCTTACGACGCGACTGTGTGGCTTACAACATTTTTCACGCCAAAACATGTTTATCAATAACCTTGACGCAGTCTGACAAGGAAACAGTGTCTTTATCGACAAGAAACAACGCTAAGTCTGGCGGAAGCTGTTGATCAATACGGTAACGCACCATCAATACGGTAACCATCAATACGGTTCCACAACCGCTGGAGGTAACTCAACGCTGCTCCCTTCGAACCATCTCTGCAGCTGTTCCAACAAGACCCGCGAATGTTCCTCATAGGTTTGACTGGACTGAGTCCAACTGAAAAAAATTATGCCTATAAACACACGGAGACACCGCATAGGCGTTCAAAATCTCGGGCTTCAACTTCCAGTATTCGTTTACGTCCTCGGTTGCCATCCTCGCATATACCTCCCTCGCCTTTTCAGATAGATGGCTAACAATATGGCCGACCCACAAGCTCATGGACCAGAAGGTCGAACGCATGCATTTAGTCATGATGGGATCGCTCCCTAACATATCGGATTCAATGACCGGGTCAAGGCTGATTGCGTCGCTCACATCAACACCCACGTGACTGTCAACATGATCAGGTTGATCTCTCATGTCTCCAGCCGACATGGTTTGGCTACGAGTTATCATACGACAGGGGCACAAAGTCTAAAAGGAGGCTGGGTCGAAATATTTCAGCAATATCTTTCACCACATGGGACGGGGAAATTCACACAGGGGAGGCAAACAATATTGGGGTGATACACGTAATTCGCACACAACGCTCTGTTGGGAAAATACGACACGAAATACCCAATATCACCACCGCACATCAAATTGCAAATGAGAAAATGCAACGTACGAATAACTCACGTTTTTTTTTTGTTTTTTTTTAATTGTTGGCCGATGACTGGCGTAAACACAAGATAGCGTCCGATGATGAGAAAAAATCCCTCCAAGATGGTGTCCGCTGGTGAGAAAATCCCTCCAAGATGGCGTCCGCTGGTGAGGGAATGATGATCAGATGAAGGAAGATGGCAGCTCACTGTGGAATTTCGTCTCAGTTCGAATGTCTCTTACTTGAATAAATCCCGGACGAGCCGCCCATTTGTCGCGAGCCCGACTGTTAATATCTTCCAGCACGGAATACTGACGTTATGTCCGAGCTTCAAGCAGTCCAGGTGTGGACAAAGAGAACAACTAAACACACCACTGTGTTTCAGATCGGCCTCTCGGGGTAGGCACGATATTTTATTGGCTCGATCTCAAAAATTGCTGGTAACATAATGGATTACACAGCACAAAAAACCTGCCAGAACTCTTGGCAACAATAAAGTTCCAAAAACAGGTTGTACAACTCACAGCTCCGCTCACGATATCCGGGAATAACGATAACACTTGTCCCGATTTAACTCAATCCTTTTAGATGTAGCTATCAACGATCCGCGTGACTGTGCTGGTCGAGAGACTTGAAAATCACTTGAAAAAAAATAGCTTTTAAAACATGCGATTTGGAGCGCTCGATATATTTTTCCACTCGCGATCTGAGAGCCACGTCTGTTGCCAGCAATGGCGTCCGCAGCTCTGACGCGGTCCGCCCACCACGTGCCGACTCGCCAACCAATCCCTGGGAGCCTCAAAAAGGTCACGTGACATGGTGGGTGGGACACTAAATTTGGTGAGAACATGGTTTTTCTCACAATATATATATATATATATATATATATATATATATATATATATATATATATATATATATATATATATATATATATATACACATACATACATACATATTGTGACGTCCACGGGACTTGAACAGTCCCGCCAACGTAGAATGAGCCGAAACGATGGAGGCGGTTTATTTATTTATAACCCAAACATGGCGGTTCTAATCGCTCTACCGCAAACGGGACGAGGAAGGTGGCACGAGTCACTTTTCACTGAGTTAATGATGTTTATTTGTTTTTACTATTAACCAGAAATAACAAGACTCGGCAAGAAAAGGGATCCGGGGCGATTCGACAGGATGGTGTGGGATCGGGCGTGGGGAAAAACACAGACAATTCCAATGAATATACAGATCTCAAACCCTCTAAGGCGCCAATCACGCACACACACACACACACACACACACACACACACACACACACACACACACACACACACACACACACACAACGTAGCTATTTCTGGTGGTCAGGCTGGACCGTGATGTGGACGCAACTGTCCCTGGATCGGCGTCGGACGAGCTGGCCTTGCTCTCGTCAGGGGGGCAGGAGAAACCGTGGTGCTGTCGACCTCCTGGTCTTGGCCCAAGTCCGCTCACAGCCACCAGGGAACCAGTTCTGGCGCCAAGTTGCGAGCAGGAGAGGGAGGCAGGTCCGCCCGCCGTTCGACCCCGTACTCAGAGTCAGCAGAACCCCAGAGCCAACCAAGGTGAGGCACGAGGCTCAGCAAGGCTCCAAGACACGATGAAGAACACAATCGAATCAGCACAACAACAAGGACGCTCTCCGCGCAACAGCCTCCACACCAAAAAAACACGATCTTTTTGTCCCGATCTTCTTCCTCTTCCTTTTCGACCCCGAACAGAACCTTTTTATCCTCCTGTCCTCGTCACTTCCAATCGAGCCGTTTATTGGCCCACCGCCGTCGCCTTCTGCCAATCGTGATCACGGGGCGGAGCCATCCGCTGCACTGTCCTGTGACGTCACGGCTAGTCTCCAAAGAATACCAAAAGGGGTTTACGCAAACACCCTTACCCTATCCCGTGTCCCTATCTAATTACGTGACAATTATCATTTCCCCTTGAAGAAATGAACATTTACTAGACAACTTATCACCACTGAATTGCTACTTATTACATCGAGATCCTGGTAAACTCGAACAGCATGGCATACCTAATTAAACATCCTAATTACCCTTTGAATGCATACCCCCCCCTCAAACGTAACACTGCCCCCTCCACTGGTACCGCAGCTCCTGCAAGGTACATCACAGGCGCTACCATACCAGCCTTAACACTTACTGACTCGCACCTAATTAACCTAACGAAATAAAGTCGGAGGGGCAATGGGCAGCGAGTCGCAGCTAACTTACCTATCCTGCTTAATGTACTACCCCCTTATGGCCTTATCCTCGCCTAAACAATCATTCGTTTTTTTTATTTTTATTTTTTTATTTTATCACATGAGAGCACTGAGCGAAGGTGCACTCCATCTTCTGGATCATCGCTCTTGCCCAACACTCTTCCAGTGATCTGGGGAGGGGAAACAAAAGGTTCCACAAAAACACAACACTTATACTTTACATTCCTACTCTAAGCCTTAACGACACTATTCACAGGATATTTACACTTGACCGCCTCCCCCAGTGGATGCTAATAGACCCAGCGTTACCTGGGGAGCCAATTTTCAAATTTGCTTGCCCCAAAATTATGCGGACATCATGCCCTTGCTGCACATGTCAAGTTGTGTGGGATTGAGTGGGACTCAGACATCTTCACAACACTCACACCATGGTCATCATCACATTTCTAGGTCATGGTCCTCATTTTAATCATGCAGGCTGAATCCCGTCGTGGCCGTGGGGTGCATTACCACAAGATGATGGGGGCATCTCAGGTGCAACCATGCCCACAGGTAAGCTTTAGTCCAACCCGGACGTTTCTCCGCCCCGCTCCCTTTGATTCCCTCCCCCCTGGTAGCCATCAGCTCTAATCCCCTACAACACTCTGGGAGGGGTCTCACTGGCTCCTCTGGCCTTCCTGGGTCGCCAAGGTCCTACCCGCCTTGGTCGCCCAACCAGACCCTCTCCCAGTTGCCTCCAGACACTGTCACCATTAGCCACCAGGTGGTGAATCTCCTTGAAGGGGGTCGCAGTTCACGCTCACTGTGAGCTTCAGCAATCCCTGTGGACAAGCACATCATCCCCACCCACAAAACCCACATGACTCCCCCACCCCATCGGCCTTACATGTGACACCTGCATTTCTAACACTTCACCGACCATGACCTTCCCTGTTACCACACCATGTCCAATAAAAAATCAACGTGTGCACCATACATTTCACTTCTTAACTTAAAACAACTCACACAGCACTTCTCACCTGATCCACACACCAGCCATTGGACAGCCACTCGTGCCCGCTTTGTTTCCAATTACCCACTGTCCCGATTGTCACTCTAAAACCCAGCAGAACTTACAAACCCATGCCAATTTTCCCACAATTCATTTTTTTTTCACCAAAGGAGGGCACTTCGCCACAATCTCAGCAGCCGAGCATGGCCCTATATGCTCAGCCCGATCTAGTCTCCCGGACCCCCGACAGTGATCTCCGTACCCGACCTATGAAAGGGCATCTCGGATAGACCTGGCGGTTCAGCAGGAGGATTCACCCTCTCCGAGTCTAAAAGTCTATTGGAGGGTCCCTCCATCGCCGGGTACCGGCAATATCGTTGCATGTGTCCTCTTCGCCCGCACCAGAAACAAATCCCCATAAAAGGCCCCCGTGAGTATCGGTAAAATGTCTCTTCCGGTTCCGGACCCCCTCGGCCATAATCGAATTGCTCTATTGGCTGGGCTGGACCCCACCGCTTTGGCGCACTAACTACCGGATTACCCTTTATCAAACTTGACAGTTTCTGGCAAATTTCCTGAAACATTTGGGTAATGCCAATTTCTCCCAGCCCCCCTCCCTGATCCTGGATCTCCGCCTGTCGGATCGTCACCGATGGCCTCTCTGGAACCCGACCCGGCCAACTCCATGAGGCCAGCCTGGCCGCGCACTCGGCCGCTCGGTGAACGGTGGGTGGATCCTGTAGCTCCACAAGCGCTCGGACCTCAGGGTCAGGAAGAGCAGCTAAAAATTTCTCTAGTGCCAGTCTGTCCCACGCCTCCACTGTAAGGTCCCGATACGCGATCCTGACTGATTGGTAAATGTCCTGTGCCAGCTCCTGCACTGTCTCACCCGGCTTTAATCTGCGGTGCTGGAGCTGGGCCCGCACCAGATCACAGTTTGCCGCAAACCCAAACCGACGGCTCAACGCCTCGCAAATGTGGGAGCTGGTCAACATCCCCTCCGCGATCACGTTTAACACATCTGCGGCTGGTCCCCGCAACGTTGCCACCAAATTCCCTGTACGTTCCCGCTCATTCCAACCGTTTAGTCGGGAAATGCACTCAAATTGCGTCAGAAAAGCTTCAACGCTCCCTGACCCGTCGAAATTTACCAGGGGGATCACTTTTACGGTGGCCCGCTTCTCAGTTTCTCCCTTGTCCGAATCCAGCCCACGGATCAAACACCCTTGTGGCTGCGTATCCAATTTCGGAGCCCACTGTGGCCAAAGATGTTTTGTGGTGAGGATCTCATGGGTCAATTTTTCCTCCTGTTCCAAACGTTGAATGGACCGATTCACCTCTTCCCGCAGGATCTTCTGGGCCCGCACAACCTCCGCCAAGGCTCCGTCGCGAGTTTGTAGCTGCTCCTCAACCAACCTGGACACTCTACTTACAAAAGACGGCTCTACCAGGCCTTTATCCAAGACTTCATCTTGGCTCATAATTTTATCTTGTTCATCCAAACGAGCCTCCAATCCTTTTACGTCCTCCACCAAATTCATCCCTTGCTTCCTCAGCTCTCCCCACTCTTCAACTTGCAGCTGCATACGAGCATCCACACAGGCACGATGACGTTCCAGGCTTTCATCCACTTTATCAACCCGAATGTTCGTTGCATCAATTTTATCTACCAATTTTTTCCGTATATTTTCCCCCTCCAATGTAATTTCTACCTTTGTTTCCTCCAATCTATCCTCGAATTTACTTTGTATTTCCCCCAATTTAACATCCACACACTCCTGCATCTCAGTTTTCATTTTCTCCATCTTTTCCCCTAATTCATCCCTCATTAAATCAATCCGTGCACCCAACTGTACCCCCATTACCCCCAATTGATCTGTCATTTCTGCCCTCTGTGTCACGAATTGATTTTCCATTTGTGCCGTCATTTCTGCCATTTGTGCCCCCTGTGCCGTCATTTTTGCCCCCTGTGCTGTAATTGCACTCATTAAACGTTCCAACATTGTCCAGATCGTCATCGTGCCGGTTTCCGGCGCTGCCGGCTCCGTAACGGGCGATGAAGCACGGTCCACGCTCGGAATGGGGGAGGTTCCAACCCTACCCCCGTCTCTCCCTTCTTCCCCCGACTCGTTGCCAGACACGTGGCCTTCCTCCTCAAACATCTGCACATCCGCCATGGTGCAGAAGTCCCGTTTGCCGCCAATTAATTTAAATTTGAAAAATCCCGCCAAAATTTACCCGCGCTTGCGCGCTTTTCTGTAGTAATTTTATATTCCAATTCGTGGCGAGATTTTAATCTTGGTATATTCTCCCGATACCAAATATAATTTAGAGGGGTTCGAACATCCCACTTCTGACACCAATGTGACGTCCACGGGACTTGAACAGTCCCGCCAACGTAGAATGAGCCGAAACGATGGAGGTGGTTTATTTATTTATAACCCAAACATGGCGGTTCTAATCGCTCTACCGCAAACGGGACGAGGAAGGTGGCACGAGTCACTTTTCACTGAGTTGATGATGTTTATTTGTTTTTACTATTAACCAGAAATAACAAGATTCGGCAAGAAAAGGGATCCGGGGCGATTCGACGGGATGGTGTGGGATCGGGCGTGGGGAAAAACACAGACAATTCCAATGAATATACAGATCTCAAACCCTCTAAGGCGCCAAGCACACACACACACACACACACACACACACACACACACACACACACACACACACACACACACACACACACACACACACACACACACACACACACACACACACACACACACA
>NC_140966.1:42678834-42691334 GCF_056783735.1 Eptatretus burgeri | reverse complement strand
TATATATATATATATATATATATATATATATATATATATATATATATATATATATATATATATATTGTTGCTGTTGTTTTTTGTGTTTGCAGCTGACGCTGTTGTTTCACCCTGAAACACAACTCTCCTCTGAGAGAAAAAAAATAAAGTAAAAGTTGCTTCTAATTAATCCAAACATACAGGAAAATTATTTACATATATATATATATATATATATATATATATATATATATATATATATATATATATAAAACTTGTACACAAGAGATCTTGAAAATAAAGTGATCTTGCATCTTCATGCAAATAAAGTGCAGGCTGTGCAACGTTTAGAACTGAGGACTTCCCTGGTTGATGAAAAATTGGAAATGTAAAATCTCTTTGGTAATTAAAAAAATGTCTGATGATTATGATGATTTTGGAAATGCAGTTTGCTAAATCTGGTATTGAGATAATCTAGTGGTGAAAGCAAGTCGTGTATGCAACCGGATGAAGCTTAAAATGCTGAAAGTCTATTTTGAGAATACGTACCACATTCATCATGATGGGGATGTGCTGTAAAGATAAGCAAATCACAGATAAAATGAAAAATAAATTTTCTGTTAATATGTGTGGCCATACAACCAGAGTGGAGGGTGGTGATGACTGCCCTGTATGACAACTCCCAGTAATTCAGTGTGGATTACTTTATTTACACAACAGTTATTGTCACGTGAAGGGAAGCCATCGTTTGTTTTTTTTTTTTCCTTGTCATCGTGTACGTTTATATAAATTTAATAAATTTGGTAATGAAATGCTTGATTTAATAATGTGTTTTGCCAGATATGGTAATGGATGCAAAATCAGAGTTGGCAACCTTGAATGGGGCAGTCCCCTGACCTCCATAGTATCCCGATGTGACGCCCTTTGACGTGTTCTTGTTGGGGTATGTCAAGGGTTGTTTTCCAAACCTCTGTTGCCGACATTGAAACATTTCGTGCAAGGATAACCAATTGCATCTGCAGTGTGATGAGGGAATTGTCGGCCACATGTGGCTTGAAATGGATTATCGTTGGATGTGCTGCGTAACACTGTAGGCGCGCATTTTAAGGTGTACTGAAGAAAAGAAGAAACGTTATGAATCTTGTTACAAAACGCAAGAAACCACATCATTGTATCTCTTTTGGTTTGTTTGAAAGAAAATTTTAAAACTGTAACAAGACTTTGTGAACAGCCTGTACTTTGTCCCAAAGCCGAAATTGATCTTCATATGCATGGTAAGATAACCCAATCAAATGTTTTGAATAAATCAATAAGTTGTTAAACTCTTTTTTTTTTTCTTCTTTTCTTTAAGCATCATGTGCATACAACTCAAGACATTCTTGTTGAACCCCCCATTGTTGAGCTATTTCAACCAGCTCAAGAATAAAAGGCTTCCTTTTTTTGGATTTTTTTTTCTATTGAGGTATTTTTCAATGGGCTTCTGCGAGTATATAATTAATATACTGTATTCAATTAGAAAATTAGAAAAAGATCGAAGCCAGGGACATTAAAATGAGCTCTGTCCAACCGACCAACTGACTAATCATCTGTCCAAGTACTTTTGTAGTTTTGTAAACATGATATTTCAAAAACTGTTGAATATTTAGCTTTCATATTGCAGATATCTATTCCTCATGATATTATCTCACCCTTATTAGATCGTGGCTGTGATTGGCTGAATGATGCTGCAATGACAACCATCTTTGTAACCTGGCTTGTGTCCATGATATTTCAAAAACTGTTGAACATTTAGCTTTCATATTACACAGATCTATTCCACATAGCACCCAAAATGCAGGGGAACTTGCATATCAGCTCATTGTTATCCTCATTTCCTCGTTAGGATTTGCTTGATACAGAGAGTAACCAAGTACTGTATTTTTTATCAGGAATTTCCGATCAAAACCATTCAGTCTCCTTTTCTTCTCCTAAATCTAAGTCCATCTCCCACTCTCTGACCTGTACAGCACCATAGAGATTGCTGCTGCATTATACACCTCCATCTTGGTTTGCAGGCTCACATCCATTTTCCTCCAGAGATCTCTGCTCAAACTATTGAACACCCCTCCCTCCAATGTCAGCCTGGTGCCTCCAGCACCGAATGTAGGCAAAATGGGTGGGGCTGGGGGGTGAAGGAGTAAATTTTACAAACGAAAATTGACAAAAGGAGGTCAGTGAGAAAACAAAGGGAGAAAAATATTGAGTAAGGCGAGGGAGAAAGAATAGGAAAAGGTTGGGATCAGATGTAAGAGGGGAGAAGGCAAAATTAATGAATGGGACATATGAGGATTGGGGGGGGGGTGGGGGGAGAGAGGTGAAACCAGTGCATCCTTCTTTCATGATCCAGCATATCCTGCTGGCATTGTACCATGTGAATATTGTAGTCTGGTCTGATTTTATCAATAATTAAATGCATAAAAGAAAGCTACCGACGAGAAAGCTACCAAATGACCTGCCATCACAAGCATTTTATCAACTTAACCACTATGTCTTGTGGTTGTGAGAGGGGTTGAGGACTTGAAGAAGAAAGGGGGAGGGGAGGACAGAGAGTTGGGGGGGGGTCAGAGGGCACAGAGAGTTGGGGGAGGGGCTTTGGGGGGTGGGGGCGTGGTTAAGGGGTGGAGGAGTTGGGGTTGGGAGGGAAGTTGAGGACTTGGAGTTGGGAAGGAGGGTGTGGAGTTGGGGTTGGGAGAGGGGGTTGAAGACTTGAAGAAGAAAGGGGGAGGGGAGGACAGAGTTAGGGTTGGTGGGGATAGAGATTTGGGAGAGGGGTTTGAGGACTTGGGTGGTTTGGGCATTTCAAAACAGGGTGGGGAAAGGTTTGAAGATTTATGGTGGGGAAGAGCTTTTTCGATAGAGTGGTGGGGGTTTGAAGACTTGGGACTGTGTCGGAGAGGGTTGAGAACTTGGGACTTGGGATCAGGAAGGGGATTGTGGACTTGGTGTTGGGAGAGGAGTTGGGAGGGGGGTGGTTCAGGACTTGTGGTTGAGAGGGGGGTTGAGGACTAACAGTCACATTTTACATTATGTGGACTTTCCACAAATTCCTGCGAGTCTCACTTAAAAGGCCATCTTTTTGCAGCAGATTTTTCTTCGTTTTTATTTGTATTACCTCTTCCCTCTTTGTAAAACACTTTGAGATATTGCAAAATAAATGAAAAGCATTCTATGAGATATCGATTGATTGATTGATTGATTGATTGATTGATTGATTGATTGATGGTGCTAAAAAAAAGTTTGAATTTAACTTGTGCAACAACAAAATTCAGGTCCCAGAATCTATAAAATTTTCAGACTTAACTTACATTTTCAGTTTTCATCCCAATTGCAGCAGAGGAACTTCTAACGTCATACACCATAATGACAGCAGAGGAACTTTGAGGTTGCTATGTAAGGTGCAATGGGTATTGCAATTGTATCAGGTGGAAAGGGCAATTGATTGGCAAAAAAAACTGGACCTCAAACATCAGAGGCCTTCGCTCAAACCTGACAGATTTTTTCCAAAAAGGATGCCACTAACAAACCAGACATAATCTGCTTAATAGAAACTTTCCTCCTTCAAGACGTCTCTGGCTCCCGAGTATCTCTGCCTGGTTACTCCCTCCTCTCGTATGACAGACCTGAGTCTCGTCCTGGTGGCGGAGTTGATCTCTTCATCAAAAACTCTATTCCTCACTCTTCAAGCACTGCCCTCACTCCTCCACACCCCCAGGAATACCTCTGGCTACGGCTTCCCTCCACTTCCACCTCATGTTTATATATGTGTTGCACCATCCACCAAACAGTGATGACTCCATTTACATCTTGCTCTCTGAAAACATGGATCAACTTGTATCCTCTAATCCCAACTCTCTCTTCCTCATATGTGGAGATTTAAATTGTCACCATGCCAGTTGGCTGGGTGTGGTACCTCTCTCACCTGCTATGGCACTTCAACAAAAGACTTCAGTGAGTCGTTGGGACCGACACAATCTGTCAACTTCCCGACCCGGATCTCAACCAATATATATTATGTATATATATATATATATATATATATATATATATATATATATATATATATATATATATATATATATATATATATATATATATATATAGTTACGGGCCGGGGCGTCGGCTGCCAACCGACTGCTCTGAACGGAACCGCAAGTCGAGTCGGCCTGACCGATCGCCCGGAATATAGATCGCCGCCCAGATAACTCTGAGCGACGGGTCCTTGTACAAGAACCGAAATACGCCAATCGGCAGATCACATGGGGTAGGGTCGATTGCCATCTCTTCTGGATCTGATTTTGACCAATTTCCCTGAAAATATCTGCTGTACTTCCTCCGCTCCAATCGGTTCATCTGACCACATGCTTGTCAAAGTAGACATCTCTCTGGTTGTTATTGGAGCACCACCTCAGTGCCATTGAGTCTCACATTTCACTCAGGCCGACTGACAAGGACCTCAAGCAGCCAACAAACTTCTACACTCATCTCCAAACTCTACTTCCTCTCACATCAACTCGTCCTGGGAATTCTTTCAAAGGCACTTGCTCTCTATCATGCACAGATTTATCCCATCTCATATTCAGTTGTCCTACCCTTAATCCCACCCATGGTACACTGAAGCTTGTGGTGAGCAGTTGTCCTGAATCAACTTGCCTTCACCTCATGGAAGGCTAATCCAACTGACGGCAATCTCAGTTCCTTCCACAAAGCTCGGAACAAGTGTGTGTCTACCCTCAGGAGACCCGCAAAACAACAACTTTCCAATCTCAAGTCTGAACTCTGAAAACTGTCTCACTCCTCCAAATCCTGGTAGCATCTAGTTAAGTCTGTTTCTGGTGGAAATCCCCCCTCTATCCCCTCCCTTACCCTAAATGGCCGCACAGCTGACACCGCAAGTGAAAAGGCTGAATACCTAAACTCCATGTTTGCTTATAGATCTTGTGTCCAAACCCATCACTTTCTGAACTCACCTTATTCAGTCACACCTAGCTGTTCTTGGACTCTGTCCTTTTCCCCTGACTTGGTGGAGAGTTTGCTGTCAAACCACAACTCAGATTCTGAAACCGGTCCAGACGGCATCAGCCCACGTGTCCTAAAAACCTGCTCTGCTGCTCTTGCTCACCCTCTCTCTGTTCTATTCACCCTCTCATTTGCTCAAGGTCACCTGCCATCTGCTTGGAAATCAGCAAACATTACTGCTCAACATAAAAAAGGTGCAAAAACACATCCCTGCAACTACACACCAAACAGCCTTCTCCCAATCATCAGCAAGGTCATGGAATACATCATCGTTTCTAACATTTAATCCTTCCTCTTCTCCAATGGCTCCGATCACCAATTTGGATTCAGACCAGGTCACTCCACCCTGGATATGCTGCTTCTGCTCTCCCAACAATGGATGGAGATCCTCAATGCCAGACATGATATCAGAACCATCTCCCTCGCCATATCAAGTGCTTTCGATACAGTCTGGCACCCTGTCCTGCTTAGCAAACCCTCTTCCAATGATATCCAAGGATATCTCCACTCATGGCTTGCAGATTTCCTCTCATGTCACAGCCATCATGTGGTCCTTAATGGAGTTCTTTCATCCTCTCTTCCTGTCCAGGCTGGAGATCCTCAAGGCAGTATTCTTGGCCCTATTCTTTTTTCTAGTTTTCATCAATGATCTCTCTGACTCTCTGGAAAATCCACTTTATCTCTTTGCTGATGACTCCACCCTCAGCTGTACCATCTGTCATCCCTCAGATCAGCAAGGAGCAGCCTCTTCACTTTCTGAAGATATGGATAAAATCACAAAGTGGTCCAACACATGGAACATGTCTTTCAACCCTGACAAATCTCACACTCTCACGATATCTCTCTGAAAGGACCGTCTGGAACCCCCCCCCCTCCCCTCAATCTACTTTCTCAACAATTCTCTTGAATAAGCCCTTTCATTCAAGCTTCTGGATCTCACTATCTGGCATGATCTTTTCTGGGAAAGCCACATTTCCAAGCTGGTCTCCAAAGCCAGTTGCCGACTGGGCATGCTCTGTCGTGCAAAGCCCTTCCTTGGCCCACCTGAGCTCCTGACCACGTACAAGGCTTTTGTCCACAGCCTAATGGAGTACCGATCTCCCCTCTGGGCTGGTGCTCCCGTCTCTTACCTTTCTCAGCTTCCATGCTGTGGAAACCAAGGCATTTAGGATCATCGGTATTCACCAACATCTCTTATCTTCCCCCATCCAAAACCACGATCTTTACTATGCCTGTTAATCCATCCCAAACCCACCTCCTTCAAATTCCCTGCTTTCCTTCCTGAAAGTCCCTGTAGTGTCCACCATGTATACCCCGTGTTCCCCGCCCCATCCCTCTCCCTTCCACAGACCTCCTCATGTCTCTGTTCCACACACTTTTTTCCTTCCCTCTCCCGCTCCTCTTGTCTCTTGTTCCCCTTGTTGTATGTTCTGTGTGTTAACTCTCATGCGAACCTCGACAGTGTATATATTTTAGAAATAAAATTTTAATTGAAAAATGTTAAATACATGTACCTGTATCTGCAATCAGATAATGAATGCACAACAGGGCTGATTGGACAGCATCTTGGTATGCACACTTACTTTTATCCACACTTACTTCCAAGCTTTCTAGCCTGGGTTCGAATCCCAACCCAGGTATAAAGCGTCATCCCGGTGTTTCACATGCAGGGTGATTCATCAGTGTGTACCGTCCTTTGGATTGATGTTAAACTGGGCGTCCCATTCTTCCAGCATTAGTTGGTGGACGTTAAATATCCCATGGTGTCTTATACAAAGAGGAGGCGAGCTATCTCCGGCACCCTGAACAAATTCCAAATTCCTGCCCCGAGTTCCTGAGGAAGCTTCGATAATAACTGCTTCGACAGCACAGCACCAACGTTCTGCATCGTACATGGCTGATGATGATGTATGATAATGTATGATAATGTATGCTCAACAATCTATCCATTATTAAAGTAATAACAGAAATATCGACATTGTTGTTACTATCCTTTCATTGAACCGAGAAGTTCAGTCTCCATCTATGAATTTCCATCATACATCCGAAAAGAATGAAAAAAAAAGGAGAAAAAAAAAGGAGCATCTCATTTATATCCATCGGATTTATTTGGGGGTAGTGGGATACAGACGGGTGAAATTATTAAATTTAAGAAGAGAGATTGGGAAGAGAAGTGAGAGAATATCAAAGTTGAAAACATTGGGAAGAGAAGTGAAAGATCGTTGATAAGGGAATGGAGGAAGTGGGAGTTTAAGGGGTAAGCGTAAAACATCTCTCCAATCGTATAAATAAATTTCAATATTTATATATGGCGATATCTAACGCAACCTCCTGGGGTGTAATAAATAAGGTAAATAGAGAGTACATATTCATGGTGAAAATCCTGAAGTTCACTCCCAAGTAGGGGGATTTGTGAGATGCAATAAAAGTAGCAGAAAAGCCATCAATCGGGTCGCGTGAGCAGAGCCTCCAAATGCAAATTAAAGAGTGCATGTAAATAACGTAAATAATGGTATGGAGGTGAATTACAACAACCCATGCTGACATGGCAGAAAGATTTTTTTTTGTCTCATCTCATTTCGAATGTCGGTACATAATTTAATTCACGCTGTTTGAAAAAAAATTTTTTTTTAAGTTTCTTTGGTACAGATGCAATGAAGAACAATGCTGGTGTTGTCACCATTCCCAGAATTGCTTTTCAGTATGAATTGAAAAATGTTCAACAGTTGTTATGAAGAGGCTGAGGTGACCTTGTCCTACATGTTAGGTCATGATGCTCGTTTCAAATTAGTGCACAGTGACAACATAATGAGCTTGGAATAAAGATGAAAACGAGTAAAAAATGTGTTCCCTCAATGTCATCCTTCACTCCTTACTGATAAGGTCATCTCAACATCATCATCATTATCACATCAAACATCACGTCATATTAGTTTATGGTTGATGGCTTATACAATGTATTTAATTGGTCCAAGTATTTCAAGAATCATTTGTCCAGGGCTGGCATTCAAATGTAGCTCTTTTGTTGTTGTTCAGGGAACTGGAGATAGCTCACCAACTCTTGTGAAGGCCACCATGGGATCTTTAACGTCCAGCAGCAACCAATGTTATCACCGAGAGCAGGTTCCCAGCTGTACACCCTCCTCCACTGTTAACTAAGATGCAAGTTAGCCATGAAAGAGTAACAATAACTGCTGGAATACGTCTTCCACTTGTAGTCAACAACATAGGTTTCTCAACTTGCCTTGCTTTTATGGGTCATGAGACTGGTCATCATATAATTATGGTTATAAAGAGCCTGACAAACTGCTTTCAGAAATAAAAACTGTGCTTTGCATTATCCATCACAGACAATAAATTTTTCCAACGATAAAAGGATTATGTGCAGTGGTTCACATAACTGGTACTCAGGTACTCATGCATGGTATAAAAAAAAATGTGACTGGCAAAGATGCTCAGAAAGCTCAAAAGCATACGTACCAAATGTTATACATATATATATATATATATATATATATATATATATATATATATATATATATATATTGTTATGGGCCGGGGGGGGTCGGCCGCCAACCGACCGCTCTGAATGGAACCGCAAGTCGAGTCGGCCCGACCGATCACCTGGAATATAGATCGCCGCCCAGATAACTCTGAGCGACGGGTCCTTGTACAAGAACCGAAATACGCCAATCGGCAGATCACGTGGGGTAGGGTCGATTGCCAATCTTCAATGTACCTAAATACCCACGTGATCCAACTACCAGGGTATTCCACCCTCGAAGGAACTCCTACGGAACAAACCGCCGAGGCGAGCTTGTCCGTGCGCGATTCCGAGTGGCGTAATCGCCGAGAACCGTCAGTCCAAATGTCCCCCTATTACGGCAAACCAACGGCTTTCTAACTCCCAACACAAAATGTTCAGTCAATGAGGGAATGGACGCAACGAGCAGGTTTATATTCACGCACGGACATTTATTACAATAAAACATGTATGCAATTGGTGCAAAGACAAACTACACTATCCCGACAAAGCAGAAATAAGGCAAAGCACATATGCAATTATACAAGCAACAAAAGCACGACAAAAGAACTACAACCGTCTACTTATTATGTACAGTCACTTGCACTTAACAGCAGTTCCTACTTATTAGACGGGCCCACGGACACACGTACACACACACACACACACACACCCACACACGAAATGGTGGCAGAGGCCTTTACTAACGAGCTCCAGCTCAGAGGACAGGTGAGCTGAAACTCAGAGCTTGACTCGAACCTTTCCACCTCGTGTGGTCTTCAACTTGTCCGGACCCGGGCTCCAGCGAGAGTGAGCTGGATCCAATTGCCGCGATCCTCCCCGAGCTCCCGCGAATCCTCCCGCGCCGGTGAGACGAGGCGCCGATCCTTCCTGTCGATGCGTCGCTTCCCCGAGGAACCAACTCCAAGAAGAGGCCGATGCGTCGCACCAAGCTGGGAAACAAAATGGTGAACGAAAAGCTCCACAAACCAAGAAGAAGAGGAAGAAGAGGAAGAAGCCTCCACTCGCAGCTCGAGCCGAACAACCGGCTCAAGTTCCTTCCAAAACAAAGCAGCAGCCGAAGCTCACTGAGCCAGCTGAAGCAAAAAGCTTCCGAAGGCCTCAAGCCAAGCAAGCCAAGCAGGACCCGATGGCCTGCTGAACGACTGCTCTCTCCGAAGCAAAAAGCTTACTCCTCCCACGGGACTCAGCACACGAACTCTGCACACGGGACTCCCACCACAAACAAAAAGGATCTCCTCTTTATCCTCCCCACCCCCTCCCCCGCACCCGGCGTGACTCATGACCTCATGATCCACCCCCCGCTCAACCATGGGTGGGAGGAGTTGTTGACGTCACGGGATGGCAGGGTTCTTCTTCCTCTTTGCAGAAGAGGGGGAGGGACTTCTCCATTGTTTCGTTCCCTAACTATTAAATCGATCCGCAGCGCATCTAATCGATCTCTGAACATTTAAACAATGAAAGGTGAGCTATCTAGGGAACATGCACTTATCGACATAGCTGACTCAGGGAACCTGTATGTTGTGTGCAATTGAATTTCAAATTCGTAACACTACCCCTTCCCCTTTTTACAGACTCATCCCGAGTCGTCAAATTTTCGTGTGACCAGCATGTGTTAGTTTTCCCCTAGTAAGTTCTACCTTCAGATCCCTGAGTGAGACATTTCTTTAAACGTGTCCCAAAAATAAATAACCTAATGCGCTGCGTAACTAACTAACAAACTCTCAGACTCATTCGGACAACTGAACTAAAACTGCCGGCGCTAAAATAAACATGCAGGCGGGGGTTCACATATTTACAATTTTCACTCAACTTAACCTTAACCGGCTTAACTTAATTTTCACTCAACTTAACCGGCCTCTGGTGTGGTTCCATCAGGTTTGGAGGGAGTGCGGTGGTGCCGGCCGCGTTGAAGGTGGGCTCAGACCTAGCCTACTGTCTTCCCCCAACTCTATCGCCTTTGCCTGTCTCTGTCCATACCCGCTACCTTAATTTGCCACAAAAACAACAAAATTTAGCCCCTCTTTATTTTTACTTCCCTTTTATAATTGTCTCCCTAACCCCCTTTATTGTCTTTGTCCAGCTAGCCTATCATGTCCACCGAGCCTAATCCCAACCCTACGTTCCCTCTCTGGAGGGGAATAGGGAGAGACTAGCGTCCTGTCTCGAGGCCCAACAAAGCCTCAGAATGGCCTCCTCAGAGTTCAGTGATCTACCAAGGTGAGTCCAGCAGCCTACAACAAGCGAAGGGATGGATGGTGGGAAGGGGTACATCTCCTATCTACCCTAACATTCGTTAACCTGAAACTACCCCGGGGCTTTCCAAAAACGCCTCACACTTTTAAAACTATCAGTTCTAAAAACCATGATTCCTGTCACCTGTGTTGGTGTCCATTATAAATTTGGGCCTTGCCCTCAAATTTTCATACGTGCCCTCGCACAATTTCCTGGCTGGGCAGCGTGGCTCAACTGGCAGGAACTCCCCCTCTGCCAAACTCGAACCATGGCACCCCCAGGCCCACTGGCTGTCTCCGAGCCGAGCTGCTCCCTACAACGCGGGGGGTTGCCCTCTCTGACATTGCCCCCGTCCGATGCCCACGTGGCGTGTTGATGCCCCGGGTCCCTTTCCGAGGGTCGCCCATGCCCACTACACTGCCCCCGTAGCATTCTGGCGCTACGGGTCCCGTTTCCGACGGGTCGCCCGTGCCCACTACACTATCCCGGCCCCTGTTGGGCCCTTGGCCTACTCGTCCAGTGCCCGGGGTGCCCACTAAACAAATACTCAACTTTCCACAGCCACGCTCCCAGGCGGTCCATGAACTCTTGCACCCCTCCAAACAGGTTTCGTGCCTTCTCTCGACACCAACAACAAAACGACCTCCTGTTAGTAAATTTGAATAACCCACTAGCTAACATTAAACTGACCCCGGGGTCACTTGGGTGGGAATCACTCCTCCCCCCAACCAGTCATTCGCACCATGCATACCACATTCGCTCCACTCGCACACTTGGGCCCACTGTCCCACACTCATTCCTCACACACTTTCCATTTCACAGCTCACACCAACACTCCACACTGCCATCTTTCTAAAAAAATCCCCTGACTAACTCGTGCTCCCTCATCATCCCTTAAAACTCATGCACGTTCCACTTACTCTACGTAGCTAAGCTACATCTCCACTACACATTTCCAGTCTGTCCGTGTCTCCAAAAATCCAAAAATTCCATTTCCTAAATCTAAACTAAAATCCCTCTAACTAATCCATTCCACGTGCTCCATGAGGTACAATCCATGTCCCCATGAAGCCGGTCTCACTAACTCTAACCCATCCTCCTAACTAGTACTTCCTGTGCCCCCAAACAAGGGGGTCTTCCACCCCTTGCCTGGGAATCCTGTTCACCCGAAGCGAGGCTTGCTTTTCTCAACTCTCTTTTTTTCTTCATAATGCGCACCACCAGCACGGCAGTTCACAGCCGCGCTCTTTTTCCGTGACGTCATGGCAGCTGCTTGCGCCCCGCGCACCTCGTCCCTCTTGGACGGTACCATCCGGCAGGAATTCCCTTCTGCCGGATTCCAAACACACGTGCAGCCATGACGTCACTCTGCGCATCTCAAAGCAAGCCCCGTGTTTCGAGGGGTTCCCCACGCGAACACATGTGCTCTGCTCGTCGGAGCTTTACAAACACACTCGCGTGGAGAACCCATCCGGTCCAAATTCCGAATCCAGCCTAGCTTCTGTCCGTCTGCGGGATTGGCAAACATCCACCACTGGCGTTTCCGGACCGGGTTTCACCTGCGCAGCCGCGCACGTGGCGGCCTTGTGTGTAGCACAGCACGGACCCCGCGCTCGCTGCTGTGCAAACCCAGCACGGTGCTCAAAATAGCTGCGGCCGCTACTCGGCCCTTGTCCTTCATCTGGTC
>NC_140966.1:42668834-42673834 GCF_056783735.1 Eptatretus burgeri | reverse complement strand
TCGACAACTTCTGTGCTAAAATCAGCTCCTATTTTCCTGGCTTTAACATCATAAAAGACCAGGGAAACCTTTACCTATCAAGAACTGATGCTACTGGACAAACTGTCAAGCAGTTCTTTCATTTCCAACAAGTTCACTCACCTTTTGGATTTCTATTCTTGAATAGAGTTGAGAAAGATGGCATTGAGGTGCCCAAACAACTTTTTCCTTTGCAGAAGAACAGCCTGCTCTCAAAATGGTCCCAGATTAGATCCATAACTGACCAGGTAAACATCTATGAATGCACAAGCAAGGAAATTCTTCAGCTTGTAATAAGCCAGCTCTGTTGGATGACTGAGGCACACGAGCTTCCTCATTTCACCTTCCTTCTGTTGCAGCTGCATCTTCTGGCAGAGAAAGACTTTGACTACGTTCTTCCTGCTATATTTGCAGATGAAGCCTTGGATAAGTTTTTCGGCCAAGCCAGGCAAAGAAGTGGTGGAAACTTCTACATTGACGCAGTTGACATTATGGCTGCAGCTAAAATTGTAAATTTGCAAACACTCATGAAGCATGACATTGTGCCCGAATCTAGTTCTCGTGTGATTGATTGCGACAAGAACTGTACAACTTCCATAAATCCAGATGAGCAAAGTGAACTCATTGACGAGATTACTCCTCAAGACACTCAGGATATCTTGGGGTCTGACGATGCCCTTAAGCATAAAGTAGTTTATTTGGCCAGACACCTTGTTCATAAATCTGGCGATAGCACTAGTATGGAGGAGATCATTGATTATGAATATGGTAACGAGGTGTCATTTGAGTTTCTAGATAATTTGAATAGAGGTGGATTGAGTGTGCCGACTATGTCAACCGTCTTTTTTGTACATAATGCCTATAATTTGTATGACAAGACTAAAATGCGTTGTCGATTTCATTTTGCTGAGCTGTTATCCTCTGTAGATGCACCTTTAGCTAGTAGTAATGCTGCATGTACTACTTTAGCTAACATTCTATTGAAAGCTCATGTTCTCAATGTAAGTGACAAAGAAAAAGCTTTGGGATGCCTCAGGAGGCAAGAAAAGCTCTCCAACTAGAGACAGACATAGACATAGTTGTAATAGGCATCGTGTTGTGACATGCATATAATGTTTATGTAATATGATATATGACAATAAATATCAAAGTTTGACAGCTCTACACATGCATCTTATTACAATCAGCCATCTCTCAACGTTATTGAGTTCGACACAAAAACGGGGGAAAAATACCAAAATTCAGTAATTTGACCTTGAAATATGACCTTTTGACCTTGAAGATGACCTCAGGTGGTATTGAAAATGACACTATTGAACTCGCCATCCTCAAAAACCCCTATATAGATCCCGAGATCGTGTCTCTAGCCCTTCTAGAAGTCATTTTAGCCCCGGACTCAAGTTAATCCTTCAGACTCAAGTTACAAACCCCCAGCATGGGAAGTTCCAGTCCTTCTCTATAGGAGTCTAGATAGATATATACAGTATATATATACAGTTTATATATATATATATATATATATATATATATATATATATATATATATAGTCGGTTTCTATTATAAAAAAAATGAAAGTTGCAATCTCACCCCCCCATTTCTTTTCCTTTTGATGAGAAAACACCACTGGTGAAGTTTCAGCCAAATCGAACTATGTTTAGGGGTCACTACCGGATATTTAAATTTCGGAATTTTGTGGTTTTAAATATCCCAGCTTTAAAATGTTATGGAACCACTGAATATGGCAGTCCATCTTGAATTGATTACTTTAATTGACTGTCATAGGTAAGATGGCGTGTGCAAGATATTGGTCCCAATGGGTCCCGCCCACCACTTCCTTATATGGTCACAGTTATATGCTAATTTGGTTATTTTGCTGTATTGTCTTCCAGACTGATCACCCGGTGAACAATAGTCTCATTCCCGAATATGGATCTGAGAAGTAAGGAACCACCAGTCTGGCTGTTCGGAGACCATGCTCCGGAGTTATGTTGACGTAAATTGCCATCAAAACGTGAAGTCCTTCAAGTGTTTTTCTATCTTCATCTGACAGAGAAGAAAACAGTCCAGGAAAGTGCAAAATTAGTGATTGAGCGATTGATAAAATTCTGGGACAGAGCGAGAATTCCATATAGACAGACTTATCATGTGATAAAGAAAATCAAGGACTTATTTGCTGACTGGCAGAAACTTCATAAAAAACAAGAACAATAAAACTAAAAGGTCACAAACTCACATAGACAAGGAAAACAAGTTCTCTGAAGACATGGATGACTTGATGGACATAGCACACCAAAATGCTTTCGATATGATTATCATAGAAGAGGATAAATTGTTTCTGATTGCTCAAAGGGAGGACGGGAGACGATGACACATGAGTGAGGTTGATACAGATTTCGCAGAGAAAGAAAAACGACGAGAAATGTTTGATACACAAATACAAAATCGAGGGATAAAAGAACTTAAAAGATGTGCCGAAGAGAGTGTCGCAGATCTTATGGACTCAACAAGCAGTGGAACTGAGAAAGACGACGTAAATATCTGGAAATCACCTCGCCCAGGGACATCCACATCCATGTCCAAAAGGGCTCGAAAATCGGTTCTAACACCAAACCTGGTGGCTTCACTTGATCGGGCTAAAGTCAGTGATTGCAAAGCTACATTTATCTTGGCCTCAGCGGCGCAAAGTCTGGGCCACAACCTAAGCGACTTAGCTATCAATAGGTCAACAATCAGAAAACAGTGACAAGTACATTGACAAAAGATTTCTGAATCATTGAAGGCAGAATTCAAACCCACAGCACCACTAATGGTGCATTGGGACGGCAACTTACTTCCAGATTTAACCGGGAAAGACCTGGTGGATCATCTACCAATTATTGTGTCAGGAGCCGATGTCCAGCAGTTACTAGGAGTACCAAAACTTCCAGGTGGAACTGGTGAATTGATGGCTAATGCCATCCACACAACACTGGAACAATGGGGATTGGAAGACCGAGTAAAATGTCAATGCTTTGACACCACCAGTAGCAACACTGGTCACATGAACGGTGCATGTGTTCTATTAGAACAGAAATTGGGACATCAAATGTTGCATTTTGCCTGTCGTCACCACGTGCACGAAATTGTCGTGGAGGCAGTCACAGTTACTTGCCTTGGTCCTTCAACGGGACCTGACCTTGTTCAAGAGATCTCAAGGCCAGTGGCAATTCATCGACCAGGAGAAATTTGAAATTTTGACTGTAGATGAGAATGAGCAAGAATTTGTGAGTGTTGATGACACGATATTATTTGCAAAAGAGCAATTGAAAAAAATACAAGCCCAGTGATGATAAAAAGAACTATTGGAACTCTCATTAATCGCACTCAGTGGCGTCCCAGAGAAAGGAATTCGATTTAGGCTTCCTGGGGCTTTGCACCGGGCCCGCTGGATGGCAAAAGCCATATATGGAACCAAAATCTTTCTATTCAGTAAACAATTCAAACTAACTAAACGAGAGGAAAAAGGAATGTGGAATTTAACTGCGTTTGTGATTGGGATTTACGTTAAACATTGCTTTACTGCTCCTTGTGCCGTCAGAGCTCACGCAAACGACCTGGAATTTTTGAAGAAACTGGAATTATATAAAATCGTGAATGAGGAAATTTCGAGAATAGCTGTGAAGACGTTCTCCGGACATTTATGGTACCTGAATGAGGAACTAATTCCACTAGTTCTATTTGATGATAAGGTTTCTGCTGAAACTAAGGCAAGAATTAGCGCTGTGATAACCCAGGGAGATGGAGCAGAATTGGACGATTATCCAAGCAAACGAACTACTCAACTAGTTCACGATATTCCAAGAAGAGAACTGTGGGATTTCCCAACTCAAAATTCCCAAAGTTTTTTCATGTTCCTAGAATTGCCGATGACTTTTTTGAATGATGACCCAGTAACATGGAATCAGAGCGAAAGTTACAATGCAGCACTGGCTATTTATTGTCTCAAAACTCAAAGCAGTGAACGACAATGCAGAATGTGGAGTAGCTCTAATGACGGAATACAATGAAATGCTCACTTCCAACGAGGACCAAAAACAATATTTGCTCCAGGTTGTTTCAGAGCATAGAAGGAAAATGCCGACTTGCAAGAAAGAACTTTTGCACGAATAGTGAAATTGTTCAATGCATTATTATGCAAGTATTCATTGACGTGAAAATTGAAAATTGATGAAATAAATGCCAAATGATTGTAAATTCATGACCTGTATTACTTTTTATCCAGAAGTTATTCAATTGAGTAGATTTTCTTTTTCTTATTTTGGGTTATTGGAATTTTTAAAAATTCTGAAATTTCAATGTCTGGTAGTGACCCCGAAACATAGTTCAATTTGGCTGAAACTTCATCAGTGGTGTTTTCTCATCAAAAAGGAAAAGAAATGGGGGGGGGGGGGGGTGAGACTTGCAACTTTCAAATTTTTTTAAAATAGAAACCGACCTAATATATATGTATATATACATATATATACAGTCATGTGCCACTTAACGATGGGGATACGCTTTGAGAAATGCGTCGTTAAGCGATGTCGTCATTGTGCGAACATCATATAGTGTACTTCCACAAACCTATATGGTATAGCCTATTGCTCCTCGGCTACAAACCTGTACAGAATGTTACTGTTCTGAATACTGTAAGCAATTGTAACACACATCCAAGATCGACAGAAGACACGTTCGTTTTACCTTTGTGCTGTTCATGACGGCCATGTGTGTTGTTAGTGGCTGCTTAGAATCTTCTCTCGCATCGATAATAGAAAGGTGAATAAATAATCACTGCATCGATGTTATAATTTACAAATGAAGAAACGAGCACCTGTCAGTTGTGTGATATATTTTCGGAACAGTGCGAATGTTTTAGCAACATAAAAAGCTTCACTAAAAACTAATTTGTTTTTTTAATTTTGACTGTAACAACGATTTATTCGCGGAATTTTTTAACTCAAAG
>NC_140966.1:42498834-42663834 GCF_056783735.1 Eptatretus burgeri | reverse complement strand
TCATAAAATGGGACCTGCTTCTACATTCACTAATCTGTGATTCGCATATTCGCGGTTCATAAAATGGGACCTGCTTCTACATTCGCGGCCCTTTGTTTTACATATTTGTGGTTCACAAAATGGGACCTGCTTCTACATTCGCTAAACTGTGATTCACATATTCGTGGTTCATAAAATGGGACCTGCTTCTACATTCGCTAACCTGTGATTCGCATATTCGCGGTTCATAAAATGGACCTGCTTCGACATTCGTGGCCCTTTGTTTCGCATATTTGTGGTTCATAAAATGTGACCTGCTTCTACATTTGCGGCCCTTCGTTTCGTATATTTGTGGTTCATTAAATGTGACCTGTTTCTACATTCGCTAACCTGTGATTCACATATTCGCGGTTCATAAAATGGGACCTGCTTCTACATTCGCTAACCTGTGATTCGCATATTCGTGGTTCATAAAATGGGACCTGCTTCTACATTTGCTAACCTGTGATTTGCATATTCGTGGTTCATAAAATGGGACCTGCTTCTACATTCACTAACCTGTGATTTGCATATTCGCACCTCATAAAATGGGACCTGCTTCTACATTCGCAGCCCTTTGTTTCACATATTTGTGGTTCACAAAGTGGGACCTGCTTCGACATTCGCTTATCTCTGCTTCGCATATTCGCACCTCATAAAATGGGACCTGCTTCGACATTCGCTAACCTGTGAATCGCATATTTGCAGTTCATAAAATGGGACCTGCTTCTACATTCGCCAACCTGTGATTCGCATGTTCGCGCCTCATAAAATGGGATCTGCTTCTACATTCGCGGCCGTTTGCTTCACATATTTGCGGTTCATAAAATGGGGCCTGTAAAAAATGATATACACTTGCATAAAATGTACATTCACAGCCCTGTGCTTCTTGTATTCACTGTTCATAAAATAGGACCTGCTTCTACATTTGTGGCCCTGTGCTTCACATATTAGCGGTTATTTTTTCTGGCATATTTGCCTTTTTCTTCGCATCTTCAGGGTTTTTCGTGGGCATATTCATGTTTTTTTTGTTTTTTTCACAGTCACAGTTTTTCGCCGTTTTACATGGGATTTTTCATTTTCTCCAAGGAATCACTAACCGCCAGTAACCTTTCCCCTTTTTTCTCATTGTAACAATGCCCCGACATTCACGGATTCGATATTTGCAGTATTTTACAGGAAAGCATGTACCACAAGTAGCAGGGTCCAACAGTATATAATTACTTCCCAAGATATTTGTATTCCTCACAATTCTTCACTTTTTTATGCTTATTTTTGTATACTTTATCACTAAAACATAATTCAATCAAAATATGTTTCCTCATCGATGTGAAACTTCATCAGATTGAATGAAATTTAGTGCTTCTGAGTTGGGCTCATAAAAGTGTCCGATTGGTGAGATTAGGCTATAAAATATGTTGGTGGGACTCGGTTTAAGCAGAAGCGATGTCAAAGTGTGACTGATGAAGAATGGCGAGGTGAAAATCAGACACCACGGCGCAACACAAACAAGTGTGAAAGACCTGGTACTTCAACTTTTCAACAGCATCCGTCCAGGACTCTCATCATCCGTTGCCCAAGGGATTGGCATAATGTACTCAGTTCGAGGCGTTTCCAAGTGGGGGAAAAAAAAAAAAAAAAAAAAAAAAAAATCGCTGGGTGAGGCCTACAATTATGGAAACACTAAAAGAGACGCCGGCAATAATGAGGCGTCACTAGTATTACACTTGTGGCATTGGTGCCCTTGCCAACTGGGTAATTTGGTGTGGAAACTACACAGACAGGCCACAACAAGCCATGCACCATTTCTTTCCAAGGGTTGAAGTCACTTTCTTGGCTGTGGAAAAGGAACATTTATATCACGTGGTCCCTCTTCAATTGCAGAGGAAAGTTAGGTGTGTGCAACTTTCATGATTTGGACCAACATCGACCTTGTAGAATGGACATAACATACTTTGTGAGCTGGCAGGATGGCCTAGCAGTATGCACACTCGCCTCCACGCTGCCTTGCCTGGGTTCGAATCTGGACTCAGCAATAGACTAACATCCTGGTGTTTCACATGCAGGGTGAATCATCAATGTGTGTGCTGTCCATCGGATGGACGTTACACTGGGTGGCCCATCTGACGGTATCAGTTGGTGGACGTTAAAGATCCCATGGTGTCCTTCATGAAGAGGAGGTGAGCTATCGCTGGCAACATAAACAAATTACAAATTCCTGCTCAAACCTAAGCTGCACCTTCAACCAATGATGCTACCCCACATACGAAATAAGACCACACTTTACCGTGCAGGACCACCTGTTGGAATTGAACCACAGGGCAGTTTACCGGATCCGACTCCATCGGGAATCAGCAATGTTTAAAATTGTTATCCTGCCAGTAGGGGGCAGGAAAAGCTTGGACTACGACTCTCATGACATCATCAAATCTACAATGTACAGCAGCTTTTTAATTTGTTGGATGGCCAACAACATGGCTGGACAGAACTGGGGAATTGCTTTTGTGCACTGCCAGTGAATGGTTTATACAAAACACTTTCCTGCTACAACTGGATCATTCAGGATTGTATAATTTGAATGATCAAATTTAAAGCTGTGTAAATCCTAATGGATGTCACGAAGGACCCGTGTGCAGGCTGGAAATTGCGTGGCGGGACAGAGATTAGGCAACTCGCAGAGCACTCACCAAGTCTGGGTACGTGGTGTACCGTGTACCTGCACGAGTTTGGGCTTCATGAAATTTGTTTACCAATTAAGGAATGAGAACATGCCGAATGCTGCGCATAATTTGCGGACGTTCAGCCAACTATACGGAGGAATATGCATCGTCAGTCGCCAACATCATATAGATCAGAATTGAAGGGAAAATAAATACAATGGAATTCTTGATTACTGTATTTTCCATCCACATTGTTATGCTCCTGCCACTCATTTAATCTCATCCATCTTACTCCTCCCACCCATCCAACCCACCCTACTCATCTCACCCATCGCACCAACCCCACTCCCCCCAACCATCACATCCACCCTACTCCTCCCACCCATCCCACCCCTCCTACCTCCCACTTTCATCACACCCATCCCATCCACCCTTCTCCTCCCACTTTCATCCCACCCACCCTACTTCCCACTTTCATCACACCCATCCCATCCATCCTTCTCCTCCCACTTTTATCACACCCATCCCACTTTCATCTCACCCCCCCTACCTCCCGCTTTCATCTCACCCACCCTACCTCCCACTTTCATCTCACCCACCCAACCTCCCACCTTCATCACAACCACCCTACCACCCACCCTACCTCCCACTTTCATCCCACCCACTCTACCTCCCACTTTCATCACACCCACCCTACCTCCCACTTTCATCCCACCCACCCTACCTCCCACCTTCATCCCACCCACCCATCTCCTCCCACTCCTTTCAGCTCACCATGCTAATTTCACCCACCATTTTCCTCCGACTCTCATTCCATGCCAGCGGGTCCTCCCACTATCCTTTCAACCCACACATGCTGCTCCTCACTCTCCTCTCATTTCTCTCTGTTATTCACAATTTATCTTCATGCCACCTGGTCACTCCCACACTCCTGTCACACACAGACCCCATTCCTCCCACTCTCCTATAATCCAATCCACTCCACTCCTTTCATCCCATCCACCCTACTCATTCCACTCCTCCCATTCTATTTCATCCCACACGCTTTTCCCTTTCCCTCCATTTTTTTTTTTTAATCTTCGATGAGTCGGTATGGGCGACCTACATTCACAAAGGATTTATATTCGCTTATTCCAAAGATCATGTGAAGCAGGGAATGCCAGGGGACCGATAAAACGGGTCGTTTAGCTTGAAGAGCCATACTCATCGATGAGATAACACCGTTGTAATCGTATTGTGTAAATCCAGATTATGCAGTAAAACACATACAACAAGTTCATCCACATCTGGTTCGTTTAAAAGCAAACACTCTTTACAGGCAGTAAAAACTATGCTATAGAGCATGGAGGCTTGCATAAAGCAGAACTGGAAAGCAATACAATGCATAACTACACTGTGGTAAGTGTAACATGGTCCGTGTGTTTCGAGTAGTTTAGATTGACCAATGCCATGCACCAGGGACCTGTCAGAGTAAATCGTTTTGTTACACGTGACACTGAGCAGGTAGCGTATATAATTTATCAACAGGACCGTCCAGGTAATTCTTTCGTATGGAGCACCTGGCTGCAGGTAGCGTCATTGGCTGAATGGGCGGCTGTGCCGCTGATGCAATACCCCGATTACCAGTACACTGGTACTCATTTCACCAACCTCAGAAGAATGACAGGCTGAGTCAACCCCACCTGGTGTTAATTCAATGGCCGACAGGGGCTCAAACTCAGGACCATAAGATCGTAAGCCAGCCACCCGAACCACAAAGCCAACACCAGGCTTGAAATTATTTCTTTCCTGTGGTGCCATCTTTGCCAACCGATTGAGTGTTTAAAAAAAATTCCACGATTAAGGCTTCAACAAGATCGTACCCCAGTTTAGAAAGTAATTATACCAAAATACGTGAATTATACCTATTTATTTTCGCTTCACAGGTGCCCTCAACCCAAACTGCTCTGAGCCAGTGGTCTGGGACATCGGCGGATGCTGAAACGATGCTAGCCTCATTTACTGCATTCTTACTCTTCACGTTTCCCCCAAGGATCCCCGAAAAGAAAGCCAAAACTGGTGGTGTTTGCACAAGAAAGGCAAAAAAACAGGAAAACGCTTCTTGTTAGTAAAATGTTTATTCACAAAAGTACCCAGATTAATTTGGCGCATGAAGACAGACAAATAGGGGAAGGAAGACATGAAAAATCGAACTTTTGTACGAGAAACTATTCTCCACGATGGCACCACAATACCAGACAGTTACCATAAACAAAGGGGCAGGCGAGGACTTAAATCAGGTATGGGTTGAAGTGCACGTCGCTTGCACACAGGGTCAACATCCTGGTGTTTCACATGCATTCTCACCCGCGTGAGATAGGGTTGTTCGCTAAACTCGACCAACCTAAGTACCCACGCGGAGGGTAGACCAGGCGATCGCACCTCGCCGCAGGTTGACTCCGGACATGGGCCACTTAAGCGATCCGTTCCGTACTATCGGGATAACCGAGCGGTGTTATCGTCGGCCTCGACGGTTCCGATTAATTATCGGGCGTATTAAGCCCACTACCAACCCTTTACGTGAAGCAAGATGGAGATTCAATTAAAGAAAAGACGAAGCGAAACGGGAAAACAGTTCAACGTGATGCACATTTATTCCGCGACACACGGAGAGCACACATATAGAGCCAAACAGAATGCACATATATCAAATGCTACAAAAAACAATGACGCAGAGATACTACCGACTACGCGACCACACGGCAACACTTAAACAGTTTTACTTCACAGATGGTGCCGACACACATTTACTCAAAAGCAAAAGAAAAGGCCACCCTCAAAGACAAGGGGGCAGACGGGGCCTGTGGGCCAATATTTGCGCGGGACCTGAAGGAGCGGTCAGGTCCGCGAGACCGGGTGGGTCCTACCCACCTCTTCGTGATGAGCCGGAAATGTGGCAGCGCGGTGGTGCCCCGTCTTCATGCTCCGCAGGTTTCGTTGGCACCGCTTGGAGTGGGGTGGGAACGGGGCCCCCTTTTCGCACTATCTCAGCGTGGAGGGAAAAGGGGGGTGGAATTGTTGATGCTCAGGGGAAAGAGTATAGCTGGCTTGCTTGGGTCCCGTGACGAGCGATTCCACTGCGACCTCGTCGCCGCCCGCCGTCTTCCTTGCCTCGGACCCGAGCTCCTCGGACTCTTCCCCCAATTCTCCTCAGCCGACTGCCGAAAACCACCAGGACGCCCTCGCCTCCCGACTCCACTCCGCTCTTCCAAACTGACTCTGCCCAGATTCGCCTTGCACTTTAGAGGCCGGCAGGAGAACCCATATGCAAATTTCCGGATCCGGATGAGCTCGGGGGCGGAGTCACGCTCGCCCATTGGACGGAGAAAAAGGGGCGTGAATCTCCCCTGATCCTAGAATTTGCATATATCGATTCCACACAGACGCGCCTGGAGGTGGGGCCAAACCGCCCCACGCTTGCTGATTGGACGGATCAGAAGTGGGCGTGTAGCATTCCTGCTCCGAATTCTCCTCGGAAAGGCTGCATTTTGCACTCGCGGCTCGGCGCGTATCTTGTACGAGCCCAGGACAGCCCGACGCTCGGTGCTCACAGGTGGTGTGGGAATGGCCGCAGAAGGAGAGAGGTGAAGGTGGTGGAGGGTTTATGGTGGTGGTTTATGGCCATGGTGCCGTTTGGAATGGCGGTGATGCGATGTTTGCGGGAGCGAGTTGTGAAGGTAAAGATCGTGGCTGTTGGCGTTGTTGTTGTTGTGTGATGGTTGGAGCATGGTTGGTTCAAAATAAAGATAGAACAGAAAAACAGCTATCTCAAAGCATCGCAGCCGGAATGAATCACATTTATTCCCTCTAAACAACGGGTTTGGGGCTAACTACACATATACTTACAGAGATATCTCACCTACGGGACCTGAATGGTGGTTTGCGAATTTCCACAATCGCAACACTACCCCTCCCCTTTTTACAGACTCGTCCCGAGTCGTCAAATTCTCGTGTGCCATCATGTGTAGTTCTCCACTCCTACGTTTTACCTACGGATCCCTGAGTGCTACATTCATGGTATTCGTGTCCCCAAAATAAATAACCTGAGGGCTGGGTAGTAACTAAACAAACCCACTCACACGGACGGCTTAAATAAAATTGCCGGCGCTAAGACAGACATGCCGAGGGCGCACTCATATGTACAGTACATCTTAACTTACAAATGTTACATTAAACCATGGCCCAGGATCAATGGACTCTGCAAAAAGAAAGCAGTTTGCAGGGAGTCAGCCTGCTCGCATGCAGTCTCTGGCTCAAAACAATGCAGGTGACAGGGAACGTGGCCGGCTGCTCACACGCAGTCCAAGGCCTTCCCTTTTGAACTGAATGCAGTGAACCACAACGGTGCATGGGCTGCACAAACGCAGTCTCCCTGCCAGCTCAAGTGGCACACGCAATGAGCACAACGGATGGATAGATGGATGGATGAATGGACGCAAACAAACAACGGTGCACGGGCTGCTGGTGTAGGCCCGTGTTGTAGCTGCCAACAGGACAGTTCTTGCAGCTTGCAAACTGTTGCCTTGATCCTGGCACACATGGAAATGAATAGGGGGGGGGCAAAGCAAAATTGAACAGGGGCTGGTGAACAGGGGTATTGGGCATGGCATGGCAAAGGTGAGCAGAACAAGGCCGCTGCAGGCAAACACAGCCAGCAGACGATCTGGCCGGCACAGGCCTTGCAGAAAACAGCTGCAGACGATCCGGCCGGTACAGGCATCGCAGCAAAACTCAGTCGGCAGATGAAGTGGGCCGGCACAGGCCTTGCAGCAACACAGCCAGCAGATGAAGCTGGCCGGCACAGGCCTTGAAGCAAAAAAGCCAGCCTTTGTGGGCCGGCCTTTGCCTTTCAATGGAGGTTGGTGGACGGAGTGCGGTGGTGCTAGCCACTCAGAAGGTGGGCTCGGACCTGCCTACTGTCTCCCTCCCACCTATCGCCTTTGCCTGTCACTGTACCTACCCACTCCCTTAATTTGTAAAACCCAATTTAGCCCCAACTTATTTTTTTGTTGTTTTTATGTTTACTTCCCCACTATAATTCGTCCCCAAACCCCCTTTATCGTCCTTGTTCGGCTAACTTTTCGTCCCCAAGCCTACTCCCAACCCCTACGTTCCCTTCCCGGAGGGGAACAAGGGAGAGCTAGCGTCCTGTGTTGAGGCCCAACGAAGCCTCAGAATGGCCTCCCCAGACTTCAGCGATCTATAACACAAAGTGGGTCCAGCGGCCCACAACGAGAGCGAAGGGATGGATGGTGCGGAGGGGTACACTTCCTAATCTACCCTAACCATTTACCTTTAAACTACCCCGAGGCTTACAACAAGCGCCTCGCGCTTAAACTATTGGTTCTATCAACCCAGATTCCTGTCGCCCGTGTTGGTGTCCTCACAATTTCGGGCCTCGCCCCCCAATTTTCTTTCCGTGCCCTCACATGGTCTCATGGCTGGGACGCGTGGCTCCCCTTGGCAGGCACGACCCTCTGCCGATTCCCCGACGATGGCACCCCCGGGCACTACACTGCCTCTGAGCCTACCAGCTCCCTAAACACTGGGGAGTGCCCCCCATGGCAACTCCCCTGAAATGCACACGTGGCAGGCTGGCTTCCCGGGCCCCTTTCCGAGGGTCACCTGTGCCCACAACACTGCCCACGCGGCTAATGGCGCCCCGGGCCCCCGCACCAAGCAGGCGCACCCGTGCCCACTACGCTATCCCAGCCCCCATGGGCCCTTGGCCAACTACGGCCGACTAGCCCGGTGCCCGGGGTACCCACTCAGCGATACTCACCTTTCGCAGCCACGCTCCCAGCCCGTCAACAGGACTCCTGCACCCCTCCAAATGGGTATCGAGCCTACATTCCCACCAACAACAAAACGACTTCCATTTTTGTTAATTTGACTAACCCCCTAACTCACTCTACACTGACCCCGGGGTCCCTTGGGCGGGAGTCACTCCTCCCCCCAATCACTCATCGCACCATGCATTCCCCATTCGCTCCATACACACAGACCCGCTGACCTCACTCACTCACCAAGCACATGTTTCCACTCAACTCACCAACTCTTTAACACACACCGCTGAATTCTGCCATCCTTCTAACTAAATCCCCTAACTACCTCGTGCTCCCACGTCGTCCCTTACACTACATCACGTTCGATTTAACACTACATAGCTAAACTACGTCCCCTCTACACATCCAAAGTCTGTCACCGTCTCCAAATCATCAAAAATCATTTCCCCTCCTAAATCTCACTAAAACCCTCTACCTATCCATTCCACGGGCCCCATGAGGATTTAACCCTGCCCCATGGAGCCGGTCTAGCTATGCTAACCCTTCCCCCTAGCTGGTTGTCATCCTGTGCTCTGGCCAAGGGGATCATCCACCACTTGCCCAGGAATCCTGTTCACCCGAAAGAGAGGCTTGCTGTTTTTTTTTTTCCTCGTGCAGCACCAGCGTGGAAACTCACAACCTGCGCACCAGCGCGGCAATTCACAGCCGCGCACCTGCGGCGTGACATCATGGCAGCTGTTCGCGTCCCTCGTCCCTCTTAGACGGTACCTTCCGGCAGGGATTCACCCTCCTGCCGGATTCCAACCACACACGCAGCCATGACGTCATCCGGCGCATAAAAAAAAATACAAGCCCCACGTCTCGAGGACTTCCCCACGCGAACACATGTGCTCTGCCCGTTGGAGCTTAACACACCCGCCGGCGTGGAGAACCCGTCCGGTCCAAATCCGTTATCCTGCCTAAAAACTTTGTCCGTCCGCGGGATCGGCAAATCCACCGCTGGCGTTTCCGGACCGGGCTTCACTCCCGCAAGCGAGCACGTGGTGGCCTCGTGCGTTGCACAGCACGGACCTCGCGCTCGCTGCTGGGTGAACCCGGCACGGTGCTCAAAACATCTACAGCCGCAACTCGGCTTTTGTCCCTCTGTCGCAGTCTCCGTCGCCATTCAACCCACGCACACCTGAGTGTTACGACACTCACTCTCCACTCCATTACATTCACACTGGGAGACGCGGCTGCATGCTCGCGCATGCCGACCGACATCTCCCTTACACACAGCGACCTTGCACATGCTGTCTCTCTCCCACTCGGCCGCTCACTCACTCGTGCCATTTCCCTCACACAAACCATACCACTCACACAAGCGGGGGCACTCGCCCACGGTGTTTCACTTGCACACGGCGCGCTGGGAAGCACGCATCTCGGCACACTTGCCACCACACCACTCACACACAGGGTTTCATTCCCACACGGGGTGTCACTCATACCCGGGGTCTCATCCATACACGGGCTCGCACTCACACCTTGCACCACACACACCGGGACAACCACAGTGGGGATTCGTGTCCCCACAAGGGTTTCCGGGGCCTCTATACCCCCCCAAGCTCTCCGTGCACCCGTCCAGAGCACTCCTCCCCTCGACCTCGCAAAGCACGACCGAACCCACCTGGTCGTGAGTCACCTCAAGGGGGCATACTCCCTCCCCTCGTTCCTGGGGGAGGCTATGCAACTGCTCGCACCGAGTCTCTAACCAGTCCGCCAGTTCCCACTCATGGTCCTCCACTACCTCTCTGTGTGCGTCTGCGTCTCTAACCCCGTCCAATTCACTCTCTATCTTCCGTGTCTCTGGCAATACTTTAATTTCCTTCTTTGTCTTTGTTACTTCCCTCGTCTGCATTTTTATTTGTCTCCTTTATCCGGGTTGGTCCTAATTGTTCTTTCATCCGACGAGTGGTGTCGATTAGGTCCTGCACCACCGACATTGCTCCTTGTGGTGCTGTCACACATCCCACCTTATTGCGTTGTTCTGCTTCCTGGCTCCTTCTGAGTCGTTCCTCCTCTCAGAACTTCCTGAGTTCTTCATTCTCCCTCCGGAGTTTTTCATTCTCCGTGGACTCCAATCTTGCTCCCCGTTTTAGTTGTTCAATTTCCAACTCACATTGTTCTTGTTTCCTGCCCCACAGTTTCTCTTGCTCTTCATTTTCCAATCTCATCGTTTCTTTCAATTGGCTCATTTCCTTCCTGTGTTTCATTCGCTGTTCTCTCACGACTCTTCCTTGTTTCCTCTCCTGTCCTTCCTTCTCCAGTTTCGTTGTTTGCTTCATTTGGTTCATCTCCCTTTTGTGTTTCATTCGCTGTTCTTTGCCTATCTCCTCGCACTCCAGCCTCGCCTTTAATTTCAATTTTCAACCTCGGCTTCATGTTCCTTTTGTTTTAATTCTTTCCCATTGTTCCTCTCGTTCTTCCCTCTCCAATCTCCTTGTGTCCTTCAATCTCCTGATTTCTCCTTCCTGCTTCATTCCTTGCTCCTTCAACTTCTCCTCGTATTCCAATCTATTTTTTTCCTTTTGTCGTTCAGTTTCAAATTCAAACTCTTTCAGTTTTTATTCCACTATCTCTCTTGTTCCTCATTCTGCAATCTCGCCATTTCTTTCAACTGACTGATTTATTTCTCCTGTCTCAATCTTTGTTCTTCCAGTACTCTTTCTTGTTCCTCATTCTGCAATCTCGTGGTTTCCTTCCATTGATCGATTTCCTTCTTCTGTCTCATTCGTTCTTCCATCATTACTCTTTCTTGCACCTCATTCTTTAATCTGGCCTTCGCTTCCAGCTGTTCGATCTGTACAGTGTGGTTCCTTAACGTTTCATTCTCTGCTGTCGTTCTTTCTTCTCTCACCATCCTCAACTCGTTTTGTAATTCCCTCTCTTTGTTTTGGTGTTTCTGTAACTCAGAAGCTTTCTTTTCCAATTCCTTTCTCATCTCCGCACACTCCGACTTTGCTTTGGCTTCTAATTGTTCAATCTGCTCAGTGTGGTTCCTTAACGTTTCATTCTCTGTTCTCTTCCTTTCCTCTTTTAACATCCTCAGTTCGTCTTGTAATCCTCTTTCTTTGTTTTCGTGTTTCAGTATCTCAGAAGTTTTTGTTTCTAATTCCTTCCTCAATTTGCATGCTTCTTCACTCATTTCATCTCTTTTTTTTTTCCACCGCTTCCCTCCTCAATTCGTCCCTTTTTTTACTGTATTCATTTAGTTTTTTCTGCCATTCCTTTCCCATTCTAATCTCCCCTTCCAGGATTTCTCTTTTAAACTGGCTTGCCCTTACCTCTCGCTTCAGTAGTTCCAATTCCCCATCTTGTTTGCGTTTTTCCTTTTCGAGCTTTGTTTTCCTTTCTCCTTCCTCCCTCAATTCTCCCTGCAGTTCTTCGAACTGTTCTGACTTTTAGAGCAATTCCTCCGTCCTTTCCTCCAGCTGTCTCTCTCCTCTTTTTATCTTCCATTCTAGGCTCTTTCCTGATTGCCTGTTCTTATCTCTTCCTTTAATTGTTCCAACTCTCCATCGTGTTCACATTTTTTCTCTTCCAACTGTATTTCCCTCACTCTCCCCTCCAGTTCTTTGAACCGCCTTGCTTCCTCCAATAATTTTTCCATTAGTTGTTTTACTTCCAAGTCGTGCTCCTTTTGTTTCTTTTCGAGCTCGGTTTTCCATTCTTCCTCCCATTGTTTCCTATCCTGGGAGATACCAATCTGCTGTTCCTCTATTCTTTTGTTCAGTTTGCTCTTCGCATATTCCAACTGGCGGGTATAAAACACTACCAAATTCTTTTTCCCACATAGTTTGTCGACTCTGTTGGCCAAGTCATGTTTTTGCCACCGAATTCGTTCCAGTAAATCGTCCAATCGCTGTGTCCCCCCGTACACGTAATTTTTCTGAAGCTCGTCTGCGTGCCGTTGTGACTCGTCCATTCCACTTTGCACCTCCTCGATATATTCTTCATCATGCTTCACCTTTTCCAAGACATCCCACAATTGTGCTTGAAGCCTGCCAATGCTCGCATAGTCATCCTGCCACTCCTGCCATGGAACATGCCGTGACCACGTGGCTGGGAACTCACGCCTCGTGCTGTGCCGTTAGTTGTGCTATTAATATCAGCCCGCTCCGTGCTGCGCTGAGGTGCGATCGCGCTGCCATTGTGCGACTCCGTTTGCCGGCAAAGTTCGTGCTCAAGCCGCTCCCACTGACCACAGTTAGTGGTGGGGTTATAATTATAAAAAGAACCGACCTGGGCCATGGATCCTACATTTCCACACATATACATTTCTACCCCCGACACCCGCTCGCTTTGAGACTCCATCTTATTTCTCGTAAGGGGTTAATTTTAATTGCTCGCAATTTGGAGGGAATCGGGGGTCGCTCCTCTCACCCTTGGACCGATTCCCGTGAATTTACCTGGAGACAGGAGAGTGTTTCCCGCTCTCTGACACCAGTGTTGCGAGGAGGGGATGGGTTTGTGTCCCAGGACCTGACACCAGTGTTGCGAATTCGCACCCACCGGCATGCGAACAGCCACGTGACTCGAATCGCGGCACGTCGCCCACCGGATGGACAATTCTGTCGTGACCCTCTCGGACTAACGCCGGGAGCTAGTCACGGGTGGGCCTTTCGGCCTCACCACGATCGTGCCAATCGGCCACCCGCGTGAGATAGAGTTGTTCGCTAAACTCGACCGACCTAAGTACCCACGCGGAGGGTAGACCGGGCGATCGCACCTCGCCGAAGGTTGACTCCGGACACGGGCCGCTTAAGTGATCAGTTACGTACTATCGGGATAACCGAGCGGTGTTATCGTCGGCCTCGACGGTTCCGATTAATTACAGGCGTATTAAGCCCACTACCAACCCTTTTCGTGAAGCAAGATGGAGATTCAATTAAAGAAAAGACGAAGCGAAACGGGAAAACAGTTCAGCATGATGCACATTTATTCTGCGGCACACGGAGAGCACACATATACAGCCAAACAGAATGCACATATATCAAATGCGACAAAAGAAACAATGACGCAGAGATACTACCGACTACACGAGCACACGGCAACACTTAAACAGTTTTACTTCACAGACGGCGCTGACACACATTTACACAGAAACAAAAGAAAAAGGGGGCAGACGGGGCCTGTGGGCCAATATATGCGCGGGACTTGAAGGAGCGGTCAGGTCCACGAGACCAGGTGGGTCCTACCGACGTCTTCGTGATGAGCCACAAATGTGGCAGCGCGGCGGTGCCCCGTCTTCGTGCTCCTTCGCAGGTTTCGTTGGCACCGCTTGGAGTGGGGTGGGAACGGGGCCCCCTTTTCGCACTATCTCAGCGCGGGGGGGGGGGGGAAAGGGGGGGAATTGTTGATGCTCTGGGGAAAAAGTATAGCTGGCTTGCTTGGGCCCCGTGACGAGTGATTCCACCGTGACTTTGTCGCCGACCGCTGTCTTCCTTGCCTCGGACCCGAGCTCCTCCGACTCTTCCCCCAATTCTCCTCAGCCGACTGCCGAAAACCACCGGGACGCCCTCGCCTCCCGACTCCATTCCGCTCTTCCAAACTGACTCTGCCCAGATTCACCTTGCGCTTTATAGGCCGGCAGGAGAACCCATATGCAAATTTCCGGATCCGGATGAACTCGGGGGCGGAGTCACGCTCGCCCATTGGACGGAGAAAAAGGGGCGTGAATCTCCCCTGATCCTAGAATTTGCATATCTCGATTCCACACAGACGCGCCTGGAGGCGGGGCCAAACCGCCCCACGCTTGCTGATTGGACGGATCAGAAGTGAGCGTGTAGCATTCCTGATCCGAATTCTCCTCGGAAAGGCCGCATTTTGCACTCGCGGCTCGGCGCGTAACTTGTACGAGCCCAGGACAGCCCGACGCTCGGTGCTCACAGGTGGTGTGGGAATGGCCGCAGAAGGAGAGAGATGAAGGTGGTGGAGGGTTTATGGTGGTGGTTTATGGCCATGGTGCCGTTTGGAATGGCGGTGATGCGATGTTTGCGGGAGCGAGTTGTGAAGGTAAAGATCGTGGCTGTTGGCGTTGTTGTTGTTGTGTGATGGTTGGAGCGTGGTTGGTTCAAAATAATGATAGAACAGAAAAACGGCTATCTCAAAGCGTCGCAGCCCGAATGAATCACATTTATTCCCTCTAAACAACGGGTTTGGGGCTAACTACACATGTACTTACAGAGATATCTCACCTACGGGACCTGAATGGTGGTTTGCGAATTTCCACAACTGCAACAATATAGATAATGGATAATTTGAACCAGTATTTATTATATTGTACTCATTGAAAAATAATTTCTGCAAACGTACCTGTAAAAATTATCACAATTCTTGAACTCTATATTTTGTTTTACTATTAGGAATAAGCCAGAATGCTGTTTATAATTTATTTTATGGCATCTATTGTTTTGCCCCTATTTTCTTGCCAGAGAAGGCAACGAGAACACTCCAGACAAAAAGCACCAGTTAAATCCGGAAAAACAACTGAAAGATTTTACCATTCCTGCATATACAGGTTGATTCATTATGGGAAGCTGCTTGCATTGATTTTTGGGTTGTTATGTGGCACAGCGGGATTCCTCACTACTACACCACCCCTCACAAGAACTTACGGGAGATATGAAAGAGGGCATGATCGCCATCTATCAAAATAAAGCATACTGGTCTGTAAAGGAAAGTCCATCTCCATGCAGTGCTTGCTAAGATAAACTTCAAAAATTATTAGATTTCAAATGAACAACTTTTACACAAGAGAGCATTTGGAAACAGGATATTTTAGCAGATAGTCGTCACCGGTGGGTTTGGATCCATCCACTTTCTTTGAAGATTTTGTTCCTGCACATGTTTGACTTAGATTGGGTCCAGAACATGTGCAAAAATATACTTATATATGCAAAAATGTGTGGAAACATCTTAAGATTAACTTATGATTAGCTGTCAATTAATGATTCGTTTGTGTATAACCAGTTTCAAGATGAAATTTATGCATCACGAGCAAATACAACCTGTCGTTTCGCTGACGGGGCCATTACAGGTGAGGGGGGGGCGAGACAGAGGGAGAGAGAGGGGGGAGGCAGGTGTAAGGTGAGAGGGGAGGGGAGGGGAGGCAGAGGGGATGAAGAAGGGGAGCTAAGGGGGGGATGGGGAGAGCGACAGCACACCAAACGTTGCTATTCACTGTGGGAGGGAGGGGTGCATGAGAGAGAGAAGAGTGGAGACAGAGAGGAGACACACACACACGCGCAGGCAGTGACAGAGGTGTGGGAGGAGAGTGCTGCATTTTATTAGGACGGGGGAGTGAGGGTGGGGGGACAGAATGAGAGAGAGAATGGTGGGGGGGGGGAGGAAAAAAAAAGGCAGGTGAAGGGTGGAGGTGGGGTTAGCAAAGAGAATGACACGTGACGCTTCACGACCAAACACGAAAAAAAAAAACATGTCAGAACAGCTGTACACATAACGACACAACAAAGTTTGTGAAGTAATCCCCTGGCACATCTGCAAAAACTTTGATATTCCAATTCCAGAAAATTTGTGAGAAAATTAGCCAAAAGCAATCACTGAAAACATGGAAGTACCGCTAACATATGACCTTATGATCCCTTCAGGCATGAACATTGAAAACAAAGTATTGTGACCAGATATCATACTTAGGTACAAAGACGAGAAGCAGGCATTGCTAAATCAATACCAGTGATTTTGGACTAACGATGCAGAAATCAAGAAAATTACCAAATACCAAGACTTCACGAATGAAGTGGAAAGATTCTGGAAGTTGAAGAATGCCATAGTTGTACCATTGATGATGAAGCTCATGAGAATGTTGAAGAAGAACCTCAGAGATATTTTTAAAAAACATCCCTGGGAATATAACTCCAAACGAACGACAGTTGGAAGCTGTCCTGGGTCGAGTAATGATCCTGAATAGAGCCATCAGCACAAAACATTGAAAACAGTAAACTTCAGAGCTTGGTCGGTCCGTGAATCGTGACCCCTTACCGAAATGAAGTTGGATACTTTGAGCTCACCATACCAATCAACGACACACACACACACACACACACACACACACACACACACACACACACACACACACACACACACACACACACACACACACGCACACGCACACGCACACGCACACACATCCGCAATGGTAATACAGTTTATATATGTACACACACATAAAATACATAAAAACGATTAACACAAATATTTACCTTTAAACAGAGTTCTATGAAAGAGGAATTCAAGTGGAAAATTAGCAAAATTCAATTGAAAAATATATCGAGGTATAGAACACAAAATGTCGATCTATGCTCTTTGCCTTCACAGTCAGATCACGGCAAACACGAGGTCGGATGGACCTTCTTGTTTTTGGGTTTGTGTATCGATGTTGAAGTGAGGAGTGGATTATATTAGGAGATCACACAAAAGCCTTTCTGCTTCTCCTTCACATCCGCTTTTCTCCCCTCCTACAAGCCTTCTCCCCCTCCCATTGGTCTGCAGCTGATGGGGGTGGTCCGTGACACCACTTGTGGAAAATACCACGCTGTTCGGAGGGAACTTTCAGCAGCACCCCTGCCTTTCCCTTTACACGCCCAAAGCTGCGACGAGAGCCCCCTAACCCCATCCTTCACGCACAAAACACCCATCCACACTGTTTTGCACCTCGCAGGCCACAATAAGCACCAAGCGCCATGAACATGCATGTGAGACGCAACACGAACATACATGCGAGAGCACCCGATGGGCCACCAAGCAATGCGCGGATGGAGGGAACACGAGAGGGATGACCGAACAGCCGTGGGATTGAAAGTTAGACCGATGGGGTGAAGGAGGGATTGTTGAAAGGATGTTTGATTGAGGTGAGATTATTGGTGGACCGTTGAAACGGGCCAATGGGGTAATGGAGGGATGATTGAAAGTAACTGAAGGGGAGGGGGGAGACATTACACTGGAAAAATACAGCCGAACTAACGCATGCCCCGCAAGCAGCCCTTTGACAAGGGACCAATGACTATCTATGCATACACTAATGAAATAACTGATCCTCGGCTCACCTATGTGTTCATGTCACCTATGAGCTCTCCCCCTGGGGTAAGTTTTCCAAAATCGAAACAATATTATACCTGCTGTAGAAACTGTAGAGGTAGTTGATTGGCTTTATACCTAAACTTTCAATTTTCTCATTCCTTCCCTCACTCCCCACCCTCCCATGTATGTAATATGTAGATACATATGGTTCCAAGGTATTCTGTGTCCAGAATATTTCTGCGACATTATATTGTAACGGATTTGGAAACCTTGCGCACACAAGCAGCCAGAGTCCTCGTAGTTCAGTTATTTTGATAAGTATGTGTTAATAGTTAGAATCCTTCCTCTGTGTAATGGGAATTTTGTGTGTGCACTACGAGTTATTTTCCAGTTCGTTTTTTTTACATCCTCTGCAACTACATCAACAACGATTACTGCTACAACTACAACGACAACAACAGCGCGCCATCCTGCACTCGACCCAGTCGCCATTACGCACGTGTTTTTGGCTGAGAACGTGAGCGGAGCCTTCGTCGCCTCGTGTCGAAGCTCCGCTCCGAGGAGGGGCAGAGAGCATTTCCTCCAGCCAATCAGCGGAGAGCGAGCACCACACGCACACCCCAGCCAATCGGGAGGCCGCCACGAGTCGCCTGACAACCCACCGTCCAATCAGGACACGAGTGGCAGGGGAGACGAAACCCCTCCCTCCTCAAGAGGAGTGTGGTGGTCTGGACCAGCGTTGGGGAGATGGTGATCGTGGCGATTGCAGCGCTCTGTGGTCTGGACCAGCGTTCGGCAGACGATGATCGTGGCGCAGTCAGTGGTTGGCGACGAGCGTTCTGCAGACGGTCGTGGTCATGGCTGGAGCGGTCTGAGACAGTGGTGATCGTAGTTGAGCGGCCTCGTTCGTGGGCCGTGGACTTCGAGTCATGGGTTCGGGTCCCACCGTGGTGGTTTCGGAGTCGGTGTGGCCGCACGAAGCGGACAGGTACCCCGGCCCGGCTTGACTGAGATAGACCCACAAGGTCCATTTCGTGTGAGTGTGTGTGTGTGTGTGTGTGTGTGTGTGTGTGTGTGTGTGTGTGTGTGTGTGTGTGTGTGTGTGTGTGTGCGCGCGCGCGCGCGTGTGGCACCGTCCTGAGAAGTAGAATTGCTTTCCTTTGCTTGTAAATTACACTTATTTTATTTGTGATAACTCTGCTCTTTGTGAGTCTCCCCTACCCGATTATTATTGTAAAATAAACCCCCCATGTTAAATGTACCAGCTCGTTTTCTGTGCTTTCCTCCATTGGCCTATCATGGTGTGTGTTGCGAATTGGTCAGGTCGTTTGTGCCGTGGATTGTTCATTGGGACCGGCGCAGCTCTGGTAACTCCACTCGGTTACGCCGGATCCGAGTTGGTACCTGCGACTCGGTCCTAACAGAGTCAACCGAGGGTGTGGTTTTCCCTGGTAGTTGGACGACATGGGTACTTAGGTATATTGAAATTAAGCAATTAACCCTACCCCACGCCGTCGAAGTATTGGCGACCACGGTCCGCAAAGGGACCCATGACCTTCGGACTTATCCGTGAGTCACGACTCCGGGTGTTCGGTGGGAGACGACTCCACTGCTCCATCTAGTGGTCGTTTATCACCACCGACACCCCCCTCCCCTCTGGCCCTCAACAATATGTCAATGACTGTGTTCATTAGGACTAACATAAATCAATGTGAAATAATGACTTTTGACTTCTTTTTTTTCTCCGATCAGGAAGACTTGGAGAAGGAGCGTGCAAGGCTACTGAGTCAAGCAGTGATAGCAAAGGAGATGCTTGCAGAGATGCAAAAAATATGTTGACACTCAGCTCTTGCAGTACGCAATTTGTTTTTGCAGCGGATTATAGTTTTTTTTCACTCACTTGCACTTGTATTACACATCTTTTGCATTGTATCCCTTGTCCGTAGATAAAAACAAGACATAACAAGAAATACTGAATCTGCGATGGTCATGGAAACATCAGGTGGTCAGGGAGATAAAAAGGACAAATTTTTAGTTGTCCAGTGAGCGAAATTGTATTTCATCACCTTGCTTACACACGTCACATGTGCTGATCTTCCAGGCAGAAGGATGGACAGATGAGGATTGGTGTGAGATTGCATCGTGGAGGGAAAGGGAACAAAATATACAAATCAAAGGGAGGATATTTGTTGTGAATAATATGCGATTCAGTTAGAAGTCGAAGGGTACTCAGTGGAGTGCATACCTCCACCACGCAATGCCTGATCCATGAGAACATATCGGGCCCAATATATTTTTGAAATATCATGCTATACAGTACTATATCGTTTTGGTCCTATCTATCAATGGTAAAGAATCACTTTAAAAATTAAATCATTCTCGTCTCCAGATCAGGATTCAGATCTTCACCAAAATCAGACTAATTTGTCTGTCACACACCCAACCTGTCCACCAAATTTCATCCAAATCCGTCCACAACTTTTTGAGATATCATGCTATGTGCATCAGTTTAGACTGGTCAAAATAGGCCATTTTAGGGTCAAACCCACCACAAATTGCAATAGTAATCATTCAAGTTTTTTTCACTCCAAATACATCATAGAATGACATACTAAAAAGTCACCTTAAATCGGGGCATTGGAACAGCTTCATTTTGACCTCAGTTTAAGGTGACATTGAAGAAAAAATTGACAGCCAAAATATAGGGGGAGGGTATCATAAGTAACATGACCATATCATGACAAATTACTGGCCGATTCTCAATTGTAAGATATCAGTAGATTCACAATAAAATTACCTTTCAAACAACACCACAAGTAATGATGTAGAGCTAAAATTAACATCATGACGGAAGAAAAACATTTCTGCCTATCACTAAAAATTATGGAATTTAGACATATGTTGACATTTTTTAATTTCCAAAGTAGGTCCGCAATTGGTCTGAATATCTATATATACATGTTTTCTGACTGTCACATTTTTTTTTAATTTTGCCAATATGTAATGTAGTTAGTGAGATATAAGTGAGATATTTACTGATGATTGAAGGAGGGTTAACATATTCCAAAATTCTTCCCTTCAAATGGCCATTTCGGCATGTCATATTACTGCAAAACCTCAACATATTTACAGAATATAAAGTTACCAACATAGATAAAATACTATGATGAATCATTACACAAATAAAACACAATTATTTTGTTACTGGAATTTCACTAATCAATATTCCTATAAATTAAAATCAGGCAATTAGTTTATGCTTAGAAGTTTGGAATCCTCCTGGGTGCTGATATGTTATACTTTATCTCCATTTATTGCTATGGAATTTAAAATAGCAAAAACACTAAACTAAAAAAGCTATTCTCGCCAGAAGTACTAAGCTAATAAAAGCAAATATACAACACATTTTGTAATATGTACATGTGAATCTTAACAGTCCAATTCCAGGGTAGCCATTTTCTTTTCAATAGTACTACACTATTTGTTAAAACGACATAACAATCACTATTTTATAGTGCTATCAAGAGCTGACATGTATATCTAATGAAGAAAAATAAATATTTTAAACTACTTCAAGTAAGTCACTTCTAAACAACACCTTGAAAAAAAAGTCACAAATTACACATAATAATACATCCTCAGCATCACTTTCTGGATCAGGCAGGATTGTGTTGGAGCAGTGTGATTGTTGAATGTTGGAACATTTTCCACATGCTGGAGAACATTCTTGGCCAAATTTTCTACATGAGCATCTCTGTACTACAGTTAGTTCTGTAATTGCAGTTGAAGGCTTCCAGAAGATTGTCAGGTGCAGGCTTCAAGTTAGTGGCCACAGGCACCATCTTACCATTGATCTTCTTCCATCCCCAATCCTCAGCACACAATTCAACCCCACTCCATTATTGGACCTGATGATAAACACGTTGGCTATGGTACTGGGTTGCTGAAGATGTGGGGGGCAAGATACGAGGTTGCACAAATGTTGTATTTGTTGAAACCTTCTGGTAGAAGCGATGCAAACGAAGTGAGTCCAGTTTCTCACCAGGTTGACAATTGTACAGACACACCATGGCACTTTCACCTGCTGTTACAATGTCCTTCTGTGTTGCTTGATGGTTTTTGAAAACAGCAGCCTGCTGCCGAAAATATGCATTTGACTTCAATTTCTTTAAAGCTACTGGTTTTCCAATGCCAAATACCCTGGATGTGGTGTCGCATCCCAGTATGGCATGAGCAAACAAAAGATTATCACAGATATGGTCTCGAAGTATGTCTCAGGCCAGTTTGATGTTGCAGCACCTTGGGATCTTTTTTGATGTTGACTTTGGTTCTGGCCTGAAATAAATGTCATGCACTGTCTCCGATGCCTGACTGCAAAGGAGTACTAGTAATTTAGTGTCATCACCAACAAGAACAGTGTTCTTGCTATCAGCTGATTTAATAGCAGTTTATGTGATCAGGACCTCTGCATCTCCTTTTGCATGCAGTACAAATTGTTCACATAGTAGGTTGATAAATCTCTGTTTGTTGGCATTGTTTGTCAAAAACTGATCTTTCTTCATTGGACAGACCATGTCACTAGTGAAATGTACAGGGACACTGGCATCTGATTTAGCTCACTTGTCATGTGTAACATCTTTGGTACATGGTCCATTTTCATATCAATCGAAGACTATGATGGCATGGTTGTATTTATCTGCAACATACTTTATGTAGTGGCTACAGATTTCATCATAAGTCTGTCTAACTTTCCATGGAATTCTATGCAGGAGAGCACCACCATCTAGAACATATTGCACATCATTTGAAATACTAATCAAATACTAATTTGAAATACTGAAATACATCATTTGATGATTTCCAATCATCAATTTGGTTTCAGACCAGGTCACTCTACCCTAGATATGCTGCTACTGCTCTCCCATCAATGGATGGAGGTCCTCAATGCCAGACAGGAAATCCGAGCCGTATCCCTGGACATATCACGTGCTTTTGACACAGTCTGGCACCCTGCCCTACTCACCAAACTCTCTGCCCATGGTATTCAAGGCCATCTCCACTCATGGCTCGCAGACTTCCTCTCCTGTCGCAGTCAACGTGTGGCCCTAAATGGAGTTCTTTCATCCCCTCTTCCTGTGCAGGCTGGAGTTCCTCAAGGTAGCGTTCTGGGCCCTGTTCTTTTTCTGGTTTTCATCAATGATCTCTCGGACTCTCTGGAAAATCCTCTATTTCTCTTTGCCGATGACTCAACCCTCTGCCGTACCATCTGTCATCCCTCAGACCGGCAAGCAGCAGCTTCTTCGCTCACTGCAGATCTGGATAAAATCACAAACTGGTCCAACACGTGGAACATGTCTTTCAATCCAGACAAATCTCACACTCTCACTATGTCTCTTCGAAAGGACCGTTTACAACACCCCCATCCACTTTCTCAACAATCCTCTGGAAGAAGTCTTTTCTTTCAAGCTTCTGGGTCTCACTATCTGCCATGACCTTTCCTGGGAAAGTCACATTTCCAACCTTGCCTCAAAAGCCAGTCGCCGAATGGGAATCCTCCGTCGTGCAAAGTCCTTCCTCGGCCCTCTTGAGCTCCTGACCACTTACAAAGCTTTTGTCCGTAGCCTGATGGAGTACTGCTCTCCCCTCTGGGCTGGTGCTCCTGCCTCCCACCTTTCTCGACTTCACGCTGTCGAAACCAGGGCTTTTAAGATCATTGGCATCTCCCGCAATGAAGCTGAGTCTTTGGGCCTCTCACTCAATCACCGCAGGTTGGTCGGTGGTCTTTCTGTCTTCTACCGACTCCTCTCCAGCCTTGCCCGGCCTGCTCTCTCTGCGATTTGTCCCAACCACATTTCCACAGGGCGCTCAAGGTCCGCCAACAACCCCCTTCTGGTAAAACTACCAAAATCACGAATCACTGCTCATCTTCACTCTTTCATTCCTCTTTTTTCCCGCCTTTGGAATAAACTTCCTCACTCTATTCTTTCCCATTCTTCCCTTCAGGCTTTCAAAACAGCTGTTCACCACCACCTCTTATCTTCCCCCATCCAAATCCTCGATCTTTTCTACCCCCGATAATCCACCCAAGCCCACTTCCTTCAATTCTCCTGCTTTCCTTCCTGAAAGTCCCTTTAATGTCCATCTTCCCCTCGCCATGTTCCCCGTCCCATCCCCATCCCTCTCCCTTCCACAGTTCACCTGTGTCTGTTCCCCAATGTTTTGTCCCTTCCACTCCCGCCCCTCTTGTCTCATGCCTCCTTGCTGTGAGTTGTGTGTTAGCTCTCATACGAGCCTCGACCAAGGTATACAAAAAAAAAAAAAAAAAAAAAAAAAAAAAAAATACTAAACATGCCAGAGAAATTAGATGGGAGTTGGTTCCATAGAGCATCTGCCAGTGGTGATTTATTAGGTGCAAGCAGTACAGAACTTGTTTCAAAAAGTGATGGAGAGTAACTGCAAAGCTCATGTGTAAATGTCTCTTGCAAATCACCAGCTTCTTTTCCTGCAGTAACCATACGCTGAAAGAACAATAACGGATCAATAGATACAGACTCTTTGGCTGTTTGCATGGTCTTTGCCTCTAGAGTCACAACCTGATTTTTTTTTCTTGAACACATAGTCTAACACCTTGTGACCAATCATTTCATTTAAGATCTTCTCCCCTACACAGAATACATTATCAACATTGACTGAATCACTTGCAGTAACACCAGTGTCAGTGCTGTGCAGGCTTAGGTCAGTGTCAAATGGACTTTTTGATGACAGGAACGACAGTAGTTTATGGGTGTCATTGGTGTCCCTTTCTTGACGAGCAGAAGACAGGTCCTTGTGTTGATGGCTGGCACTATAGTGCAATGATGTGTAATCTTGCAAAGCAGTGTTAACCTCTGAACAGACGGGACTTGATAGTAGCCATGTTAGCCTTTGTGTTTCATCCATCCCTCTTCCTCTTGTCAAACCTCCTGTAGACTTCAGGCTTCTCATGAGGACCTTCTCAATCACAAGATCTGTTGAAAGCCCAGCCCAGTATTGGTCTGAACGACGGACTACATGAAAGCCATTTTCAAAGTGCTGCTGCACTTCAGGATGCTTAACTGGTAAGTGGGTAAGCTGCTGGAGGTATATATGCATTGATTTAGTGTATAGGTTGTGACCAGCAGCAGCCAGATAAGGTAGCATATCATGCAAGCTCTGCACATGCAAATTCCAGTCACCAGTACGTTCTGACTTTAATGAAGTTTCGCATGATATCTACTATTCTCATGTATGTCATCCAAAGCTGTGGTGTTCGATGATGCTTTAGTGAATCTGTGGCTTTCTTCATTAAATAATCTCTCCTCTCAAAGATGTCTTTTGAGAAAGCACTTTCCAATGCTTATTCTTTCTCTACCAATGAATCATACAGTTTCTCCACCTCATGCAGATCAACTGTAATGCTATCCATATTTGAAGAGACAATTTCATCAACATCTGATGAGAGTTGCATATTTATCTCTTCACTTGATTCATCATCCTTGTGCTCCATGACTACACTTCCAAAACTAGTGTTTGTCTCCAGCTCAACACCATCACTATTGTCATGTATCCGAGATATACATGTAATAGGAACCAGAGCATGGGCGGCGATTGCTTTTGAAAAGTGGGGGGGGGGGACATTGCATGTCCAGACCACGAAGCCCACTTCATGCCAGCGTGGATACAGCAAGTCTACCCTTGCAAATTCTTGATTTTATATGCTCGTTGACATGCTGCCTTCTGATCACACAAATCCCTTAAATTAATATGACCATCTTTTTATCAAATGTAAGCAGACGGAGCGAAATTAAACATTAATCATACACATTTCAAAGTTTCAAGTGTCATCAATGAAATATATATATATATATATATATATATATATATATATATATATATATATATACATGTTTATCAAGCCTCCTCATGACCCTTGAACTGATTCACAAAACATAAACTGAAAACTAGACTGACATACAAATTGACAAGCCGGTAGGCGGACATGGGTAGTCGCCTACCCAATAGAACCTGACGCGATGGGCCCATTCGATGGGGAATGACCTGAGGATTAAGCACAAGAAAATTCATGATTCTAGCTTCAAGGGTTAATGCTGCAGATTGTTTTTTCGTTAAAATACCCCCACATTTAGAGGTTTTTCGGCCGTCGATAGGCAACGGAGGGATCCATAGCAACGGTTCTTTCTTACACATAACTAGGACATACCATGAACCTACCATACCAGTTTCATGTATGTCTGACTCATAGTCTCTGAGATATAACGAACTTCGTTTTTTATTGTTTTCGACCAGGGTTCATTCAAAGTCTATCTTCTCCGACAGTTTTCATAGGATCTGGCTGGACATTTTGACAATATGGCTGAATGTACTGCCCACAGTCGCTCGTGGCCCGATTTTTGAGTGTCAAAAAAATAATTTTTTAATGATTTTTCAAAAATTTCAAAGTCCCGTTGCTTGGCAACGGTGGTGTCCATAGCAACGGTTCTCGTTTGCACACAACTTGGTCATGGTATGAACCTACCAACCAAGTTTCATCGAAATCGCCATTGTATTAACTGAAATCGCCATTTTAAATACTGATAATAAGGGTAGAAAGAAAAAAAAAAGACTTTTTTTTTCTCGACAACATCGACTACCCAACAGACAGACAGACAGACAAACATATCGACGGAAAAACTGATAAGGGTAGAACAAATTTCAATTTTTTTTTTCCGACTGGATCGACTACCCAATATTACATGAGTACGGTCAACTTACCTTAAAACTTGCCAAAAATATGAACCCTCTTGTCTGCTGATCCAGTTAAAAACTTTGTAGCAATGTCTTGGGGGTCAAGTGCAGTCAGACGATCTCGGTGAACATGACAGATCATGAGATGGTTGAGGCGTTGTTGGGTCATTGTGGAACGTAACCAAGTCTTCATACATCTGAGTACGCCGAATGACCGTTCAGCTTCGCATGAACTTGCTGGGGAAAACAATAGAAGCCGAAGCAAACGTTCTACCTGTGGGAACATTCGACGGACTTCCGGCACCATGTCTACAAATATCGTACGGTAATCCTCAACAGATGAACCACTGAACTGGTTACGAAAGAAGCCAAGTTCTTGCTCTCGGGAATCCGACAGTTCAGGATATTTGCAGACTATTTGTGGTTTGAATGACCCAGACAGGAGCATTTCACCCAAGTCCCTATACGCCATGAGGTCGGTTGATGTGAAGTACTCGTTCAAGTTCTCAGATGCGCTGTCGATGACTTTGAAAAATTCAACTCTGTATACCTCCTCTGCAGAATTGGCAGTGTATTCCTGTGTGTCTCCATCAAGTCTCTTCGGAAGCTTGCGCTTACGAGGGAGGGTCACTGGATCTAGTTGGCAATGCTGGAGCTTCTGTTGTGCTGCTTAGAAAACCTCCTTAAACGTCTGGTTGATATGGAGAGATTGGAGATTCTGTGCAGTTACCTTTGCAGCAGTAAGCATACCAGAGACAGTAACTTGTCAACCCTGAAGTGCCTTATTGAAATAGTCAAGGGATTGGAGAACGGGCAATGATGCAAACAGACCGAGAACACACTTTCCTGATGAAAGACAGCTTCGAATACCGTTGGCTCGCGATGCCGTGTTCGTACCAAAGTCATCACTTGCTTGTTGAAGGGTATCCAGTACCGCTTCATAGCTATCCAATATCGATTTCATGGCAGGAGAATGAGTTAACCAATGCGTCGGGCAAATTGGCCTCAGGCGTGTAGGGCAAGGAGTGTCAGCATCGTCAGCGTGGATATTCAAGTACAGATGCTTGAATTTTCCAGAGTTGTTGTAGATGTTGCTGAGTACCTGGACATAATGGAGGACGTCTCTTATGAACGGTGCAGTTTGTAGGGCTTCGGATGTAATGAGTTGCGTGACATGAGCTCCACAGTGAACATAATTGGCCAGCGGTTGGAGTTTTTTTAGTTGTGCTTGACAGCCCTTGTACTTTCCAGACATGTTGCTTGCCCCATCGTAAGGCTGCGCTCCAAGGTGTTCAATAGGGAGTTGACACCAAATTAGGACATCCTGAAGCATCGTACAAAGTGATACTCCTGTTGTTGACGATACTTGGTCGAGGCCGATGAGATCTTCTTGAACATCAAAGGAATCCGTCACATAGCACACACACACTGACTCCTGCTCATTACCCTGGATATCTTGCGTTCCATCAGTTACGAGTCCGAACTAAGTGGACATTTCATTCACGTTACTGCAGATATTTCTGAGGATGGCGTGACAACTGTAGAATTTCGTTCTGAATTTCTCCACATGTGAAGTCGTCTTCCTTGACAGCCACATCTTGAGGTTTATATCATCCTCGGCCCGCAACTGTAAGAGCATTTTGAAATTCCCTTCAGAGACATCCTTCCCATGAATTGCACAACCTTGTCGGGCTAAATATTGCAGTGAGGTGATAATCTTCAGAAGTGCTGACCGTGCAGATCTTTGCTCTTCTAGCAGTTTGCTGCTCAGCTGCACATGGACACCAGGTTGACTTCTGCGACATTTCAGATTTTCAGAGGCAAGCCTATGTGTGTTTGATCGTTCGTGTTGTCTGAATTTTTCTGTAGCCTTTTTCCAGTTCCGAAAGCCCTTCGAGACAAATGCGTCTTCTGCACAGCGGGCAAGTTCGGTAAGTTTTTCACGAAAAGCATCTGTACAGGTGTGACAGAGTACACCGCCGATGCTCTGATCAAAATGAAGCCACGAAAAATCTTTGAACCACTGTTGTTGAAACTTCAACTTTCGGTTTGGCAGTATTTGGACTGGGATACAACTGACATCACGAGGTTGAAAAGGCTGATCTGGGAAATTAGGCCGAGTACTTGCACATGCACCCTTTCCTGCTATCTTCTCCTTTGAATCGTCCACCTCTTTATGGGAACTTGATTGCTCCAGGAGAGTGGTCGGGGATGTGCTAGTTGATGCTGTCGCGAAAAACTTTGTGATATCCATATCCTCTATGAAACGAGAAGGGAACTAGAGGGGGAGCACTCGGTAGAGTGCAAAACCTCCGCCGCCAATACTGCTAGGTCACTCAAGTGAACCTGATATCCTATTCATTCAATTTGACGTCAACAGTGTTCACAGAGTTATAGTTTGCAACTTTCCCTTTTACATACTCGATTCATTTGTCATAACTAGATTCCTTGAGACAGAAATTGATTTTACATGGGTATATCCACCTGAAGTTCCAAAATCAGCCGCAATTATAATTTTGGCATGTTTTTTGTTGGAAATCACTGATAACATGTAGAAATGCAAAAAAAAAATAAAAAATAAAAAATAAAAAATCGAAATTTGGTTGACAAAAAGTTACAAAAAATTTTTTTTCTCTAACAATTTTTTTTGGGGGTGGGGGGTTGGAAATCACTTAAAACATGTAGAAATGCAAAAAAAAAAAATTCAAATATTTTTTCAAAATGGCCACCATAGCGGCCATATTGGACTTTGGACCAAGTCCAAAATCTAATGGCATGATCCTTGGACCATACCTAATCCCCCACCAAGTTTCGTCGAAATCTGTCGAGGAGTTTTTCCGTAATACTGTTCACAAACAAACAAACAGACGGGTGAAAACAGTAACCTCTGCCCATCTTCGATGGCAGAGGTTAATTACATTTCAGTTGAATAAATTTTGACATGTGAATTATAAGGGTTATTTTTGCGTAACAGGGCATTTTTAAGGTCAACATACTTTTGGCTACATCACTATACCTCCAGGCACAATGTTGACAAGTGATAAGCTTTGCGTAGCACATGTATTCCGAAAAGAGCGCCGATATGAGTTCAGTTCTTCATTTAGCATCTGAGCTCCCAATTTAGCATTCCATTACTCGCTTAGTTCCCAGCTACGTACTTATTACTTTTGGTTAGGGTCAGATACCCTGGTATTTTATTTCCTGGGATTATTAATATTCATCATTTTATTTAATTAACCAATGAGCTAAAGTTGAGTGAGATGATTGTGATATTATCGGTTCATAGTTAGCATCGTCGTTAAAGATTGTGTTCTTGATTTGCATGCCATCAAAAGGGTTCACCAAAGGAATGAGCTAAAATCAGTTGTAATGTGAACATTTATGTAATTCTTTACCTCTCACAAACCACGAGACCAGGAGACGAGGGATTAAGACTGTTGCCGTCCGGACGTGCACTCTCTTCTTTCCAATTATTGTACATAGTTTGTTGATTTGTAAATACGTTCATCATTTCCACCAGTGCATGCCTGTACGTGCAAAAATAAAAAATAAAAAAATAAAAACTTTGAAACCGTGTGCCTTTGTTTAAGTAGAGTGTGTGCCCATACGTTTTGTTGCAGTATAGTGCGTGCCCGCACGTTTTGTTTAAGTATAGTGCGTGTCCGCACATTTTGTTTAAGTATAGTGCATGCCCGTACATTTTGTTTGAGTATAGTGCGTGCCCGCACGTTTTGTTTAAGTATAGTGCGTACCCGTACGTTTTGTTTAAGTATAGTGCGTGCCCGCACGTTTTGTTTAAGTATAGTGCGTGCCCGTACGTTTTGTTTAAGTATAGTGCTGCCCGTACATTTTAAGTATAGTGCGTGCCCGTACGTTTTGTTTAAGTATAGTGCGTGCCCGCACGTTTTGTTTAAGCATAGTGCGTGCCCGCACGTTTTGTTTAAGTATAGTGCGTGCCCGCACGTTTTGTTTAAGTATAGTGCGTGCCCGCACGTTTTGTTTAAGTATAGTGCGTGCCCGCACGTTTTGTTTAAGTATAGTGCGTGCCCGCACGTTTTGTTTAAGTATAGTGCGTGCCCGTACGTTTTGTTTAAGTATAGTGCGTGCCCGTACGTTTTGTTTAAGTATAGTGCGTGCCCGTACGTTTTGTTTAAGTATAGTGCGTGCCCGTACGTTTTGTTTAAGTATAGTGCGTGCCCGTACGTTTTGTTTAAGTATAGTGCGTGCCCGTACGTTTTGTTTAAGTATAGTGCGTGCCCGTACGTTTTGTTTAAGTATAGTGCGTGCCCGTACGTTTTGTTTAAGTATAGTGCGTGCCCGTACGTTTTGTTTAAGTATAGTGCGTGCCCGTACGTTTTGTTTAAGTATAGTGCGATACAAGTTAGAAAGGTGAAATAAACCATTTTGTTCGCTAAAGGGGTTCAGAACCGTCGCGGGGTCGACATAGTGAAGAAGAATCTGACAATCCTCTTTATTTTATTTTCAACGCTGCATTTACAATCTCTAATTTAATCATTCTAAATCACACAGTTTAATGAGACACCTTATTCTGTCGGTCTCTCCTTCGTCTTTGTCCTCGTGCAAACGGAAAATTATTCGGATGATGGCGGAAGAGAAATTCCTTCCGGAACGTTGTTTTTCCTGGTAAAAATTGCAAGCCGCGGCAAAGCTACTAAGCCTAAGCCTTCTTTAATCGGATTTTCGAGGTAATCTCATAACTACCCTATAGATACTGTAGAATCCGAGAACAGAATTCAAAAATAATTTTCCGTTCGTTTGTCCGAACCGCTTCGGTGAATTTTGCATATTTTTCAACAGCTTCCTTTTAAAATCTATAATTTAATCCTCATAAGTCCGACGACCGAATGATACCTCTCGTTTTGTAGGTCTATACCTCCCCTAAGTCGAAGTACCGATGAAAACATTATTTACATTAACCGCCGCAAAAGCGAGTGAATCAGCGCATTTTATTTTATGTTTCCCAAGTATTCAAAGCTAATTTAGTCGCCAAAATACCCACTTTCCTTCGATTTTCACCCGGTTTTCAACGTTGGGGTTTCGGCCACTGTTATCGACTGCGAAATATGAAAACAGAATTGCAAAATATCTTTCCGTTCGTTCGTGCGAGCCGGTAGAGTGGAACCGCATCATCCTGCACAAGCTCCACCATCTCAATCAGCATACCAGGCCGCGAAATCTTTTATTGGCTTATAACTCGACGGTGCAAAGTCACAAAAATTAAACACACACATCATCGTGCAGGCAATAACATCAGGCATCCGGCGATATAAGTTAGAAAGGTGAAATAAACTATTTTGGTCGCCAAAGGGGCCCCGAGCCGTTGCGGCCTAACACTTCCGAGGCGTGGCGCTCCGGTTCATGAAGCCGCGATTTCATTAAACACTCATAAAATGACGATACAAAGTCCGAAAATGTCCCAACATACCTAAAAATGTCCAGGTCACGTTTCCTGTTAGTGGGTGAACAATCCAACGCTTGGCGAATTCTGCTTCGCAATGATAGGAAGAGCCGACATCGAAGGATCAAAAAGCGACGTCGCCATGGATGCTTGACCGGTGGGAGACCATGGCTTGGGAAGCACGGATTCTCAATGTTGAATTGTTAACCTATCATCTTTAATAGAACTATAATAGACCAATAAAACTTTAATAGAGATTTAAAAATTTATTCTTGTATTTGAGGAGCATCTCGGCCTGGTTGTACTGGAGCAGCTCATTTTGTGTTCCGTAACTTACGTTCAATGAAAAAAGTGGGGGGGGGGAATCGATATGTTGTCCCCCCCCCTTGATAAAAAGTGGGGGGGGGGACATGCCCCCCCCCTCGTCCCCCACCAATCGACGCCCATAAACCAGTGCCAAATGCCGTTGAAGCAAGCCTGATATTTAGAGCTGCATCCATCAGAAGGTGTCCATGGAAGGCCCTGTCATATGCCTTTCTTGTCATCATGTGAGTGACTGTATTTTCAGCATATATCAGTTCAAGGCATCGTCAAAGTCCTGAGCCTGCCATAATATGTCCAATTGCCCCTAGAAACCTCATCAGCGTGTGGAAGACACCCAGCCTCAGTACAATTCCATGTAATTCACTGTCTTCTGGCTCATTCGCAATTATGGTCAAGGCTTTCCACCACAAGGGCTGGTCAAAGGTGATTATTGGTGTTGCATTGTAGCGTTTTGCATGGTCACACACAAAGAGGAGGGTGGAATAAATACAGGAAATATCACCAGGGTTTAAGTCAATCATGGGCAAGAAGATCACAGATGAGTGCCCTGGATATGTGCCTTTGTGCACATCCTGCATCATTCCAGACCATGATGGTCATGGAGATCGTACTGTAAGAGATATCTTCCAGAGGAAATCAAAGTGTGACGTTTGTCCTGTTCCTTATTGTCTTTCAGAAACTCATACTTTAAGTCAGGTCCACTGCAAGGAGATGTTGGGTGTCTGATATTAATGCGTCCTACAGCTGCAACATCCTCCATTGTAACAGATATCCGTGACACTTGACTTGTGGACTGTGTATTGGGTGTCACTGTTGCAATTATGCCCATGCCATGAAAAGTATTCAAGCCATCAATGGTTCTAATATTATGGTCGACATTATCTGCCACATATTGAATGAACTGACCTTCTCTATAATTTGGTATTCCTTGAGCAAGTTCCTTGAGCAAGTGCTGCACTGTGCTCAAATTTCTGTACTTCATAGTATGAACTGCAAAATCCATGTGCATGAAGGGTGTCTGAGGAATTTAGATGCAAAATGATGATGCAATTGTATGCCTAAGCCTATTTGTAGGGGAGCTATCAATGCTCTTGGATGAATGCACTGCATTATAGCCTGGCCCAGTGATGCAACTTTTGAATTGATATCCTTTCCTACTGCAAGGGTTTGAAGCAGAAGTATCAATGAATTAGGTATAAATGACATAGCCTTGTCAGTAGAAGATATTTCAATTGAGCTTGGATAAAAGTCCTATGGCTGCTTCACTAATTTTACATCACTTTTAATAAGTTTGGCTGCAGTTTCTATAATTCTTAATTTCTCTTCATCATGATCACACTTCTTGGGTTTGGAGTAGAAGTCATGGATGATAGAAGATGCTTTATGTCGAAATGTAACCACATTTTCTTTTCCACTAATCTCAGTGATCGTTACTCGTCTCCAAAATGTTTCTCAAGTCTATGTTTCATGTAGGTAAATCCATATGGTTCAATTCCAGTCTCAACTAATATCTCTTCCATTTTGTTTATAAGATCCTGTATTGAGATTTGTTCCTCATCATTGACCTCCAAATACATGGCCACCTGATTAAAAGCATCTTCCCTTGCCGAATCAGGAGGTCTACCCTGCTTAAATCGTTTCGGTTGGATTTTATCATCTGCCATGAACTGTTGTGGTACCTGCTTTCGTGTTCCAAAATTTGTGCTGCAAAGGTTGTGGTATACTGCATCTGCAGCATGCAAATCTTGTGCAAACTCAAGTCTACCATTCACAATTTCTGACCACAAATCCTTGTGTTCATTACAACATTTCTTAATTTTATCTTGAAAATCCATTGATCTGACTGGAATAAGTTTATGACTTTTTACCTTGCCATGGAATGTATCTGGATGCTCACAGAATATGCAGTTATCTTTATAAATAAATGTATTTCGTGTGGATTGGCGTGTACTTGGTGTATTACTGAAAGAAACAGTCACATTCTCGCTTTCTGCTGACACGAGCTATACACTTTGGAGAACAGAAGTCCTTTCTACACTTGACATGCACAACTTGTCCAGGAACAGTACTTGCACTGCAAGACCGCAATGCCTTCACATCCTTTGGTACCTAACGTTGCAGTTTTTTGTCCACTCAATAGAGGTTCCTTACAGAAGACACACTTGTCCATCTTTAATAGATTACTTCAACCTGAGAGAAACAAAAACATGATTAGAATTGTAAATAAAGATGTTCCAGACTTTTAGGTGAGTGAGAACCTTTTCAGAATTCTCACCTCTCCCCTGGATATACTTTTGCCCCACCCCCACACCCTTCAGATTCTCTCTCCCCTATGCATATTTAATTGAACAGCCCTCAGCCCCTTTCAATCATTAGTACATTTATTGTATCTTCTATGGCAACCACAATAACATAGGACAAAGTAAATAGACCATTCAGTTATCTTTACTGGGGAATTAAATCTGAAATGGTCATACATCCAAAAATAACTATTTTGGTCAGATTCTCCAAACATGATCAACTCTAAACACACTAATCTTAGGTCAATACCATTACGTATGGTATTGTTAGAAATGTATTTTCATTACGAATCTGTTGATACCTCTATATTCGGGATAAGTTTTGAATTGTTCACATTACCATAAATCTAGACCCAACCCCAAAATTTTATTTTATGATATTTGTGGAAAAATGTTGCCTCAAACTGAGGTCAAAATGGAAATGTTCCAATGCTCCGATTTAAGGTGACTTTTGGTATGTCATTCTACAACATATTTGGAGTGGAAAAAAACATGAATGATTACTATTGCAATTTGTGGTGGGTAAATCTCTATTTTGACCGGTCGAGTTGAGCATTATCTCTGAATGGTGAAGAATCACTTTTAAAAATCATCAGATCCAGATCCGGATTTGGATCTTCACCAAAATTAAAGCACCTCTTCCTTGTCCACACACCCAACATGTCCACCAAGTTTCAGCCGAATCTGTCCGCCACGTTTTTGAGATATCGTCCTATATATCATTTTTAGCCCGATCTCTCAATGGTGCAGAATCGCTTAAAAAATTCTAGAAGTCGGATCCAGATCCGGATCTTCACCAAAATCTAATCAATTCGTCCTTCTCACATACCCAACCTGCCCACCAAATTTCACCCAGATCTGTCCACAACTCTGTCCTGCACACAGACAAACAAACAAGCAAGCAAACAGAAAGGGGTGAAAACATAACCTCCTTCACCTTCGGTGGTGGAGGTAATAAACTAAGTCATTCTGGCTGCTAGAGGACCATTTGATGCTGCCAAAAGGGTCCAGATCCAAGTGTCTGTAATGGTATGTTGCACCCATGGTTCTCTGTTACTCCAAAAGGTGGTGGTGGGTGTCATTGGGGATTGTGAGGTGATGGCGGCAGCAGCAGCATCGCAGTGAGTTTATGGTATGTTGCTCTGTGGTGGTGGTGGTTGTAGTCATTAAACATTCTACATGAGTAGTCGCTCCTATGGTGAAAATTTGTGCCCAGCCTTGAATCCCATTGAGAATCTGTGGAAAGACATGAAGATTGTTGTTCACCGACGATCCCCATCCAACTTGATGGAGGTTGAGCAAATTTTCAAGGAAGAATGAGAGACAATCCCCAAATCCAGATGTCAGGTCAGGTCAGGTATGGGAGCATGTGCCAGAACAGCGCGTCGCTGCGTCCACTTTCCACCGGTACTCCAGGGGCCTCCGTCTGGCCATCCCCCAGGCAGATGCCAGGCCCATCCCCATCTCCTTGAGATGATGGTCAACCTGCTGCAACCATGAGGCACGTGGTTGGCCCACTGGCCTCCTCCACTCATGAGACTCCCTCGCTGAGAGAATCTGGTGAGCAGGATCAGCGTCAGGAAAACGAGCCACATGTCCATACAGCCGCAGCTGACACTCACGGACTATGCAGGTAACAAATCTCATCCGAGTCTCTCTCAGCAACCGCTCGTTGGATACAAAATCCGACCAGCGATAGCCAAGGATTCTCCGAAGATACCTGGTACCAAAGGAATTAAGTCTCCGTCTCAGATCCTTGGTCAAAGTCCAAGTCTCGCACCCATAGAGCAAGACTGGAAGTACCAAGGACCTGAAGACTCGGACTTTCATCCTCCCGCACAGGTACCGGCAGCGCCACACCCCATGATCCAGTGAATCCATGACTCCCCAGGCCCGACCCAGACGTCTATTGACCTCTGGTTCACAACCTGCGGAGACATGAATATCACTGCCAAGGTAAGTGAATCTATCCACGACCTCAACATCCTCACCACAAACAGACACAGACAGGACAGCAGCATCCAAGATGTCACCGAAAGCCTGGATCTTAGTTTTGACCCAAGAAATCCGTAATTCCAACGGCTCCGACTCCTCATTCAGCACCTCGAGGGCCCCCAAGAGGATGTCTAAAGTCTCCGCAAAGATGACTGCATCATCTGCAAAATCAAGGTCCGAGATCTTGACATTGCCAAACGATGCACCGCAACTTGATCTCTCCGACATCCTCCCAAAAATCCAGTCCATACAAGTGCTGAAAAGTGTGGGGGCAAGTACACATCCCTGACGAACTCCAGTAACAACTGGAAATAAGTCAGAGATGGTACCACCACACTTCACAGCACTCTCAGTACCAGAGTAGAGTTCAGACATCAGATCGATCAGTTTCGGTGGCACCCCACGAAGACCAAGAATCCTCCAGAGGACATCCCGATTCACTGAATCGAACGCTTTACAGAGATCAACATAGGCTGCAAGCAGCCCCTGCCGAAACTCTCGTCTGCGTTCGGTGAGGACACGAAGTGCAAGGATACGGTCAATCGTTGACCTCTTTGGTGTAAAGCCTGACTGCTCTGGATGCTGGTGCTCAAGCAGATGGTGGCGAACCCTATCAAGAATTATCCGAGCAAAGACCTTGCCCGGCACTGAGAGCAGCGTCACCCCTCGGCAGTTGTTGCAGTCTTGGCGATCACCCTTCCCTTTCCAGAGAGGGACAACAAGGCCCCTCTTCCAGTCAGTTGGGATGATGCCTGTGTTCCAGGCAGAGCACAAAACTGCATGCAACGACACGAGTGCAGCATTTCCACCAGCCTTGAGAAGTTCAGCATGGATGCCACAGATCCCTGGAGCTTTGCCCCGTTTCAACTGGTTCACCGCAGCCAATTTTTCCACAAGCGATGGTGGACCACAGTTGATTTGAGGGTCAGCAATAGGGATTGTAACACCCTTGACGTCCAACTCGACAGCTGGGGGATCAGCCTGGTACAACCGCTCAAAGTAACCGGCCCAGCGGGCCTTCACTTCAGACTCCTCTGTCAAGAGCCTACCACTCTCTGCTCGAACTGCAGTGCTCCGAGGGATGGGCTTGGATGAACGTAATGCGCGAATTCCCCTGTAAGCGGGACGAGAATCACCTGTCCACAGGTGATGCTCTACCCCCTCACAGATTCCTCGCACATAGGCCTCCTTGTCCACCCTCAGTGCACGTACAGTTTTACGCCTCAGCTCCCTGAACAGCTCAGCTCTGCCATTCAGCCTGGCCCTGCGACTCTGGTCAATGGTATCCAGTGTCCCTTGAGAGACAAAATTCTTCTTTGCCCTGCGGTGAACTCCAAGGCATCCACCGGCAACATCAAGGACGGTGGTCTTGAAGGTGCTCCACAACTCTTCAGGACCCCCCAAAGCACCCAGACCCCCCAAGTGTCCACTCAGCCTGTTCGCAAACTCCTCAGCTACTCTCTCATCCCTGAGCTTGGCAACATCCAGCCTAGGCTGGGATGGTACCATTCTCCAGGATTTAAGCTGCAGCTTTAGAGTTGCTACAACAAGCCTGTGGTCAGTATTGAGGAACTGAGCACTCCAGTAGACCCTGCAGTTCTGGATCATCCTCCAACGACCGTCAATGAGGACATGGTCAATCTCCTTTGCCACACCACCAGCATTGGAATACCAAGTCCAGCGATGAGCTTGCGGGCGCTGAAACCATGAACCAGCCACCCTAAGTCCATGACTTCTTGCAAAGTCAAGGAACTTAGTGCTATTCTGGTTCATAGTTCCTGACCCATGGGGACCAACACACACCTCATAACCGTCCCTATCAGTTCCAGTCGATGCATTGAAATCCCCCAAGACTAGAAGTGTATCTCGTCTGGGGCACTGATCAACCACAGATCAACCACATCAACCAATCAATCCAGATGTGTAAAGCTGATATACATACCCAAGAAGACTTGAAGCTCTAATCACAGCCAAAGGCACTTCCACAAGATATTGACTCGGGGTTGAATACTCATTGACACAAGACATTTCAGCTTTTCATTTTGAATTAACTTGTAAAAATTTCGAAAAACGTCTTTTCACTTTTTCATTATGGGGTATTTTGTGTAGATCAGCAACAATTTTTTTTTTAATATAATCCATTTTCAATTCATACTGCAACAACAAAATGTGAAAAAGTCAAAGGGTGCGTATACTTTCTGAAGGCATTGTAAATCCTCTTCAAATTTCAAATCAATCAGATGACAATGGAGGATTTTAGAAATCTCACCCAAGTTGTTGACCTTTGGTCGATGTTGACCTTTTGGCATATATTGACCTCAAAAATAATTGGTGGTTGAAGTCAATGACCAAATATGCAACTCCTCTTCAAATTTCAGGTCAATCACATGAAAATTGACAATTTTAGAAATTTGACCGATGATGACATCAAAAATAATTAGTGGTTGAATTCAGTGAACTGATATGCAAATCCTGTTCAAATTGCAAGTCAATAGGTTAAAAATTGAGGATTTTATCAATTTGGCAAAGTTGACCGTTGGCCTATGTTGACCTTTTGATCTCAAAAACAATAGGCTTCTTGCTTATGATGACCTCTACCAGGTAGTGAAGTTTCGTGAAGATCGGTTTGAAATTGTGACGTGAAGATGCGATTGATGTAGAAACAAATAGACAGATAAACAGACAAACAGAAATAACGCACACGACCAACCAATATACAGTACTTGAAAAATCTTTGATTTTCGCATGTAACAAACTGACAGGGCTGAAAACTTAACATCCATCCACCTTCGGTGGTGGAGGGAATGAGTGGATGGGTCCTTGTTTTGAAGCAGTTCGCAAAATGGTCAAAAAAAACCTCAAAAACGTGTTCGTTTTTATGGCTCCGCAGCCAAAGGCTGGAGGTATTGTTTTCGGGTTGTCCGCCCATTGGCATTATTTTTCTTAGTAGGACAACTTGTTGTGAACCACAAAAGGGATTTCAACCGAACTTGCCAATACTATAGATTGTCATACAAAGATCAACTGATTACATTTATGGTTAAAAAAAAAAAAAACAAAGGTCAAAGGGCAGGCAGCTTTCAAATGAAAATCGTTTTGTTTCCGCAATAACTTGTGAACCACTGAAGGAATTTCAACCAAACTTGGCACAATTACAGACTGCAACACAAAGATGAACCGAGTCAATTTCTGGTTCAACAGGTCAAAGGTCATGCAACCTTTGAAAATCATTTTCCAGACCATATCTCGAGTTGGAAGCAAATGATGAACCAGAAATTGAATCAGTTCAATAGACTCTCTTCTACTTATCTCTTTTCTCTCTCATGTAGCCTTTAATATTCCACGTGACCTTTGATTGAGATAAAACGTGATAGGAAGTTGACGTCGAACATGGATGGAGGGATACCCTTTGATGCATTATTATCATTGAATTATATATTCTCACTTTTCTTTGCTTTTAAACATCCTTAATTAAGAATGACGTCATGGCCGACCATAGATTACAAACTATTTATCTATTCAAGCTCATAGTCCTCAGGCCAACACTTTCTCAAAAAGTGCCTTGAGAACTTTAAACGTCCAACTACAACTCTGTAAGGAGACAGTACGGCAACTTGCCACCTTCTCAAAGTGTGTATCAGTGTGCTTAGCAATCCCATTTCCGACTCACAAACGAGCACAATGGTCGTTTGGAAATGAATAGGTATCCACTGTTTGGAAAGGTATCCACTTTAAGTAAATGAATGGGCTTATTGACACAAGACATTTAAGTTTTTCATTTTTCATTAATTTATAAAAAATTCAGAAAACATGTTTTCACTTTGTCGTTATGGGGTATTTTGTGCAGATCGGTGACAAAATATTTAAATTTAATCCATTTTAAATTCAAGCTGTAACAACAAAATGTGACAAAAGTCGACGGGTGTGAATACTTTGTGAAGGCACTGTATGTGGGGTGTTCAAAAATATTTTGGATGAGATACTCGCAGTAGTGAAGAAATGCAAACATTTATTTTTCAATACATGACATTTGTAAGAAAAATATTTTCTTACTAAAACACAGTGCACATATATATATTTTTAAAGTGGTTTCTTGGAAGAGTGACATTGGTCGGAAAACATTTTGAACACCCCTCATAGGTGTGTTTCCAACGTAGTAAACCTGTTTGTCTGAAATACACAGGAAAAGCTATTATATAAACAAGATATGAGCACATAAGCAAGTCATTGAGAATGACACTGAGCATTTAATATCCTCATATACCTGCTTGCCAAAATAAAATAAAATAAAAATTGCTATCACAAGGTAGCCATTGGAAAATGATTTTAGGAGAAAAATGACAATTGAATTTTGAACTAAAAGTTAAGGTCAAGAAAAGTTGAGGCAAGGATCTCAGCTGTGCTTCTTGATGTTGTGCAGAAATCGAGAAGTCAGCTCATATGTTGAGAATGTTAACCCAGTTGCAAGAGCAGCCTTAAGCAAGCTTGGAGTGAGTCCTTTAAACAGACCACTTTGACCTTCCTCTGCAGCAATACAGAGCGCACAGTGAATGGCTCCTCGGTACTCTTTAACCTAGTGGAAAGGAGAGGGAAGGCAGAGGAGAAATAAAGAAGAAAGGAAGGAGGGAGGAGAGGGAGGGGAAAAGAGAAAGTGGAGCGGCAGGGGATGGGATGATGGGAAAGGGTGGAGGGGTTTAGGAGTGGTGGGAAGAAAAGAGAGAAAAATAAGGAAACAGCAAAGGCAAAGAATGGTCAAAAACGTCAGAGAATACGGGACTTTCAAAATGACGCAACCTGCCCCAGAATGCGCGGTACGCATGCGCAGAACCCCTTAGCAGAAATGTTGATTAGAGCACATTTCTGTATATCGTGCATGTGAGATAAGGATTATTACCTAAAATGTCTCACAAATCTTCTGAAAGAATCTGAAAATACCTGGAAAAGGACTTGAGGAAAAGGGATGTGCCTCTGCACAACAAGAGTTTGAGAACTTTCTCAGTTCACCCAAGGGACTGAGATTTTGCAGCTTTTTATACTGCTAAATCCCGACGATGGATGTGAGCCAGTGAAAGGCCTGTAGGATCGTAGACGGGCATGTTCTACCCAAACCATCGACTATTGCAGCCAGTGAATGGACTTTGAACCTAGTGGTAGTGCCTCCTGTAAACATGGCAGGCTTGGTGATTTATTTAATGGACATCTGCAATTGGAAAGACTATGCTCTGCATCATTACCAAAAGAGCAATGGCTTACCAACTCTTCGACAAAGGACATTTTCACGACATGAAAATACACAAAACTTGTGCCAGCAGTTATTTGTATGAGAGCAAGATGTACCAGGCAGACATACCTGAGGGAGACACTGTATCTGGTTTTGGTGCTTCTTATCTGTGATGGGACGATCATATCTGGGGCTTGTAAATGCACAGGGCAAATTTGAAATCAACTTATAAAATGATTTTTTAAAATCGACTATTAATCATGTTAGGTCGGGAAGAGGGAGGGAGGTTGGGTGGGAGCTGTGACAGATGTTATAAATATATTTTGTTTGGTTATGTGGCCACAACATAGATTATACTCGATTTTTGCATCTATTGCGAAGGATAAGTGTGTGTGTTGTTATCTTCATATGCGGGTTTCAGAAGATGGAACCGAGTTCTCCCAGGTCTCGAAGTATCCAACCCCCATTTCGGTAAGAGGATCATAACTCATGGACCAAATTGTGAAGTTTTCTTCTTCTCTTTCAAGGATTTTTTGTCATTGAAACAAAATGTTGTTTTGAGGGCTCTTTTCAGGGTTGTCACCGATCCCGGACAACATCCAATTGCAGTTCATTTGTCGGATCATTCCCAGGGATGGGTTTTAAGATCTCTGAAAGATTTCTTTATCATTCTCATTGCTCCAATTTTGGTGTTCTTCAGCTGTCAAGATCTTTTCACTTCATTTTTGAGGTCCTGATATTTGGTCATTTTCTTGATTTCTGCATTACTTAAGCCAAAATCACTGGGTACTGAAATCTCAATTAGCAATGCCTTTTCTTTTTATAGCTCAGTCCTATATCTGACTGCAATGCTTTGTTTTCTCTGTTCATGCTCGATAGGATCATGAGGTCATATGTGAGCATTACTTCCTTGTTTTCAATTATCATTTTTGGTTCATGTTTCCATAAGATTTCTGAAACGGATATTGAAGTTTTTGCAGATGTGCCAGTGGAGGACTCCACATACCTTTTTGTGCCTTTGTGTGTACAACTGTTCTGACATGAGTTATTGTTTTTGTTTTAACACGGTGACTCGTGATTTCTGTTTCTACCTTGCAGAACCTACACCAGAACCTACACCCGAACCTACACCGAATGACTTTAAGTAAACACGACCTAGTCGTGCCATTTCCTTAAAGCTATTCGTATAATGCTAGCATTAAGGAATCATTGAAAATGCACACACAGCGCATACACGAAAGGCCTCATTGGAATTCATTCGACATGTTGAAAGTCCCGTATTGTTAAGATGTGAGACATTGTTTATTTGACTTGCCTCATCCTAAGTTTTAATACCAATGAATGCAGATCTGACTTGAGTACAATACTGTATACTTTCAGCTTTGATATTTTCTGCAGCAGACAGGAATGACTGAGTGCAGAAAAATAATGGTGGCTAAGATGCCTTGTAAACATGATTGTTATTCTTCAAACTTTTGTGTACGAGTGCAATTATTTCACTATTTTCCAAATAATTCAACTCAGTCAAAAAAAAAAAAATTTGTCTTACAAACTGTGTATTAAAATTTACTTTTCACATTAAATTACCCTTACACAGTGTAGTTGCTATCGTTGTGGCATGAAAAAGAAACCACTGAAGTGTTAAACTTCAAATCAACCAATTATGAGAGAAAGTTATCTAAGTGTGGTGTTGGCTAAGCAGTTAGGGTAGCCGGCTTGGGATCTCAGTGTCCTGAGTTTGAGACCGTCAGCCAATTAATTAACACAATGTGGGGTTGACTCAGCCTGTCATCCTTCTGAGGTCGGTGAAATGAGTACTGGTGTACAGTACTGGTAATAGGGGCACCACATCAGCGGCACAGCTGTGCCCTCAGCCAATGATGCTACCCGGAGCCGTGTGCCGCATGCGGAGGAGGAGAAGGAGGAGAAAGGTATCCACAAATTGTTGGATGTCTGGTGTTTGTCGATTAATGCCATTGTATCATTGTACATGTAATGTATATGCTCATTTTTGAGCCGATGTCTGTACATAAAATATATCGGTTGTATCCATTACAGGCATAATGCGCCCAATGAACTCCTTGCACATCCATGATGTTTTCTATCCCAATGTGAAGCAAGTCACAGTGTAAAGCTCGCCACACACTGTGATGATTTAGCTGCAAGAAGCTTGGTCAATCATCTGAGAGCAACTAACCTGTTGGAGTGATGTTTGCTGGTGATAGGAGCATACATGGTGCAAATCCCACACATTTTCCAATGAAAGTTCACGCACCCATTGTTTGTACAAGTCTGCCTCTATCTTGGCCTTCAACTCTGCTGTTGGTGTTCCCCACCCACACATTCTCTCAACTGTTCCTTTTGGCCTGTTGTGTCCTGATCCGTTCAGTGTACTAATTCTGGCTCTTCCCCGAGCCTCGAATATGTATTAAAAAAAAAAAAAAAAAACACATCGACACCGTTCCTGCCATTTTTTGTTCCGCTGTTTAAATTTAAGTTTGGAAACAGAGGGACTATGCTTATGTTTTGAGTTGACAATTCCAATCAGCCTCTCAATGACTTGAATGAAAATGACAAAAATCACATCTCAATAGTCAGGCAAAATCAAGTATTCATCGGTAAAGTCCCATACAAAGACCACGAGGTGAACCTGATCTGACTCTTGGCTGCTACCCCAGAGATATTGATGCAAATCGTCGTGGAGTTTTCAACAACACACTGCTCCATCTTGTGGCTAGCGTAACAGCATATTTGACAGCCTAAAGCATTATGTTGAGTCTTGCAACTTAAAAGGAAAAGTATTGCTTAATCTACATCCTACATTTCAACAACTGGGAAATGCAATCATTAAAGTACACAAAAGTATATTTTTTAAACCTTTAAACTTTCCAGCATTGTCAACCCTTGCCTTCATTTCTCTTCTATAACAATCCAGCACATAATAGCAGACCCAGCTGACCTGTCCAAAGTGATTGCGAGCTTCCTGAAAGCTCTGAACTTGGAGACGTTTTTTGATGAGATCCAATGGATATGTGAGTGTCTTGCTGATCATGCCTGCCAAGCTTCCGCACAGCATGCCTTGCATGACATCTGAGACTTTGGAGAGATTGTATGGAATGGCATGACATAGTCAGTTAAAAAAAAAAAAAAATGGAACAAGTAATCAGTGAGAAAAAAAATAAGTGAAGCAAAAATACAAATATTTTTTAAAGTACAACAATGCAATGCATTCAAGGCATCACACAATGAGAGACAATACAATAATTAAAGCAGAACATCACATTCCTACCTTCATTCGAGTGAGGTGAAGTTTGGAGTGTCTTGTATAGCCGAGTGAAAAGGGTGTACAAGGAAAACTGCATTCCAGCATAAGGGAACACAGCTACAAGAGTGGGAGCAAGGCCACGGTAAAATCCAACCATCCCATCATGGTGGTAAATATTTGATACTGCATGACGCAATCCATGGTATACCTGGCATGGTGGAGAGATTTATGGTTTTAGTTTTTTTTGCAAAAGTGGCAAAACCATTCGGTGATAGTTTGTAATCGGACAAAAAAAAAAAATTTGGGGGGGGGGGGGAAGTCACACACAGCATAGACAACTCCAAGGAGACGAGGCTAACACTGAGGGATCCAGCTAGCTCTGTTCCGAGGGTATCAATATGGCAATGCTGGTTCAGGTTGGGGACGACTTATCTGGTAAGCATGGGGAATTAGGCTTGAAAGATTTTGGGCCCACAAACTATCATGTACAATACTCATGATACAGATAATATTTTTAGATTCATTTACAATAATATTGGGGAAGATAAATAAAAAAATTTATGTATGTATTCACTTAGCAAATACTCCTCTTTTGTTGGCTTTTCTGACAAGGGATTACTGCATTTCTACAGCAACTACAGCTCATCTGAAGAAAAGTCACTACAGGTACCTGTTTACTGCATGGGACGTGAAAATTTTTTCACTTGTGTCATGATTATCGCATGATCCAAGGGAACATTCTCCAAATGGTGCTGCCTGATCCACTCCATCAAGACATTTCGACATCAGCGGTCGTCAACTGAGGCAACGTTTTCCTTTATCCAATGGGTACATCACTCTCACCATGACAATAATAATAATATCTGTTCCTTTTGTTTATTTAGACTGTAGACCGCCGATGGACCAATGCCATACTCCTCACTCAGGCATTTCACCAAAACACCCATGTCATGTTTCTGCAACAACTCCACATTTTGCTTAATACTGAGTGACAAATGCTTCCTTTTCGAAGCACCACAAGCTTGCCCAGATGTTGACGGTCTTTAAGACCGGATTGCTATACAGGGGGGGGGGTTAATTGCACAAACACAATTATGTGCATAAAACTATTGAGCACAATGCCAGTGTTGCCAAATCGGAGTACATCCTTCACAAGTTTGTTTCTAGTGATTGCGTAAAGTCACGGGTGGCGATATGTTTTTCCTTGCGACTAACTTTTCAACGGGGCAACTTACTTTTCAACGGGGCGACTAACTTTTCAACGGGGTGACTAACTATTCAATGGGACGACTCACTTTTCAACGGGGTGACTAACTATTCAACGGGACGACTCACTTTTCAACGGGGGTGACTAACTATTCAATGGGACGACTCACTTTTCAACGGGGTGACTCACTTTTCAACGGGGTGACTAACTTTTCAACGGGGCGACTAACTATTCAACGGGACGACTAACTATTCAACGGGACGACTCACTTTTCAACGGGGTGACTAACTTTTCAACGGGGTGACTAACTTTTCAACGGGGCGACTAACTTTTCAACGGGGCGACTCACTTTTCAATGGGGCGACTAACTTTTCAGAATGAAAAGGTTAAAAATGGTTTTCGGGTCTTTCCGGTTTTTGGGTTGCCAGATAAGGGGTCCGCCACCAATGTTTCATTCAGCAAATGAGAATTCATAAAGGAAAGTTGAAAATGTAATTACATGTGGAGTTTTAATGACTCGTATCACAAAATTGAGTTGTCATTCCTTCATTTCAAAGGCTCATGGTAGAGCTTGCAAGTACATTATTGTAAAGGAAGATGTTATAATTTCATGAATAAATGAACATAGAACAGCACGTCTAGTTTAGTAACTATGGGGCAATACGGAATTATATGATGGAGATGGCAGCGCAATCCTTTTGTAAGAGGGAAAATTGCAGTCCTTGCCAGTTGCCCTGTGGTAAAAACAGCCATATTATAAGCACTGTTGAGGTTGCTCTGTCACAATATCCAGAACTTTTACAACAACATAGTTCTAGGAGCCAAGAAGGACATGGCAGAGTTGCAGAAATCTGTAAGGACTGGTTGTTTCAGCCTGAGCTGCAATGCCATGACTGGTTGTTTAAGAGCTGACATCGACTCAAATGACATGTCGACAAATGGAACCGTCACAGATAAGGAACAGAGTCGGGATGTATGTTTACGGGTTGATCCATGTGAGAAGAAATAGAGGTATACGGAGTCATCATTATTCGGGGAACTGTACACCACACAGGAAAACATTAATTGGTTGTGGACAGGTATACTCAGCCAGAGGTATTTCAGAGGGCTCGGAGTGTTATTGTCGAAAATGGACAATGCGGAGTGGAGTTATTAACAAAGACAGCAAAACCACCATCATGCACCACCACTGTTGAAACAGAAGAGACAACAACCCTCGAGTGACACAGGAATCAGACACATCCTGAGTCCTGAAAATTATCAGGATCTTCAGTCCTGATGTTCCTCAAATTCTTTCTTTCACTCATGATCCACAGAACAAATCAGTTCAACTCAATTGGATTTTACTGTGTTTGGAACTTGAGTCAATCGTCTCCGCATGATAAATGAGAACAGCCACTGGGAGAGCGCATACCTCCGCCAAGCTGAACAGTTTATGCTTTGTATCCCACCGATAGGCCGGATCTGCATCCAGACCTGAATCAAAACCAAAATAAATTGTTCTTGTCACCTAAACAACCCATCCAAGTTTCATCCGAATCCATCCATAACATTTTGAGATATCCTGCTCACAGACAAACAAATAAACAGGGGTGAATACATAACCTTCATAAACCGTTGGTCACAGAAGTAATTGGAAGGATAAATCCAACCCTAAACAACTATTTTCAGCATTTACAAGGAGATGAGGTTTCTCTTCTAAATCGATCCACTACATCCAATATTCACCCTTTTTCATATTCATTCCCCAACTTACTCACCCTGGGCTCTCCTTGAGAAGCAAGGCGTGTACGAAGCATGTCCAGAGGCTGACATGTGAGAGTCGCAGCACAGGCAGCCATGCCACCACATGTGAAGTGGAGACCTGGTGAGCGGGTATCAAACTGCAATTGCTTATAAGCCAACTCCGTCAGCACTTCATAAGCCACAAACTATAAAGGTAGAAAGAGAAAATGTGAAGAGAGTTCAAATGGTGTATAGATACAGCAACAAATTCCAGAACAATGTGGCAGCAGGTAAGTCCTTGACATTGGAATGTCATATCTCAAAACTTATTTTTAAAGCAATTGTTCTTTTCTGGCTGAAGTTTACGACCATAAATTAGATACAGTAAACACCCTCAATTAAAATATGACATTGGAAATCGGCATTTCTTGCTGATATCACTGAGTATCTAAACAATCTGAATTTGTAGCTACAAAGTGAAGTGAAAAAGATTGAGGAGTTAATGTACGCTTGTTACCAGCTTTATGATCAAACTTGAAACGGACCTTGCATTCTGCTCACAATAAAGAAGGAGACTCAACACATTTTCCACTTCTGCATGAAGCATATGAAAGTGCTCTCAAAATTGACAAAAGGGGAAAATGTGTTTTTTCAGTGTGCAGATGTCGCTATGCAAGTTAGTTTTTCGTCGGGATTTGTAGATTGCATTAAAATACAGTCTGCTGATGATGCCCTTACACCTTTCCTATTTTAAAATTATAAACTTCTTGCAACATCCTTAAATGTTCCCAGAGATGAACTGATGGAGGAACTGTCATATCCAGACTCGTTGGTGTAACGGTTAGAGCATCCGCTCTGACTCTGGGAGGTCGACGGTTCGAACCCTGGTCGAATCATCCCAAAGACTTTAAAAATGGTACGTGCTACCTCGTTGCTCGACGCTCAGCACTTAAAAAGGATAGAACACGAGCGAACAACCACAAGATGGTAATAACAGTGCAGGCTTTGATGGGCCAATGGCCTCCTCCTGCGTCAACGTTACTTGTAAGGCCTAAGTCACATTTGCTCTACGGCGAGGATACGGCGGCCGTACGCCCTCTGAATTGACAGAAACGTGCGGCAGCCACAGAGTTTCTGCGGTGGCCTCAGGGTGGCCCTACGCCGTTTGGCTATCTTTTACAGGCCGTAGGGGTCGCCGTGGAATTATAACATGGAGTTATAACTTTTTTCATTTCTACGTTCGCCGTAGCAATTCGACAAGCCGAAAAAAAAAACTGGTAAAATAAAATAAAAATGAACCCACTCGTTACCGTCCGTCTGGCCGCACGCTCGCCTTAGGGCCCCCCTGCGGTCGCCTTGCGGGCACCTTGAGGCTACCTTGCGTCTGCCTTGAAAATTCTATGGCCGCCGCAGGGCCCCCTTAAGGTCACCGTGCGACATCAAATCAAAGACCGTAGGCAACCCCACGTTTTCGTCTCCACAATTTCTAAATACGCTGTGCGGCTCCCCGAAAAATAAAAACATATGTGACTGCTACATTGTGTGACCGTGGAAATACTGCGGCCGCCATATAATTGCTAGTGGCCGTAGATTTTGGAGACTCCACGGCCGCCGTGGTAAATGTGACTTCGGCCTTAGGACTCATATTATTTGCATGGACAGGGACAATCCTACAAAGCACAACAACAGTTCATGAGCTATGTAAGTGCATTTTTGGACAAACTTACACAAAGAACGTATAACAAATGGAGCAGGAGACAAGAGGGGCACGAGAGGGATACACAAAACAGTAGGGAACAGACAATAGGGTATCTGTGGAAGGGAGAGGGGTGGGGTACACGGGGTAAACAAGATGGACATTACTGGGACTTTCAGGAAGAAAAGCAGGGAATGGTTTTGTATGGGGGAAGACAAGAGATGGTGGTAAACAGCTGTTTTGAAGGCCTGGAGGGAAGAGTGGGATTGAAGAGAGTGTGAGAGTTTGTTCCAGAGGTGGGAAAAAAAGAGGAATGAAAGAGTGAAGGTGAGCAGTGATTCTTCATTTTGGCAGCTACACCAGAAGGGAGTTTATGGTGGACCTCGAGTGCCCTGCGGAAATATAGGGGGGACAGAGCAGGGGGGAGCAAGGCCAGAGAGGAGACGGGATTAGACAGAAAGACCACTGACACCTGCAGTGAGAGAGTAAGAAACCCAAAGGCTCAGCTTCATCGCGTGAGATACCAATGATCCGAAAAGCCTTGGTTTCCACAGCGTGAAGTCGAGCTAGGTATGAGGCAGCTGTTACTGCTTCAACAAGAAGATTCCAGATGTCCCACTAATGAAAGTACCTGTCGTATTCATTGCAAAGGCAAGTTAATTTTTTTTAAGCTTCACATTTTCACTTATTTTGCAAATTTTAATGGTCTTGGTAAATATTTACTAAAGTCTTCTACTTCTTCTTTTGGCTGCTCCCGTTCGGGGTCGCCACAGCGGATCATCCGTGTGATCCGCATACTGATTTGGCACATGTTTTACGCCGGATGCCCTTCCTGACGCAACCGTGGTCGCCTCTTACGACACAGGGATATGGTACACCTATTTTAACCGGGGTATACACCGGCCCAGTACACTGGTACTCATTTCGCCGACCTCGGAAGGATGACAGGCTGAGTCAACCCCTCGTTGTATTAATTCAGTGGCCCAACGGGGCTTGAACTCAGGACCTTTTGGATCCCAAGCCGCTGCCCTAACCACTGCGCCAACACCAGGCTTTAAATATTTACTAAAGTGTCATTATGAAATGTATTAGGAATTATTTGTATTGCATTAGAGTCAGATATAACGAATATAACAATTATTTGTGTTGCATTACAGTACCTTGTGTTGCTATTTACCACCGCTGACATCCAACATTGTATGAAAAATGTACAATTTTTCAACACATGCATCTTGTGGAATTTCTGTGGTGTTCGCGATACCTACTCATTCGGAATCCATGAACAAGTATCTGTATCACATGTATTTAAATTTAGATGGCCTACCTTTGAGCTTATTTGTTCGAAATTATAATTGTTTTTGATCTCGACATTTATAAAAGAAGTACCGTAATCCACGGATCCATTTTAAACAAACATTAATCGGATTGAGACAGTAATTGTTCATATCTCGAACGACAATGAGGTGGAATTGGCATGACTTCAGACCTGCACGCAGCCAAAGCTCACAGACAGTAACTGAGCTGGAACATGACCCTTCCAGAAGGCACTCAGACCTTCCTCAGCCCAGACCGTTTGCATAGCCTGCACCAATCCTTGATACTTCCCATGAGCACCATGCCGAGTAATATTTTCCACTTGCAGCTTGGAAACAAAAATGGGAAGGTGGAAAGCACAGGCAGCTGTCTGCATAAAAATATTCCCATAAAGCACAAATACCACTAAAAACATCACATTCTAACTACCGGTAGTTGCTAAATGAAAGTCAATTTATAATGTTGCCTGTAAGCACATACATTATAAAAACAATAACTTAGTGTTGCAAGAAAGGAAGAAGGAAGAAATAAAGGGCTTAGGAAATCAAAAGCAGCAATTACAGGTGAACAACCTGTACACAGAAGCACACACACACAATGAACCGCACACAAACAATGATCCGCACACGCACAATGATCCGCACACGCACAATGATCCGCACACGCACAATGATCCGCACACGCACAATGATCCGCACACGCACAATGAACCGCACACGCAATCACCCGCACACACACAATGAACCACACACACACAATGAACTACACACACACACAAAAAATATATATAACAATAAAATATATATATAAATAAATAAAATTTAAAAACACACACACACACACACACACACACACACACACACACACACACACACACACACACACACACCATTGCATGAATTATAGTAACCAGTGCGTGCCCATACGTGCGTTGCCGTACGTGCAAAAAAAAAACAAAAAAACAATTGTGACGTCATAGCACAGTGTCCTGTCATTGGTTTGGTAAATAAATGGCCTTAACTTGGGAACCACTTGTCCGATTAATATCAAACCTTGAAAAGGCACATACTCAGGTCACCAGCAATATACCTGGTAAGTTTTAATTAGATCGGATCAGTGGTTGTCGAGAAAAAGCGGATGGACACACACGCACACGCACACACGCACACACGCACGCACACACACACACACACGCATGCACACACGCACGCACGCGCACACACACGCACGCACACGCACGCACGCGCGCGCACGCACGCACACACGCATGCACGCACGCACGCACGCACGCACGCACACGCACGCACGCGCACGCACGCACGCGCGCGCACACACACACACGCACGCACACACGCACACACACGCACACACACACACACGCACACACACACACGCACACACACACACACACACACACGCACACACACGCACGCACGCACGCACACACACACACGCACGCACGCACACACGCACACACACGCACACACACACGCACACACACACACACACCCATTGCATGAATTTTCGATCGATGACATGGTGTACGTGTTCGTTGCCTCATGTTCGTGTAGTATTATCTATTTTAAAAAAGGTTTTACGAGAAAAAAAAACCAAAAGGAACATTTTAGTTGTTGTTGTTGTATATTGGAGGTTCGCCGGAACATCGTTTTGAATGATTGTTTGTCTCGATGTGCAGAAAGTTTTTGTCATTAATCTGATTTTTTTATTGTGCAGGAAATCATGAGAAATCATTTACCTGGAAGCGAATTTTGATCAGGTCCAGTGGGCTGACCACGACCCGGCTCACAAAACCGGAAACACATCCGGCCAATGCCACCTCGACCGGGGAAAGATTCACCAAGCCTGGTTTGTACCCCACCATGTCCCAAATCGTGCACAGCCAACTTCATCATGTCCACCTCCTCGAACAAGCAGCCATCACCCCGATCTCGTTTTGCACAAACAATGTACGCGACGCCAAAGAAAACCTGATGCCGTTCCAAGGACACCAATTTCCCACGACGCTGTCGTCCAGTTCCTTATCCGCTTATTTGTCCGTTTCCTCCTCATACTGTTATTTCTGCCTATTTGTCTTTTGCTTTTCTACCTTCGTTTCATTCCTCACGTCTGAACGACGACTGAATTATATTTTTTTGACCGATGCACACTACACTGCCATGCATGGCGCTAACCGAACAAACATGTGGCGCTGCCAGTTCGGCCAGTTCTCTTCTCCACTCGAGCCCCTCCTGCAGACACGATCTCCACACGTACGGTTGTGGCCGAACAACTCAACCATTGTCGGGTGCCGCACCACGGAGCATCCCTCCCCCGAAATGCCCATTTACCCAGAAACTGTAACCTCAACTCCCTCCCTCCCTGGCTGCAAAAGTCCCTTTCACAATTGGGTTTACTTTGTCTGAGTGTGTGTCTGAGAGTGTTGGCGCCTGTCCGTTAGGTAAGCCTGTATAAGATATTTTATTGTTGTGGTTGTTGCTTTATTAATCTCATGTCAAGTCTGCACTGTGTCTGCTTTGTAAGTTGCTTGTAAAATTGCCGCACCCCACACCTCTCTCATCTTTCCCTGCATTACACCCCCAATAAACCTTTGTTGTGCCACATGCTTTTCCTCGCTTATTGTAAATAAACAATTGTTGTAGAAATGTTCCCAGCTCCACTTTGTCTTTTCCCTCATTGGTCCAGCTTGGTTTGAATCTAAGTTTACCGGGTCTTTATTCCCAACAATCCGTTCCTTCCAGCCAGTACGTCCTTGGCAGTGCCACTTGGGTGCGTCCGATCCGGAAAGGAAATCGGATCCGGTAGCGTGATCCGGTTCGGACAAGGCGTACCAAGGGCATGGTTCCCCGGTGGTTAAACCACGTGGTTAATTAGGTAACCCGATTCACCCATAGGCGGGAGGACCCGAGGCCACGCGATTGTGTTATTGGTGTCCACGGTCAGTTATGCGACCCGCCGTGTCACAGAATTATCCGTGAGCAACGGCCTACAATTCCGGGGAGTCTAGTGAGAATTGACGGAGCTTCCCCCACCTAGTGGTCTTCTCACCCGACCCCGCCAGCCCGCAACAATATATATATATATATATATATATATATATATATATATATATATATATATATATATATATATATATATATTGTTGGGGGCCGGTGGCGAGAATGACCACTAGGTGGGGGAGGTTGCGTCTCCCACCACACTCCCCGGAATTGTAGGCCGTCGCTCGGATAACTCCGCGAGCCGGCAGGTCATTTAACCGACCGTGGAACGCCAATATCTCGACCGCATGGCGAAGGGTTATTTTGTCTAAATCCAATTTACCTAAGTAACTACGCGGTCTCAACTACCGGGGATGCACGCCCTCAAAACGCCTGGCCAAACTGGATTCACTCGACCGGCAGCGGTAAAATTACACCTCCCGACTACCACTCTGCCACCCACCTTTCCGGATCAGATGCAGTCGAGAGGGCCTGCCCGGGACGTCCCAGCTACAAGTGTCCGATTACCGGGGATAAAACCCCACCTAAACTCAGATCTGGACCATGCTGGACCAATGCAAGAAGGGATGGGAATGAACTGGGCACATTACGACAATTGTTTGTTCACAATAAAAAGACACAGGGAAGACTTAACGCAGATATGCAAGTAATCTCTCGATAATTCCAGCAGTGTGTGTGTGTGTGTGTGTGTGTGTGTGTGTGTGTGTGTGTGTGTGTGTGTGTGTGTGTGTGTGTGTGTGTGTGTGTGTGTGTGTGTGTGTGTGTGTCCGCTGTTTCTCGACAACCACCTGTCCGATCTAATTGAAACTTGCGAGGTATATTGCTGGGGACCTGTGGATGTGCCTTTTCAAGGTTTGATGGTGGTTCCCATGTTATGGCCATTTATTTACCAAACCAATGATAGGACACGTTGCTGCGTAGGCGTGGCCGATGGGGAAAGGGCGCCATTTAGTTACCAATGACAGGACACGTTGTTGTGTAGGCGTGGCCATTGGGGAAGAGATCCTCAGTTATCAGACAGGACACGTTGAATGGTGTTTTGCACCCAGTGCGTTCCCCATTACGAGTTACAACGTATGGACTTCCGGATAGTGATGACTTACTGTATTCTAATAATTTCTCGATTTCTTATGCGCATTAATGGATAAACACAATGCCCCAATCCAGTCGTCATTTACGAGAGCGAAGGAATGGCCTGTGTGGTTGTTGTTTCTGGCTCACGGTTTGAAAGTTTTTATTTTCTGCACGTACGGCCACACACGTACGACCACGCACATATGGCCACGCACATACGGGCACGCACTAGTATTTACAATGATCAAAAACAAACACTTAAACAGTTTCTACTTCTAAGACGGGCCCACACGCAGACACACACACAAATGAAAATAAACCCAGAGTTCTTTATTGGACCCTCACAGCCGAGGAGAGAGATGGGCTGGGGGTCAGAGTCCAGCTGTGTACCTGACCGTCAGAGGAAGGGGGTGCTCCATGGTGCAGCACCTGACAATGGTCGTTGGTTTGGTCCCCAGTCGCACGTGTGGGACTCGTGGTTCGTGGCGGCGCCCGGGTGGTGAATATCGGGGTCGACAGAGGGGGGTCAGGGTCGCTCTTTCCTTTCCTTGTAGAGGGCCAGCAGGGACACGTTCGCCGCCTTCATGGCCTTCTGCTCAACCCTCCGCTTCAAAAGAACTGCACGCTCAACAACAACAACCCTCAGAGCCCGATCCAAAACCTTGTCAGAAACCCGTGGAGAAATTCCTCCAAGATCCTTCTTCCTCACTCGACTCTCAACCACCACAACCCTGTCCAAAACCTCAAAACAACCTTCGTAACAAACCCCTGCCTCAGAGAGTGCTTGGGAATTTATGGACCTCCCTCAACGGGATGGGGCTCACTTGAACAGACGTCACTCCCTGCCCTGATTGGACAGGCTCCTTTGGGTTCGCCCTTTCTGGGCGGAGTTTCGGCCCCTGCCGGGAAATCCCACCCACTCTTCCACGCGGGTTCATACTTGTCGAGCAACAGTATCAATGTTGCAAGGATCGTCATGAAAGAGTTGCAACGTTTGTGGAAGCCGAGAAACTGGAACCGCGAGATCCTGCCTCGGCACGTCAGGGTGCGAGAAGGCAGCCGGTTGGTGGTGGATCGTGACGGGGGATGGGATGGTTGTTAGATGTAATAACCTAACTAAAATATATCGCAACACACGCCTTTGATTCTCCCACGAGACAAAAGGAAGGGGATCTGTCTACACACAAACTTAACAACATAACTGATTTGGGACATCTGCATGTTGAATGCATATGGTTTCCAGATCTGTAACAATATATATATATATATATATATATATATATATATATATATATATATATATATATATATATATATATATATATATATATATATTGTTGTGGTTACCAGATTCGCAAACCACCATTCAGGTCCCTTAGGTGAGGTATCTCGGTAAGTGCATGTGTAGTTAGGCCCAAACCCGTTGTCTAGTGGGAATACATGTCATTTATGCGAGCTGCGACTCTTCAGGATAGCCGTTTTTCTTTTACTATCTTTATTTTGGACCAACCGCCATGATCACAACCACAACATCAACCACCGACCACAACCACCGCTTCACCACAACCGCCACGACCTTCACGTCACACCTCGCAACCGTAGCATCGCCACCGTTCTTGCCCCGCTGTGGGTACCGGTGTTGGACTCATGCAGAACGCGCGTCGAACAGCGTGTACAAAATCACGGATTTTGTGCTTCAAAAACGGATCAAAAACGACACACGCCCACTTTTTGCCGTCCAATCGGTGAGCGAGGGGCGAATTGGCCCCGCCCCCAGGGCGATCGATATATGCAAATTTGTGGATCAAAAAGCCTTCACGCCCACTTTTTCTCGGGCCAATGGGGAGCGAGGTGAAAGGTCAAAGGGAGGGGGTCAAAGGCGAAGTTACGGGGGGGATAAAAGGACGGTGTTCGTCAGTCAGAGGAGAGTCGCGAAGGAGAACGAGGAGAACGAGGAGAACGAGGAGAACGAGGAGAACGAGGAGAACGAGGAGAACGAGGAGAACGAGGAGAACGAGGAGAACGAGGAGAACGAGGAGAACGAGGAGAACGAGGAGAACGAGAACGAGAACGAGAACGAGAACGAGAACGAGAACGAGTCAGAACGAGGAGAACGAGAAGGAGTCGGAACGGAGGGGACGAGTGTGGAAGTCTGGAGCCCGAGGCCTGCAGTGGCTGGAGAAGCTGAAGAGAGTCGGACGAGGGGGTGCTCGCGTCGGTGCCAGGAGCTGCACGCCCGAGGGAGGCCGGCAGCGCGACCTGGCCGAGGTGGAGACGCACACCAGGGATAATAAAGATCCTCTATACCCCGAGCATCAGCAACCCCCTCCTGTTTCCCCCCGCGCTGAGATAGTGCGACCAAGGGGGCCCCGTTCCCACCCCCTGCCAGGCACTGTCCGCGAGGCCCGCGGGTTGCGGGGCCATCGCCGCTCCGCGTCTCATCACCAGACGGGTAGGCCCGACCCGGTCTCGGCCTCAGGCCCGCCTCATTCTTGAGGTATTTCTTTTCCTTGGTTTTGGGTATGTGTTGTCGGCGCCGTCTGTGAAGTAGAATTGTATAAGTGTTGCCGTGTGCTCGGTAGTCGGTATTAGCTCTGCACTGTGTTTTCACTTTTATGCTTGCTTTTTGTGTAAATGGAATTGTGTTTTCTTTTTTTTGTGTGCATTTGGTGGAATTGTATTTGTGTGCTTTCCGTTCGTCGCGAATAAATGTGCTTTATTGTTGAACTGTTCTCCCGCTTCGCTTCGTCTTTTCCTCCATTGAATCCCCATCTTGCTTCACGTAAAGGGTTGGTAGTGGGCTGAATACGCCCGATAATTAATCGAACCGTCGAGGTCGACGATAACACCGCTCGGTTATTCTGATAGTACGGAACGGGTCGCTTAAGTGGCCCGTGTCCGAAGTCGACCTGCGGCGAGGTGCGATCGCCCGGTCTACCCTCCGCGTGGGTACTTAGGTAGTTCGAATTTGGCGAGCAACCCTATCCCACGCGGGGGCTGATTGGCTCGATCGCGGTGAGACCGAAAGGTCCACCCGTGACTGGTTCCCGGCGTTAGTCCGAGAGGGTCACGACTGGATTGTCCGTCCGGTGAGCGACGTGCCGCGATTCGAGTTACGTGGCCGTTCCCACGCCGGCGGGCGCGAATCCGCAACACTGGTGTCAGGTCGTGCGATACAAATTCATCGCCCTCCTCGCGGCACTGGTATCGGAGAACAGGAAAACGGGCTCTCCTGTCTCCGGCTAAATTCACGGGAATCGGTCCAGGGGTGAGAGAAGCGACCCCCGATTCCCTCCAAATTACGAGCGAGTTAAATTAACCCTTCACGAGAAGCAAGATGGCGTCTCAAGGCGAGCGGGAGCCGGGGGTATTAGAAATGTATATGTGTAGTAATGTGTAGGATCCATGGTCCAGGATGGAATCCCCGAGCAGGAAATGTTGATTGTGCAGGAACACGGACTCGCCCAACTGAACCCAGGGCCCGAGGTGGGTGCGGCAGCGGCCGCGGTGTATGACACCTCCCCCCCCCCCTCTCCACCAAGACCCTTCCCCAACCCCTGCCGAAACGGTTCACTCAAGCGCACCCGACGTGGCCAAGCTATGCGCCATGCTGGCGGCAATGACAAATGAAATAAAAAACGAAATGAAAGACATGAACAAGCAAATGAATGAAGTGAAAACGACGATGGATGCGAATACACAACAAATAAACGAAAAGATGGATACAAAAATAAACGGAATGGAAGCAAACATGAAGGAAGAAATGAAAAAGTTCCGGGGTGAGACGCAGAACATGGGCCGATGCCTGCAGGCGGGCATGAAGGCCGTGACAAAGGAAATAATAGTTGAGACAAGGGAGGTAAAGTGTGAAGAGTTGGGAGAGACACGGGAGATAGAAAAAATAGAGGAAAGACTACACGAGGAAGACGGGGTAAGTGACGCACACACACACACGGAGGTAGTGGAGGACAGTGAGGGTGAGCTGGCGGACTGGGTAGAGGACCCAGTGCGAGCACCTGGATGGCCTCCTCCAGGAACGAGGGGAGGGAGTATGCCCCCTTGAGGCGAGTCACGACCAGGTGAGTTCGGTCGTGCTTTGCGAGGTTGAGGGGAGGGGTGCTGTGGACAGGTGCACGGAGAGCTTGGGGGGTGTAGAGGCCCCGGAGACCCTTGTGGGGACACAAATCCCCAGTGTGGTTGTCCCTGTGTGTGTGGTGCAAGGCGTGAGTGCGTCCCCGTGTGTGGAAGCGACCCCGTGTGTGAGTGGTGTGGTGGCGATGGTGCCGGAGTGCGTGCTTCCCAGCACGCCGTGTGTGGATGAGGCACGGAGTGTGAGTGAGGCACCGCGGGTTAGTGCCCCCGCGTGTGTGGGTGAGGCACCGTGTGTGGAAGAGACCGCGTGTGTGAGTGTCGCCGTGTGTATGAGTGAGGTACCGCGGGTGAGTTCCCCCGCGTGTGTGGATGAGGCACGGAGTGCGAGTGAGGCACCGCGGGTGAGTGCCCCCGCACGCGTGAGTGAACGGCCGTGTGCAAGGTCGCTGTGTGCAAGGGAGACCGTGTGTGTGAGAGAGCGGTATGAGAGGGAGATGTCGGTTGGCATGCGGGAGCACGCAGCCGCGTCTCCCGGTGTGAGTTTAATGGTGTGGACTGTGTGCGTCGTAACACGCAGGTGTGCGTGGGTTGAATGGCGACGACGAAGGCGACAGAAGAAAGAAAGCCGAGTAGCGGCTGTAGTTGTTTCGCGGACCGTGCCGGGTTCACCCAGCAGTGAGCACGAGGTTCGTGCTGTGCAACGCACGAGACCGCCACGTGCTCGCTTGCGAGAGTGAAGTCCCGGTCCGGAAACGCACGCGGTGGATTTGCCGATCCCGCGGACGGACAACGTTTAGGCAGGTAAATGGATTTGGACCGGACGGGTTCTCCACGCGATCGTGTGTGTTAAGCTCCAACGGGCAAAGCACATGTGTTCGCGTGAGGAACCCCTCGAGACATGGGGCTTGTGTTTTTTTTTTATGCGCACGGTGACGTCATGGCTGCACGTGTGGTTGGAATCCGGCAGGAGGGGTATCCCGGCCGATGGTACCGTCCAAGAGGGACGAGGTACACGTGCAGCTGCATGACGTCACGGGCAGGTGTAAAGTGCGCGAGCTCTGAGTTGCCGCGCAGGTGCTGCGCATGGAAAAAAAAAAAAAACAGTAAGCCTCACTTTCGGGTGCAAAGGATTCCTGGGCAAGGGGTGAAAGACCCCCTTACCTGGGCACAGGATGAAAACTAGTTAGGGGGAAGGGTTAGCTTAGTAAGACCGACTTCATGGGGCAGGGGTAAGTCCTCATGGAGTCCGTGGAATGGATTAGTTAGAGGGATTGTAGCCAGATTTAGGTTGGGAAATAAAATGATTGATTTGGAGACAGTGACAGACTTGTGAATGTGTAGAGGGGACGTAGTTTAGCTACGTAGTGTTAAAAGGAACGTGCTGTAGTTTAAGGGACGACGTGGGAGCACGAGTTAGTTAGGGGAAGTAGTTCGAAGGATGGCAGAGTTCAGTGGTGTGGGTGTTGAAGAGTTGGTGGGTTGTGAGGTGAGTGTGGAGACATGTTGAGTGAGTGAGGCCAGCGGGTCTGTGTGTGTGGAGTGAATGGGGAATGCATGGTGCGATGAGTGATTGGGGGGAGGAGTGACTCCCGCCCAAGGGACCCCGGGGTCAGTGTAGAGTGAGTTAGCTGGGTTAGTCAAATTGAAAAATGGAGGTCGTTTTGTTGTTGGTGGGAAAGTAGGCTCGAGACCCATTTGGAGGGGTGCAGGAGCCCTGTTGACGGGCTTGGGAGCGTGGCTGCGAAAGGTGAGTATCGCTGAGTGGGTACCCCGGGCACCAGGCTAGTCGGCCGCGGTAGGCCATGGGCCCATGGGGGGCCGGGATAGAGTAGTGGGCACGGGTGCGCCTGCTTGGTGCGGGGGCCCGGGGCGCCATTAGCCGCGTGGGCAGTTGTGGGCACGGGTGACCCTCGGAAAGGGGCCCGGGAGGCCGGCCTGCCACGTGTGCGTTTCAGGGGAGGTGCCATGGGGGGCACTCCCCGGTGTTAGGGAGCTGGTAGGCTCGGAGGCAGTGTAGTGCCCGGGGGTGCCATAGCGGGAGATTCGGCAGAGGGTCGTGCCTGCCAAAGGGAGCCACGTGTCCCAGCCAGGAGACCGTGTGAGGGCACGGAGAGAAAATTGGGGGGCGAGGCCCGAAATTGTGAGGACACCAACACAGGCGACGGGAATCTGGGTTGTTAGAACCAATAGTTTAAGCGAGAGGCGCTTGTTGAAAGCCCCGGGGTAGTTTAACAGTTAAATGGTTAGGGTAGATTAGGAGATGTACCCCTCCGCACCATCCATCCCCTCGCTCTCGTTGTGGGCCGCTGGACCCATTTTGGGTTATAGATCGCCGAACTCTGGGGAGGCCATTCTGAGGCTTCGTTGGGCCTCGACACAGGACGTTAGCTCTCCCTTGTTCCCCTCCGGGAAGGGAACGTAGGGGTTGGGAGTAGGCTAGGTGACAGGATAGGTTAGCCGAACAAGGACGATAAAGGGGGTTAGGGGACGATTTATAGTGGGGAAGTAAAAATAAAAACAACAAAAAAATAAGTTGGGGCTAAATTGGGGTTTGACAAATTAAGGGAGTGGGTATGTACAGTGACAGGCAAAGGCGATAGGTGGGAGGGAGACAGGTAGGTAGGTCCGAGCCCGCCTTCCAAGTGGCCAGCACCACCACACTCCCTCCACCAACCTCCACTGAACGGCAAAAGCTGGCCAACTTCATCGGCTGGCCGTGTTTTGTCTTCAAGGCGGAGGCCGGCCAACTTCATCGGCAGCTGTTGTTTTGCTGCAAGGCCTGTGCCATCGGCTGGCCGTGTTTGCTTCAAGGCCTGTGCCGGCCAGTTCATCTGCTGGCTGTTTTTCTTCAAGGCCTGTGCCGGCCAGTTCATCTGCTGGCTGTTTTACTTCAAGGCCTGTGCCGGCCAGTTCATCTGCCGGCTGTGTTTGCCTGCAGCGGCCTTCTTCTGCGGGCTGTTTGCCTGCCACCTTTGCCATGCCATGCCCACTGCCCACGTGCACCAGCCCCGTTCAATTTTTGCTTTGCCCCACCCCCCTGTTCATTGCCATGTGCGCCAGGATCAGCAAGCAACAGTTTGCAAGCTGCAAGAACTGCCCCGTTGGCAGCCACAACACGGGCCTGCAGTGGCGGCCCGTGCACCGTGTTTGTGTTCATGCATCCATTCGTTGTGCTCATTGCGTGTGCCGCTTGAGCTGGCACGGAGACTACGTTTGTGCAGCCCATGCACCGTTGTGGTTCACTGCGTTCAGTTCAAAAGGGAAGGCCTTGGACTGCGTGTGAGCAGCCAGCCACGTTCCCTGTCACCTGCATTGTTTGAGCCAGAGACTGCATGTGGGCAGCCTGGCTCCCTGCTAACTGCTTTTCTTTGCAGAGTTCAATGATCCTGGGCCATGGTTTAGTGTAAAATTTGTAAGTTAAGGGTAAGATGTACTGTAAATATGAGTGCGCCCCCGGCATGTATGTCTTAGCGCCGGCAATTTTATTTAAGTCGTCCGTGTGAGTGAGTTTGTTTAGATAGTTACGCAGCCCTTAGGTTATTTATTTTGGGGACACGAATACCATGAATGTCGCACTCAGGGATCCGTAGGTAAAATGTACTAGGGGAAAACTACACATGATGGCACACGAAAATTTGACGACTCGGGACGAGTCTGTAAAAAGGGAAGGGGGTAGTGTTGTGGTTACCAGATTCGCAAACCACCATTCAGGTCCCTTAGGTGAGGTATCTCGGTAAGTGCATGTGTAGTTAGGCACAAACCCGTTGTCTAGTGGGAATACATGTCATTTATGCGAGCTGCGACTCTTCAGGATAGCTGTTTTTCTTTTACTATCTTTATTTTGGACCAACCGCCATGATCACAACCACAACATCAACCACCGACCACAACCACCGCTTCACCACAACCGCCACGACCTTCACGTCACACCTCGCAACCGTAGCATCGCCACCGTTCTTGCCCCGCTGTGGGTACCGGTGTTGGACTCATGCAGAACGCGCGTCGAACAGCGTGTACAAAATCACGGATTTTGTGCTTCAAAAACGGATCAAAAACGACACACGCCCACTTTTTGCCGTCCAATCGGTGAGCGAGGGGCGGGTGGCCCGCCCCAGGGCGATCGATATATGCAAATTTGTGGATCAAAAAGCCTTCACGCCCACTTTTTCTCGGGCCAATGGGGAGCGAGGTGAAAGGTCAAAGGGAGGGGGTCAAAGGCGAAGTTACGGGGGGATAAAAGGACGGTGTTCGTCAGTCAGAGGAGAGTCGCGAAGGAGAACGAGGAGGAGAACGAGAACGAGAAGGAGTCAGAACGAGAAGGAGAACGAGAAGGAGTCGGAACGGAGGGGACGAGTGTGGAAGTCTGGAGCCCGAGGCCTGCAGTGGCTGGAGAAGCTGAAGAGAGCCGGACGAGGGGGTGCTCGCGTCGGTGCCAGGAGCTGCACGCCCGAGGGAGGCCGGCAGCGCGACCTGGCCGAGGTGGAGACGCACACCAGGGATAATAAAGATCCTCTATACCCCGAGCATCAGCAACCCCCTCCTGTTTCCCCCCGCGCTGAGATAGTGCGACCAAGGGGGCCCCGTTCCCACCCCCTGCCAGGCACTGTCCGCGAGGCCCGCGGGTTGCGGGGCCATCGCCGCTCCGCGTCTCATCACCAGACGGGTAGGCCCGACCCGGTCTCGGCCTCAGGCCCGCCTCATTCTTGAGGTATTTCTTTTCCTTGGTTTTGGGTATGTGTTGTCGGCGCCGTCTGTGAAGTAGAATTGTATAAGTGTTGCCGTGTGCTCGGTAGTCGGTATTAGCTCTGCACTGTGTTTTCACTTTTATGCTTGCTTTTTGTGTAAATGGAATTGTGTTTTCTTTTTTTGTGTGCATTTGGTGGAATTGTATTTGTGTGCTTTCCGTTCGTCGCGAATAAATGTGCTTTATTGTTGAACTGTTCTCCCGCTTCGCTTCGTCTTTTCCTCCATTGAATCCCCATCTTGCTTCACGTAAAGGGTTGGTAGTGGGCTGAATACGCCCGATAATTAATCGAACCGTCGAGGTCGACGATAACACCGCTCGGTTATTCTGATAGTACGGAACGGGTCGCTTAAGTGGCCCGTGTCCGAAGTCGACCTGCGGCGAGGTGCGATCGCCCGGTCTACCCTCCGCGTGGGTACTTAGGTAGTTCGAATTTGGCGAGCAACCCTATCCCACGCGGGGGCTGATTGGCTCGATCGCGGTGAGACCGAAAGGTCCACCCGTGACTGGTTCCCGGCGTTAGTCCGAGAGGGTCACGACTGGATTGTCCGTCCGGTGGGCGACGTGCCGCGATTCGAGTTACGTGGCCGTCAGCACGCCGGCGGGCGCGAATCCGCAACAATATATATATATATATATATATATATATATATATATATATATATATATATATATATATATATATATATATATATATATATATATATATATATATATAAATACTTTATATTCTTAAGGATTTCAGAATCCAGTCTGATGAATGCATCCACACATCCAGGTCCTCAGACAGTTATTTCCTTGAATGCATGTTCGGATTAGCCCCATCCCCATGTCTGATGGGATTTTAAAAGTGATGTGTTGAGAAGGGTGAAGAATAGATCCCCTCTCTTATGGGAAGCTTTTTTTTTCTTTATGACAGACACACTTACACATATTTCTTTCACGAGCACTGATGTCCACCCTTATTTTTAGTCAGCAACGTTTATGCACATATTTCTTTCGCGAGCGCCGACGCCCGCCTTTTTTTGGAGCGCACGTGATGTCATGGTTATGGTGCGCCAGTGGGGCAAGGTGAGCTTGGGGGGGGGGGGACTCTGCGCCCGAGACGGGCTGCGGATATAAAAAGAATTGGAGGTCCGTACAGAGGAGGAGAGAAGCCAAGAAGAAAGCAAGAGAGGAAGCACACGAGAAGAGAAGTAAGCGAGAGGGAGCGCACGAGAAGCGAACAAGAAGCGAGTGTAAGCACTTGAGGGAAGAAGTGAGCCAGAGAGGAAGCGTGCAAGCGAGCAAGCCCGCAAGTGAGCAAGCGAGCGTGTGGTGCTCGTGTGGGTGTCTGACCAGTGCCAACAACGAGACAATTCGTCCTTCCCAGTGCTTGAGCAAGCGAGCGTGTGGTGCACGTGTGGGTGTGAGCAGCGCCGACAATGAGCGAGGCACGGGTCGGTCACCAACGAGTGAGGCACGGGTCGGTCACCAACGAGTGAGGCACAGGTCGGTCACCTACGAGTGAGTTCAGTCACTGACGGACTGTGTGGGTCACTGGTCGTCACCAGTTTCGTGAAGTGTGAGGAGCTGCCCGTGTCACAGCACCAGGGTTTAAACCTATGACAGACGATATCGGCGCCCTCCAGACGTCGACTGGCATTCAAGGCTGCTCACGAGAGGGTGCACGTCAAGGCTGGGTGCTGGCAACGGACGTGAGACGGGCGCACACATTTCAGGGCGTTTTCACTTCACGGACGACGACTCTGGTGAGCGAGACGACCCTTTTCTCCCCCCCCCCCACCCTGAATGATCTGCTGGGTACCCTTGTCTGTGTTGAGCTGGAAGTCAACCCCCCCCCCCCCTCGATAAGCATCTGCTCTTTGTCTCTTTCCTGTCATTTTGAATGATTTTGCCTGAGTAATTATTCATTTTGATTGCTTTGGAATTTATTCATTTATTTACCTCAGAAAAAAAAAAGAATTCTTTTTATTTATTTATTTATTTATTTTATTATTAATGAATCATTTGTCGACTTCCAACCTGTCCATGTTTGTCCTTTCCTTCCATTGGTCTCGCATTGTCCGAACCTAGATAGACTGGGAGGTAATTACCACAGATTTGACCAAAAATAGTCGGCACGCACCAGCGGTTTAAAGGCCCGGCCGCCCTAATTAAAATCTAATCAGGATAATACTGGCGCTTTGCCGAGGGTGTGCTCCCCGCTCAGGTAACCACATGACCTCTAGTTAAATGGCGTAATTAGATGGTGGACACTGGAACTCATATTTAACTGGGTGGCGTTCGTGGTTCTAAAACAACCCACCGTACCACAACGTTAATTGTGAGCGGTGGCCCCAGGTCCGGCTCTTCCGAAGACAACCGGGGATTAAAACCCCTGAGTGACAAGCTGGTGTCTCGGTACCCGTGGCCACAACAATAGTATAGCGTGTTCAGTTAATGGTGGTATTCCTGTTCAGAATGAGGACAGGAGGTGAGACTATGCGCCCTACTGAGTGCCGTTCCAGTTTACGGTGTGATTTTGGTCGGTGTGTTTCAAGGTGTAGGGATCACAATGGAGGGTCTCTCCATTGTGATGGCACGAGCTTGTCTTGTGAGTTTAATAATCAATGGCCCCCAAATTATCGCCCCACCTTGAGTGGCGTTTCACTTTGTGGTGAGCGAAATCTCATTTTAACAATCTCAAATGAGCTAAGATCCTCGTCCTCTTAATGATGACGTCATAAATACGAATATGACGTCATTGTGATGTATCAAGCGATATGCATTTATTATCTGCGAGTTGCGATAGGTCGGTTGCGATAAATTATCTGTGCTAATGCCCGGCTTGATTCCCGCAAACAAAATTCAAACAGCTTGCTTAGTTTCGTAGATAATGGTTTTGGCGATTTCCATTAGTGGCAATATTATGACGTCAACTTTTTTTTGTAGGAAGAATTTCCAAAATCGGAGATGGTTACTGCCTGCGCGTGGGCTTTCTGCATATACTTGGCAAGTTTCACGAAGATCCGATGAAAACTCTGGGTTGTGAAACAAAAAATGTCAAAAAATAGGAATGACGTCATAAAAATTGACATGACGTCATAGTGATGTATCATATGTGCGGTAATTAATCTCTGCTAATGCCATGTTCGATTCCCGCAAACAGAATTCAAAAAGCTTGCCGAGTTTCGGAGATAATTTTTTAGGCGATTTCCATTAGCGGAGATATTTTGACGTCATAACTTTTTTTCTCGGAGGAATTTTCAAAATCGGAGATGGTTACTGTCTGCGCAGGGTATCTTTACATATATGCCATTTGCCATATATATATATATATATATATATATATATATATATATATATATATATATATATATATATATATATATATATATATATATATATATATATATACCAAGTTTCAGGAAGTTTCGATGAAAACTGTAGGCTGTGAAACAAAAAAGTCCACAAGAAGAAGATGAAGAACAACAACGTGAGTAAGACTTCGAGATCCTCCATGAGGATCTAAAAACGTGTGTGTGCATGGTGCATACAGTGGGATACCCTTCCCTCCCCCGTCACTGCTTCCACGGTGTCTTTCTCAAACAGTAGGCGAGTTTCACTTGCGCCTTGACAAATTACACATTAATGCCCGAACTGTCTGACCAACACAAACTTGACCAGACAGAGTTCTTAATGGTTAGTGCATCCTCTCCGATTCTGGGAGGTCGGTCGTTCAAGCCCCAGCTGAATCATGCCAAAGACTTTAAAAATGATATATTTCTGCTTCCTTGCTTGACACTTAGTATTTAGAAGGATAAGAGCATGGAAAAATGCCATAGGTTGGAATCCATGGGAGGAGGAAATTCCTCCTTGGGAAATGCCCTGCTGAGTGGGGTGAGAAAGGCGGCGCCATTGTTGACATCGTTGGTACCCAGAGTTCCCCCGGAAGTGACGACACTTCAGGAAAGCTCAGTGACTGTGTCGTCCAACAAACTTTGTTTGTTCGTCTGTATACTTATGTGTGTGGCAGCTCCACAACGATCCTTAGATCATAAAAAAAACAGAAAGAGAAAGAAAAGCTGTTAATCATAAGACAAAAGTTGACGATGGTATATGAGATCAATTCCATTGCATTGACTTAATGATGAGCTTTTATTAAATGCATGTCGTCAGTAAATCGATGCAAGGCATTGTATTATCAAAATGGCTGAAGATTTATGTTAATAATGTTATTTGTTGATTTATTGCTGAACTTCACGGATGTGAAATGGGATTTCCCACATTAAGAATGTGACCTTGAACCTTTTATGAAATAATATAATTTCAAAATTACAAATGGAGACCGTGGGTGTGTTCAGGAACCAAATTTCTTGTAGCGTGTTGGCCAATTGCCTTAAGCACTCAAGCAAACACTCCACATGAAAGCGTTGATCAGGGAACGGCTGGCTTGGTAAGCACTAGTTAGCTGCTTGGTAACTGAACACACCCCTGAACTCCAAATTCAGTTAAAGAGCAAACTTTCATGATATACTCACTGGCAATGACTCAGGTTTTGAAATCCTTATAAGGCCATAATATTTGATACCAGCAGGGGTGCTGCTAGGCTCCTCCTCTGACCATCCCACCCTCCCTTTGTCTCCTTTCACCCGATCTCCACTCCCTCCGGATTTCAACCCCGCCCCCCCCCTTCCCCTGCCTCCCTTGATTCGAGTGGAGGTTGGCTTTGGGGTTTCCCACGCTCTGGGATGTGCAGAGTGTAAAAATGACAAGTCTGAAGACGACGATGGTTCACGAGCGGTATTTGATGATGTAGATTGTTTCAAAAGTCAAGGATGAGACAATGTGATAATGTTTGACCAAGTGATAAAAATGATCAACATGATGTGGTACGAGTGACAGGTTATTAGCTGAAAATGTCGAAAACCCGGTTTCATTCAACAACTTTAAAAATTTGACCTTTGCATCACCTTTAAAGGTCACAAAACAATGTTGTGGACATTAAAATAAGGAAACAGGATACGTGCTATAGCTTATTGCAGTTAGTTCGCTGAAGAAGGTCGAAAACCCGGTTCGATTCCCACAACTTTGAAAATTTGACCTTTGTGAATTTCAAAGGTCAAAGGTCAAGGATTATGACCTTTGGTGCAAAACTTTCTCTGGAACATTCCAGGAACAACATGACATCATATAGGCTATATGGCATTTCGCACTCCTCGGATTATCCATACTTTTATGAAATCAGCGTAAAAACAAACTTGAAGGGGGCGCCACGGGCAAGGTGTTCGAGATAGAGCAAAATGGTTTCAAGACTTTAGGTGGGGAATGACCTCAAGATTATGCATAAAAAATATTGTCATCCTCGCTCTCAATGTTTGGGCGGTCATCTGATTTTTATGTCAAAATTCGAAATTTTCTAAGTTCGTGACCTTGTGACCTTGACACGAAAATGAAAAATCGAGCTCCGTGAGGCTATGCAGGTGCCATTGGGCTAACCAAATACCGAAACCCCTGCCAGATTCGACAAACCCCTTGGAGAAGATGGATTTTTATGTCAAAATTCGCAATTTTCTAAGTTCGTGACCTTGTGACCTTGACCTTGGGACGAAAATGAAAAATCGAGCTCCATGGGGCTATGCAGGTGCCATTGGGCTAACCAAATACCGAAACGCCTACCAGATTCGACAAACCCCTGAGGAGAAGATGCAAATTGAAATTGGCTACCCCCTAAAAACACATGTTTTTTGGGCGTGGCGCCGCCCATAATGGGCGCACCACGCCCATTCTCAGGAAAGCACAACTAGATCATGATATAAACTTCCCACCAAAATTTTATCAGGAACGATCAAAACCCACGGAGCTATGCTCGGGACAGACAGACAGACAGAGAGACAGACAGACTGACAGACACACAACAATAACGAATATAGTGGTCACTTATTTTTTTTCGTGAAAATATTTTTTCGTGAACCAAAAGTTATCTCCACAGATGATTTGTAATACCCTCTGCCACCACCACCAGGTGGTGCTACACGATACATATTTGCATAAAGAATTTTCGTCACCCTTCCCTCTCGAACCCCGTGACAACAGATGAAACCAAGTTGCCCATACCACGAGGTCGAACTTGGTCCATGTGCCAAGTTTGGTGGCAATTGGCCCAGTAGTTTTGGCATGATTGGTGTTACCCACAGATACGTACACAAAATGACATTAATTTATGAGAAGAGAAGATTTTAAATTATTATTCACTAGTGCGTGTCGGTATGTGCATGCCCGTACGTGCATGGCCGTACGTGTGTGGCCATACGTGCAAAAAAAACCCCATCATTTGTGACATCATAGCACCGTGTCCTGTCATTGGTTTGATAAATATATGGCCATAACTTGGGAAACACTTGGGAAACAGCTGAAACGGATGAAGAAGAACGATATGGGCTGTTCCACAGTAATATGCTACATTAAAGGGTCTTATCTTCAGGAGCTATCACAGAATTCCTAAAGTATCCATAGAATACCACTAACATGTTTTGAGGTGTATATAAATGTAGATATATATACTATTTATAGCAAAAACCGCTATTGTCCGAAAATTAAAGCGTGCAGATAAAATTTTATTCACTGTGATGGGAATAAATCTTTGTCTTAAGTGTTATAATATGGAATAGGCAAAGCCGAGAAGCGAACGTAGAATTATTCTTACATTCGATGCTGCAATTTCCGGTTACTTCGGCCTGGATTCGGGATCAGCGATCAAACAATGTAAATCACGATTAAAAATTATTTTTTGATGATGCGGGAGATATCTTTATTAAAATCAGTGGAGGAAATATACACCATGTCTGATATTTGGGTCTTTCATGTCTCCGACGATGCCTTTAATCTCCCGGGACGCATCATTCCCCATGCAAAAAAAAAACTGGAAGCAAAAAAAACCGGAAGCAAAAGGGTCATAGCCAACGACACGGATTCCAAATTGCCTGGGTATTGTGTTGCTGTTGTTGTTGTTGTTGTTGTTGTTGTTTCCTATTCTCTCATGTGCACGTGTTAAGTATGAAGCTCACTCCGTTCGCTATTAAAAACTACATAGATTTACCAAGAGTTTTTATATGAACACATACGTTTTTTATTGAGACTGGTTTAGATAATTAATATGTGTAAAAAGACTTTACTTATGATATCCCACACCATGAATTTGCCAAAAATATACTTTGATGTGAATGCTTGGGGGTTGAAAACAGAGTAACAATCGTTATGCTATCGGTCAATTCGTCATGAAAGAAACAAAATGCTCAAACTGCACAACCTTTAAAAATACGGTGTTGTTATTTTTGTGATAACATAACTTAACCTAAATGACAAATGTGTAACAAAGGCTAACATTAGTGGTAAGTCCATATCGCCGTAAAAGCTGTACAAAAATCTGGCTTTCCGATTGTGGTACAAAGTCACGTTTGTTACAGAAGGCTTTGAGCAGGTCAGAGGTCGTTTAATAATCATCACAACAAGATCCTACGCTATATGCGAAGAACACCCCATCAATAAATTGTGCTGGGTGAGATTATCTTCTTACTGTTGTATTCCAGTAGTGGAGGGGTCAGTCTTTTATTCCCCCTCATTTGTAAGATAAACTGGACACACTTAATGTGGACGATGTATGTAACACAATGGTTACCCATTGCTGTGGAAAGGCTCATATCAAACCTTGAAAAGGCACACACTCAGGTCTCCAGCGTCAATTGTGACGTCATATCAAACAAAGAAGAATTGTGACGTCAATTGTGACGTCATAGCACCGTGTCCTGTCATTGGTTTGGAAAATAAATGGCCATAACTTGGGAACCACTTGTCTGATTAATATCAAACCTTGAAAAGGCACATCCACAGGGCCCGAGCTATATCCCTGGCAAGTTTCAATTAGATCGGACCAGCGGTTGTTGAGAAACAGTGGTCACAGACAGACACAGACAGACACACAGAGATTGCTGGAATTATAGATAGATTTATATATATTTTAGAAATCAATTTTTAATCAACCTTATAAAGAGCGTGTATAAAAACATAAATTTTATAAACAGCTGGTTATTTTTTTAAACATGTATTTTTAGAAATGCTCTGCAGTATATTTTAAATAATCTCGTTAAAAAAAAAATCATGGAGAAAATACTGCACGAAACTTGAAGAACAAAATGTGGGTCATTAAGGGTTTCTTGTAATTAAAATAAATGACATGTCAGGAGTGGGATTCGAACCCACGCCTCCAGGGGAGACTGCGACCTGAACGCAGCGCCTTAGACCGCTCGGCCATCCTGACACGATACTATCGAGTTCATTTTAAGAGTTATTAATGAGTGTATTATTAACCAAATTTTCATTTAATAATTAATTTACTTTACGGACTTTGAACAAACGATTTAACTTACTGAAAACGTTGATAGCAAACTCCCATCGTGGAAAATAACGTTATATTTTGGCAAAACCCAAGCAATCTTCCCCCTCAATTCCTTACAGTACTATTAGTCAATGTAACTCTGGTTTCTTCTAACTGACCAACACCAACACTCGATGTCCATCTCCAAAATGTCATGATGAATCCCTAGTTCCAACCAGGGACTTCATCTCTTTAATCCCCTCCCCCCCCCCCTTCTTCAGATCCGGGTCCCGGCCGCGCCTGCTGGCGGCGCCATGTCCGCTCCCGGTTCGCGGAGGAACGGAACCTCAAGGATACGATTGACAAGTAAGTGCGGTTCGACAAACGTTCGTCCGTTGTGCGAGTTTTGTCTCCACCGAGGCCCGGGTCTCGACGTCATGCTTTTTTTTACTTCACTTCGCGGCCAGACACGAGCGGCATCCGTGTCTGGGACGCGGATCCGCCTGACGGTCTCGCTAGTCGAGCGTCGGTAACCGTCGCGCCTCGGCTTTGTGCTGCTAGGCCTACGAGGTCACCTCGGCCGCCTGTTGTCGCCGTGGTCATCGCGACGCCTGACGTGACTTTACTACTGACGTAGGAAGCTGTTGGACTTTTTATTTGTCTCCAGCACGTTGAGTTTTAACTTGGCCCTGTTTGGGTTTGTTACCATTCTGGACAAAAAGAGCCTCTTTCCTGTTATGTGTCCTCAAGGTATCTCAGATGATATAAACTCTCCCTCTTCCATGGCTGGTGTTTTATTTTTATTTCACTTTCGTATCTCAAAGGCTTTCTAATGACTGCATGATCAATGGGTTCATATCACGGGGGGGGGGGTGAATTTGTTCACTGGGTGTTGGGGATGTTGGATGGTCATGGGGGGTGAATTTGTTCACGGTGTTGGGGATGTTGGATGGTCATGGGGGGGGAGGATTTGTTCACTGGGTGTTGGGGATGTTGGATGGTCATGGGGGGGGGGGGATTTGTTCACTGGGTGTTGGGGATGTTGGATGGTCATGGGGGGGGGGCGAATTTGTTCACTGGATGTTGGGGATGTTGGATGGTCATGGGAGGGGGGCGAATTTGTTCACTGGATGTTGGGGATGTTGGATGGTCATGGGGGGGGTGAATTTGTTCACTGGGTGTTGGGGATGTTGGATGGTCATGGGGGGCGAATTTGTTCACTGGATGTTGGGGATGTTGGATGGTCATGGGGGTGGGTGAATTTGTTCACTGGGTGTTTGGGATATTGGATGGTCATGGGGAGGGGTGAATTTGTTCACTGGGGGTGTTGGGGATGTTGGATGGTCATGGGGGGGCGAATTTGTTCACTGGATGTTGGGGATGTTGGATGGTCATGGGGGGGGGTGAATTTGTTCATGGTGTTGGGGATGTTGGATGGTCATGGGGGGGGGTGAATTTGTTCACTGGGTGTTGGGGATGTTGGATGGTCATGGGGGGGGTGAATTTGTTCACTGGGGGTGTTGGGGATGTTGGATGGTCATGGGGGGAGGGATTTGTTCACTGGGTGTTGGGGATATTGGACGGTCATGGGGGGTGAATTTGTTCACTGGGGGTGTTGGGGATGTGGATGGTCATGGGGGGGGTGAATTTGTTCACGGTGTTGGGGATGTTGGATGGTCATGGGGGGGGGTGAATTTGTTCACTGGGGGTGTTGGGGATGTTGGATGGTCATGGGGGGTGAATTTGTTCACGGTGTTGGGGATGTTGGATGGTCATGGGGGGGTGAATTTGTTCACGGTGTTGGGGATGTTGGATGGTCATGGGGGGGCGAATTTGTTCACTGGATGTTGGATGGTCATGGAGGGGTGGGTGAATTTGTTCACTGGGTGTTGGGGATGTTGGATGGTCATGGGGGGGGGGCGAATTTGTTCACTGGATGTTGGGGATGTTGGATGGTCATGGGGGGAGGTGAATTTGTTCACTGGGTGTTGGGGATGTTGGATGGTCATGGGGGGGGCAAATTTGTTCACTCGGGGTGTTGGGGATGTTGGATGGTCATGGGGGGGGGTACGTCGGCCGGTTATTTTGAGGGGGCAGGAAATTACTTCAGATGGTCATTGTGGGAGGGGGGGGATGTACGTATGATGGTCATGGGGTGGGGGAGGAGGAGGAGAGGAGATTGGGACCACACTCTGTGCAGAGCATTGGTTCTGTTTAAGCAGTCTTCTTGGCTATTGGGCACAATCCTGGACGGGTCGCCACTCCGACACAGGATACCATCATGCTGGCACTCATGTTGCCGACCTTGGAAGGATGACAGGCCGAGTTAACCCCACCTGGTATTAATTCAACAGCCAAGCTGGATTTGAACTCAGGACTCGAGGATCCAAAGCTCATCGCCCTAACCATTAAGCCAACACCAGGTGGGAGAGGGACGTCGGATATTCACCTTGGAAGTGTGGGGGAGGGAGTTCCGTAGGATGGTCACCTGAGAGGGGAGATGGATGTAGCATATTCACTTGGAGAGTGAACGTGACGTAGGGGATGGTCATTGGGGATGAGGGGGGTACGTAGCATGTTCACCTCGGAGGTGGGGTCGGGGGGACATCACGTAGCTTCCATAGAGGGTTCAGCACAGAGCGACTGGATTGGCTCCTGGGATTGCGAGATGAAACTATGAGGAGCGCATGAAGGACACACGACTTCATCTCTTCGAAAGGAGGTGATTGTAAGGGGATCTCATGGAGATGTTTGAGATGGTGAAGGGTGTGGACAAGATATGTGCAGAAGAGTTTTTCAGCAGAATGGACATTGACAGGACCAGGAGTAACAGTGTCCCAGTGAAGACAGTATTAAGGCAGGGGTCTTTCACTCAGAGAATAATATTAATGAATGAAATGGCTTCCCTGAAAAGGTAGTGGCAGCAGAGGGGTTAGATAGGTTTAAATTTTGAGTTGGATTAGTACTTGGAAGCATTAGGGATAGTAAGGTTAGCCTGCATTGGTGGGAATGTTCAGTGGGTCGTATTAGTATGGAACGGTGATTGTATGTTTGTGTGCGCTGTGATGTCCGTGTGAGGTTCTCGTCAAAAGGTGAATCTGCTGTCTGTGTTTGTTCAAACCTCACATAGTAACCATGATCACCTCGAACTAACCTGTAACCCCACAAAAAAATATTTCCAAAACCAAAATTGCATCTTTTTATCAAAATAATGGAACATGTGACTGTGTGTGTGCCAGTCACCATTCCTGGTGACGACCTGCCCCCACCATTCCCATCCTCCTCCTCCTTCTCCTCCGTCTTTGCTTCTTCTCCTTCTCCTTATCCTTCTTCCCTTCAGCAGCCAATAAACGAATAGATTTGATTAACATGGTGTGATGTAGTGTGGCCATAATGAGCCAAATGCCCCCTGTGTTTGTTTATGTTCTTTGTATGTCCTTGTGATATTTCATTATTTCTTTGTGTGAGGGTGGGGGCGGAAAGGAACACTCGTTTTGCTGAGATTAGTCGTGGTCTTTGTCATTGTGCAATTCAAATTATGTTTGTTTGTTTTTTCATAAGCTGTGGGAAGTGAGGTGAAGTGGAGCTGACATTTTTGGTGTTAGTCCTTTGTTCTGATGAAGGGCGAATGCCCGAAACGACGGTTAGCATGCCTTCATCATGCCATATTCAAGCGGTTCTCAAAATGGACCAAAAATGACAAACGTGTCTTTCCTTGGGGTTGACTTGTACATGGCTCATAATAAAAAGTTGTATAAACTATTTCTTTACCGCTTATGGTGTTGGAATGCTGCATAAAGATGTGAGGTTGCTTTTGTCATTGAGTATTTTGGTCTCCAAGGAAACGAAAACACGCACTATTTAATTATGGTCTTGTCAGGCATGTTAGTAGATAGTGTACATGATTATGGATGTAATAATAAAACAAATGAAGTTGATGAAATAACTCGCATAATAACTGCAGCATGTTCAGTTGAGAAAAAGGGGGGGGTGGATGTAGCCCTTTGGTCAATCAGCTCCCAACCTCCCCCCCCCCTTGGAGCTGAATTTATACATGAAACTTGACCCAAGATTTTATTACCCTCAATAACTCTTCTTAACTCAACCGAACCCTCTGAGTGGCTGTTTTCAGTCTTTTCTTCTGTCTCTATCTCTCTCCATTTGGCTGTGTCTGTCTCTCTCTCTCTCTATTTGGCTGTCTCTGTCTCTTTTGTGTGTCTGTCTTTGTATGTATCTCTCAGTGTGTGTCTGTATTGGACGGAATTCACAGAATCTGTGATTTCAAGTGGAAAACTGATTTTGACACGGGCCTAATAGCGAAGTACACTCCCAAGCGGTGTCGGTGGAGGAAAAGAGGTGTGAGGTACGATTGGACCCGCCAACTTTGAAGAGTTTGGTGGAAGGACCTCAAAGAGAACATGAAACGGAATTTATTTTGTGAAATTTAATTTCACTTTTTTGAAACGGAAAATCGCTGGTTCTGAAATTCACGATCGCCTTCATTCTTAATTTTTTTTTTTTTTTTTTTTAGTTGCTCAAGCATATCACGCTGACATGCACCTCTTATTGCAATGCAAAAAAAACAATGACCGTTTCTGTTTGTGTTGTTTTTGTCTGTGAATAAGGCGATGTATTCCGAGAGGAGCATGATGTACATTTTCCGACAATAATTACGTCCTCTCATTTTTCTTTTAATCATCAATTAAAGGGAGTTATTACTATCAGGAGAATTGGCCAATGCATGAATGCAAAGTAGTGAGTGCAGCCAATGGATATAAATGTTCAGGTTGTACGCACGCAGAAATAGTTTGTCTGGCGATGGTTGGATTGGGATAACCAAAGCTATTTTGTTTATCATGTTTATCAAGTTTTCAGGATCATTGGCTGGATCGAGGTGTTTATATAGTGTTTGGCTGCAATTAGAGTCACCGAGCAGACTGCACACCTTAAGTTTATGAGGCGAGTGATTGGAGTGTGATTACAATAAAGATCTTTTTTTTTTACTCGATACTAATAATGTTTGTGATGCTAATTGCTTATGAACTATAATTTCCTATAGTCTGAGTATGTGTCTTTGTGATTGTACGACTAATTTTTTTATGTTCAATTCATGACAGATACACGATGGCATGGGCTACAATTCCAGCCAACAAGTGGCACCAACTGAACTGCATTATTGGACGTAATATTAATTATGTTTCTTAACTACCAGAATACAGATGAGACTGTTTAAAGATTTCCAGAGCAAAAACGTAAACGTGCACGAATATGTGGCCGAGTTCTTCCGGAGACCGAGAATACAAGTTTCTGTATACGTATTTCTCGGGCTTGGTTCGGCGGGAAGCTGAGTTCTTGTGAGTGCCTCAAATTCGGTGAGACTTGGCCATGATGGATCTTGACCATTCACGGGTTTGGCCGGTTATGTTTCTGAAAACCCGCAGACCCATCTTAGTTTCGTCAAAACAGGTATTGTATGGAAAGTACGATCAATGATAAAAAAACGCAATGTTTTGGTGCAGGTAAAATGTGTTGAATGACCTCCTCCAGCATGCAGTGTCCTTGTGTTTCCTTGTTAATGTTCAGCCTCCATCCCAGTTGCAAGGAATGACATACCTGTAGCCGATATTCAAGGGATTACTCGAATCAATTGGCTGTGTGATGTCATGAGCTTTCCTTCACTGAAGGATTCTGCAGGCAGTATCACTTCACTTCGGAGTTCCGATCACGTCTAATCAATAAATAAAGTTAAAACCCGCTTTTGATTCCTACCACCCTGTTTTTCATCACCTCCAACTTACCACATATGGTGAGGTTTACCGGTAGATTCTGTGAAGTTTGGGCAATTTGGCTGAATTCTGCCTAGATTTTCATGACAATGACCAACTTCCTGAGAGTTTCTTTCTGTATCCATCTTGTCCACCCTCTGCATCATCTCCTGCCTCTCATTCTTCCCTACACCCATTGTTTGTCCAAGTTTGCCTCTATCTTGGCTTTCAACTCTACTCTATGTGCCTGGTGTTGGCTTAATAGTTAGGGTGGTGGGCTTGGGATCCTAGGATCCTGAGTTGAAATCCAACTCAACTGTTGAATTGATACCAGGTGGGGTTGACTCTGCCTGTCATCCTTCCAAGATCAGCAAAATGAGTGCCAGCTTGCTGGTATACTGTGTCGGAGTGGCGACCCGTTCAGGATTGTGCCCAATAGCCAAGGAGACTGCTTAGGCAGCACCAACGCTCTGCACAGAGTATGGTCCTGATGGATGGATGGATGAAACTCTGCTGTTGGTGTTTTCCCCCTTTCTCAACTGTTACTTTTGTCCTGATCCATTCAGTGTACTAATAGTAGCTTTTTGAAGGGCCTCGACTCTGTATACATTTTTTATTTTAATTACTATTTATTTATTTTAATAATTAAAAAAATTCAAGTGGAGCAATCCATAACGCACCCAAACTCAAAATGAGGAGTGCGATGGAACGTGAGCACAATCGTGCTCCTCAAAAATGATGGTATGATAGTGTCGCGTGTTTAAACGTGGATTTGACGTAGGAAATGTAGGTGAAATGGTGATAAAGAACCACATGGCTGGAGCGAAACATGTGGAAAACTTATGGAAAGCGTGTTCTGTGAGATCCCATGACCATACAGTTCAGCTATTTTCTTCACCCATTCAGAGCAATGTGAGGTCATCAAACTTTTGTCTGTGAAACTTAAATTGTTTTTGTTATCTCTACGTTAGCCATTTCTACTTGTAATGGCACATAAAACTACAACTTTGTGAGGTGCATTCAGATTTCTCAAGTATTTTGTTGGGGAAATGAATTCCCAGTGTATGAATTACATTTCATTCAATGTACGTGTTCTTATTTTAGTTTGGCATATTGTGGGCTGTCGGTGTTCTAGGTCAGTCATTGTTTTGAGGTCCTGTTAATTTCAACAGGTGGTGGCTAAAATAAACAAAGAAACACTTTTTACCCACCTCATCCACCACAGCACACAATCGTGTTTTTTTTTTGTTGTTGCTGTTTGATATTGTTTTTTGTGGTTTTTTTGGGGGGGGACGGGGGGACATGTGATTTTTTAATTCTGAAATCCCTATCGGGAAATTAGCGAAAAACGGTGCAGAAATTAACTGAAGTTGAGCTTTTTAAAATTTTCATACGTCTAGGCTCGTCAAAGACCTAGAACACAGAATGGGCCAGAACATATCCAAAATAGGACACCTTACCCCATGTAGTCTTGAGAAGCAAGGACGTGGGTGGAGTCTGTATGTGTCAAACTTGATTGGTCGTGATGATGTACGTTGTAATATTTTGTCCAAGTACTGTTAAATGGAAGGGTTCTGAAAGTGGCAAAATGACGATTTGTGTTGTTCAGTATTCAAGCACATAATTCAATTAAAATTAGGACACTCAGAAGAGTGCATATGTCCACCTTGTAATGCCTGATCCACGAGAACATATCGGGCTCATTACATTTTTGAGATATCGTTTTTGGCTCTATCTCTCAATCGAGAAGAATCATTTTTAAAATTATAGTAGTCTGATCCAGATCTGGATCTTCACCAAAACTGAATCGGTTTGTCTTTGTCACACACTGAACCTGTCCACAAAATTTCATCCAGATCCGTCCGCAACTTTTTTGAGTTATCCTGTACACAAACAGACAAAAAAGGGTGAAAACATAACCTTCACCTTCGGTGGCGGAGGTAACTAGAAGGGCACTTTGTGGAGCGGTACACCTCCGCCACGTAATTAGTGATCCACGAGAACATATCGGGCCCAATACATTTTTGAGATATCGTGCGATATATCGTTTTTGGCCCTATCTCTCAATGGAGAAGAATCACTTTTGGGCAGTTCCATAAATTTGTCAACCAGGAAGTCAATATTTCAAAATGAAATTATCAGCACAAATTATATATCATTTTGAAGGGAATTGTACAAGCTCTTCAAAAATTGTAAATTATAAATGCACTTTTTTTGAAAAAATCTGCACACTTCACAGAAATTTTTAATTGAACTTATGAAGTCAGAAAATTCATTTTTTCTGTGTACGTCCGAACACATGGTATTTTTTTTTAATTATTCCAAGGTCATTAAGGTGTTGACACTTTTTTTTCATTGTTACTTGTTTTCTACTAAACACTTGTCATATCATGGCCAAATAAAAGTTTCATATTCTCAATCTTTGTGTCTGTGATATCTTAATAATGTGTCCAGAATGTACGTCCGAAATTATGGAACTGCCCTTTTATAACCTTCGGTGGCACAGGTAATTAAATATAGATTTTAAAGGTTGTAGAAAAAAAATTCAGAAGTTTACCTCTGTTGTTGCAACATCTTTTACACCACCTTATTTAACACGTTACATGAGGTCTTCAGGCCTGTTATTTGTGTCCTTTATAATGTCTTGAGGAAAATCCTCGCTGAGCGTGGTGAGAAAGGCAGCGCCATTGTTATGATGTCGCTGATACCCAGCGTGCCCCGGGATGTGACGACACTGCCCCCAAGCTCAGTGGCTGTGTTTGGCTTGTTTCACAGTCCGGTGTTGTGTCTGATCATCTGTACGTCCATATTTCTGGCAGCTCCACTATGAGACTGGGGTCCTGCAAAAAGAGAAAAAAAAACAAAAGATGGTAGGGTTAGGAAAGATTGTTGCCTCCGCCACCGAAGGTGAAGGAGGTTATGTTTTCACCGCTCTCTGTTTGTCTGTGTGCGGGATATCTCAAAAAGTTGTGGACGGATCCGGATTAAATTTTGTGGACAGGTTAGGTGTGTGACAAGGACGAACTGATTAGATTTTGGTGAAGATCTGGATCCGGATGTGGCCACTAGAATTTTTTAAGTGATTCTTCACCATTCAGAGATAGGACCAAAAACAATAGCACAATATCTCAAAAATGTATTGGGCCCAATATGTTCTCATGGATCGGGCATTCCAGGACGGAGGTATGCGCTCTACCGAGTGCCCTTCTTGTTATTTATTTATTCATATGCAGCCTGCGGATGCTTGGTTGCATCATCGTTTTTCTGGCGGTGTCGCTGTGCCACTGATGCAATGCCCCTTATTACCAGTAAGGTGGTGCCCATTTTGCCGACCTCAGAAGGATTTTGTATTGTTGACCATTTTGCCAACCTGGTGTTAATTCAGTGGTGAAAAGCAGGGGCTTGAACTCTAGACCCTAAGATCTTAAGCCAGCCACCTTAACCGTTAAGCTAACACCAGGTTTAGTAAAGATTAATGGGGGTAATGATGATCATAGGTTGAAATTGGTGATGACAAGAGCCAGCGTTGCAGTTTGCCTGAAGTCCTGGAAGGAAAAGTGAGACAGAACAGCCTCTGGAAGGTGGTTCCATGGACGGGAGAAGTGAGGAATAAAAGAGTTGAGGACTAGTTAAACTGGGACTAGAAAATGTTGGACAGCCTGGAAATTGCCCAGAAATTTAGATAGGCCAAGGTGTACGAACCCTGTTACCTCTCAAGCTCTCTGCACATGACGAGAGCATTGCTCGTCATACAACAAGGTCGACTCAGCTGTTACTGGGTGACAGGTGTCTATTGCTTGCATCATCTGGGAACCCTCTAATCTGTGTCATTGAAATGTTGATTGTTTTAAAATAGTGGTACTTACTGGTGCAGTGATCACCTTTCCTGATATTGTCTTGCTGCTGTGTTGATCGAGTTAAAAATGTGTTTTCAAGAAATGCACATTATCATATTCTAGATATAATATAAGAATCGGTATTATTCTATTTTTAGTTAAAAATATTGGTTAAATATGGTAAAACCTGTGCAGATCAGGTGGTGGAGCAACTTGGTCCCCAGAGAACCTCTTTCTCCTCCTCCTCCTCCTCCTCCTCCTCCTCCTCCTCCTCCTCCTCCTCCTCCTCCTCCAAGGGTGTGGTAACAATCTTCTTTGTGACCTTGTATATTAGAGAGAAGGGGAGATTTATGGACTGTCCTGTACAGTGTTGTGTTCATTTGTTCATTATACCTCCCCCCTCCCCCCCCCGCCCCGGAGGGAGGGAGCGGGAGGGATATTGTAATCGTCCGGTTTGTTTGTCTGTCTGTTTGTTTGTCTGTCTGTCTGTTAGCAACTTTACGGCAAAACGGCTTTAGCAAACACTATGAAATTTAATCGAACCCTGGACGACACCATTAACTTTTGGGTCCAATTGGATCAAAGGTCAAGGTCAGGTCACGAAAAGGTCAAAATCGTTTTTCGCTCATAACTTCGTCAAAAATGGTTTAATTGACTTCAAACTAAGACTAAAATATTCCTTATTCTATTCCTTGTAATTAACATTCAGGTTAAGGATGTATCAAATTTAAATTTGATCCCCAAAATAACTTTATGCTTTAAATGGGTGGGATTTGTTGTGCCTGACACCACTTGTTGTCCTTGTGAATATGTACATTTTTCATTCACATCTTCAAAGCTTTCTTTTATGATCGTTGTATAATCTCCTCCATGAGCCATGAGGACAAAACCTATTTAAAATTGCTGATCAATTAAATTTTAAGGTGAACACAAAGGAAGAACTTGGGTTGGGGGAGGGGGGGCTGGCAGGATTGCCGAGAAGTACACGCACTCGGCTCTAAGCTGTCCAGCCTGGGTTCAAATCCCGACCCTGCTATAAACTCTCATCCGGGTGTTTCACAGGCAGGGAGGGTGATTCATCAATGTGTGTGCCTGTCCCTTGAATAAACATTGCACTGGGTGTCCCGTCTGCCAGCATTAGTTGGTGGACCTCATTAGATGATGAGCGTTAAAGATCCCACTACGTTCTTCGCGAAGAGAAGGTGAGCTATCGCTGGCACCCTGGCAAAATTATAAATCGCTGCCCTGACCTTGGTCAAACGTCAAGCCTGGCCAGCTGGTTCGTCAAAGATTTGGGCCAAGCTTCCCTCGGCCAACCGCACAATAACATGGGGATAATTGTGGTCCTTAAAGATGAAGGAATAAATTGGATTCTTGAGATAACTGGATCAAGATGTTTTCATCAATTTTTAGAAAACAAGCTGAGTCACCCGGGTCACAATCGGGTTGGTTAGACTTTAGTAAACCATCGAGAAGATTGTTGTTTAAAGCTGTAGCAAAACATTAACAAGGGAGTGCATCAGTGCACCACAGCAAGACCAGGATAAACCGCCTCATTTCCTTGTTTGAAGTCGGTTACTCCACAACCCATTGTTGCCAAGCAGTCTCTGTCTGTCTGTATTCTAGTAACATTTCTGCACATTTCTCCTCGGTCTCATTTCGGCAAGCTATCTGTTGTCTTTCTTTATTCCATTTATTCCATGTTTTTGCATGTTTTCCAGTCTCCTTATGGTGAGGAATCTGATGTGTCTGTTTCTACAATGAGTGCTTTCTTTGTTTGCTTTGATGGAAATGTATATCTGCAAAGTAAACTTCTCTTCTTTTGCGGCATTGTTTGTTTCTAAAGGAAGATTGAAGACAATGAAGCTATATAGAGAATTCACCTTCGAACATGATGTAGAATGGCTAAGGCATTAGTCAAGTTCCACGACTCCCTGAGGTACGATGCTTGATCAAACGGAGGGCGTTATTGTTACGAATCTGGAAACCATTCACATTCACACATACAGTTGACCCAAAGTTTAGTTATTTCGTTAAGTATATGTGGGTAGTTAGAATCTCTCCCCAATGTCTAATGGGAATTTCATGTGTGCGCTGCGAGTTTCTTTCTAGTTAGTTTTCTACATAAATCCCCCTCGACTCCTTCGGCGCCATTACGCACGTGTTTCTGGCCACGGACATAGGCGGGGTGAGATCACCTCAGGGCCGACTCCGCCCCAGCAAGATGGAATGTTCCCCTCGTCCAATCGGGGGTGAGATCACCTCAGAGCCGACCCCGCCAGATGGAATGTTCACCTCGTCCAATGAGGGGAGGACGTCGATCGCCCGACGCCCCCCGACCAATCCGGAGGCGAGTTACCTCAGAGCGGATCCCTCCATCTGCCCGGGGGGAGGGATAAGAAAGGTGGCGAGCTGTCGTCTGTCGTCTTGGTCTGCGGTCTTTTTCAGGGTTCCTTGGTGGTCGGTGGTCATGTTGGTGCTCGTGGTGGTCGTGACGGAGATGTTTCGTGGTGCTCGTGTCGTCGATCGTAGTTTGTGGCAGCCAGGATTGTGGGCTTATTGGATTCTGGGCCGTGGGTTCGAGTCCCACCGTGGTGGGTTGGAGTCGGAAAAACCACACGAGACGGCCATGTACCCGGCCAGACTCTGACCCTCAGCTCGCCTTCCATCCCGAGCTGAAGGCCCGAATAAAGACCCACGAGGTCCATTTCTTTTGGGTGTGGGTGTCTGTCTGTGGCCAGTCTGATAAGTAGAAATCGTTTTAAGTGATTCCATTGTACATTTGCCTGCATTCTCATTTGTGGTTAAGTCTGCTCTGTGTTTTTTTTTTTTTTTCCTCCCTCTTACTTTGTAAATAAATCACTGTTAAATGTTCCATTTCGTTGTCTGTGGTTTCTTTCAATGACCCAGTATGGTTCGGGCTTGAGAATTAGGGAGGCCGATTGTGCCGTAAATCGTCATTTGGGCCGGCGCCGCTTTGGTAATTCCCGCTCGGTTACGTGGGATCCGAGTCGGTAACAGCGACTTGGTTCGGACAAAGCCGGCCGAGGGTGTGGTTTCCCCGGTAGCTAGACCGCGCGGCTACTTAGGTAAATTGGAATCAGCCAAAAAGACCCAAACCGCGCGGTCAAAATATTGGCGTCCACGGTCCATTAAGCGACCCGTCGACTTCGGAGTTGTCCGGCGTGACGACCTTCAATTCCGGGTGTTCGGAGGGAAGACGGCCCAACTGCTCCGTCTAGCGGTCGTCCTCGCCACCGAACCCCGGCACCACAACATTATTACCCACGCCGAAGGAGAGGGGATTGTATTTGGGTCTGTTTGTTTGTTTTGTTTGTCCGCACAGAACTTTCGTATTCTTCTCCGCAACTGCTTGGCGGATCAAGACAAAATTTTCACCATTGGAGCGACTACTCTAGTCAAATGTTTCATTGATAATTATGACGTCATAAGTCAGGTGGTGTGGCAGCCATATTGGAAAACGGAAAAACTTTGGACCTCTGTGTCTCTCAAACCGCATCAAGGAAAAAAATGGAAACTTGGCACACGGAAAGTGCTCCTCACGGGAAGGGAATAAGTGAGTTTTTTTTATGTCATAGGTGCCTTTGTTATTATGTCATAATTGCATATGTGGAAAGCTACATCTGATCATTATGAAAATTTTTGAGGGTCATCTCAGGATAAAATGGTCCGCAGAATTTTTTTTGATGTCATTGGTCATGTGATTTGGCAGCCATATTGTTTTGTTTTTTAAAAACCTTCAAAAATCTTCTTCTTTGAAGAGGCTGATCAGATCGTGGTGAAACGTTACACGTATGACCGCCTATCCATGAGTAACAAAAGGTTCACACACATGATGTCATTGGTCACATGGTTTGGCAGCCATATTGGATTTACCCTAAAACCTATAAAAAAATCTTCTCCAGAATTGCTGGACAGATTGAGGGGAACTTCACACAAATGTTCCCCAACTCATGGGTGTACAAGTTTGTTAAGGAATAATTGATAGGTCACATAGTTTGACAGCCATATTGGATTGAAGAAAATATTAAATAATGTTTTCTCTGGAACCGCTTAATCAGTCGATTTGAAACTTCACAACTATGATCTAGTCATGATGGGGAATACATGTTATAAATTTCAACTTGATCGGACGCATGGTCTGGCAGCCAGAATTATTTTAAAAAATTGGTCTGGATTTTTTTACAGCACGTGCGCTGTATACAATTACACCGAGTTTTAAATGTCCCCGGTGTCCCCCCCCCGCCCCCACGTGCCTCAAGACAGCCAATGACGGCCGTCCGGTAGATGGCAGTGCGTAACCTCGACGGAAATGGCACCAATTGACAGAAATACCCGAGTATCTCTGGAAATTTGTGAAACTAATGTGTTATATATGTGAAAACCATTGAATTTATTGCTTGACGGAAAAAAACCAAGAAACGCTCCCCTCTCATGTACGAACGAACGAAAGACGTCATTTCCACCCACCATGGCATTTCGCGCCGAGCGCTGAAGGCTAAGTTCTTCTTATGCCATCATTCTCTTTAATATTAGCCATAAACAAGTGTTTCATCATGCATTAGTAGTTGAAATTTACTTACAACAAGAACGAAAAAATAATCTCCTCACAGATTCAACAAGATCGAAAAAATAATGTCACAGATTCAACAACAACGAAAAAAACCCGAAAACATCACGAGCAGGACAAGACCAATCGAGCTGAAGGAAACGATACTGTAACTGCACTGCTCCTGATTGGTCAAAGAACACCACGTGCGTTGTGTGGGCGGTGTTATGCATGAGGATTCCAGCAAACAGGACTGGACCAATCATGTTCGTCATGTACTTCATGCTGCATCGCCAATCCTCGGCGGCACATGATACCATTGGACCAATCACATTCGGCGATGTACCTCGTGCTGCATTCTGACAAGCTCTGGATCAGAGCGAGCTTTGATTGGTCAAAGTAGTGGAGAGGCGGCGATAACCTCTGACAGAAGGTAATGACCAAGGAGGAAAGGCGATTCGTCGTTTTGATTGGTTGAAACGTGGAGGAACGGAAGGAATTCTTCTCCTCGGATCCAAGTGCAACACTTGGATCTGTTTCATAACCTGAATCACTTCCCTGCATCATTAATAATAATAATATTTTTCTCCTTATTTTAATTTGTACGATTTTCTTTTTTTGCTCAACGTTTAAAAGCTTCAGTGACGGATTTCGACATTTTCTTCATCCGTGAGTCTTCAATATTTGTGAAAATTTGATTTCCGTGGGAATGTGATCTCACTGTGAACGGCCGTCCTGGTTTTACATCATTGTTTTGCGGCCCCCTGGCCCTGCCACGCTGGATCGAACCATTTCATTCCTTCTGTTATCTATCTATAATTCCAGCAATCTGTGTGTGTGTGTGTGTGTGTGTGTGTGTGTGTGTGTGTGTGTGTGTGTGTGTGTGTGTGTCTTTGTGTGTGTCTTTGTGTGTGTCTTTGTGTGTGTCTTTGTGTGTGTCTTTGTGTGTGTCTTTGTGTGTGTCTGTGACCGCTGTTTCTCGACAACCACTGGTCCGATCTAATTGAAACTTGCCAGATATATTGCTGGGGACCTGAGGATGTGCCTTTTCAAGGTTTGATATTAATCGGACAAGTGCTTCCCAAGTTATGGCCATTTATTTACCAAACCAATGACAAGACACGTTGTTGCGTGGGCGTGGCCGATGGGGAAGGGAAGCTCAGCCACGTTCCCCATTAGGGGTTACAACGTACGGGCTTCCGGATAATGATGACTTCGTGTATTCTAATAATTTCTCGATTTCTTGTGCGCATTTATAGATAAACACAATGCTCCAAGTTATGATCGTTTTCATCATATTAGACTGTGCATAAATTTCGGTAACATCAGAGTACTGGTATGCTCCGAACCAGGAAGTAATTTTTTTTTCCTCTCTCTTCTCTTCTCTTTTTGTTTTTCCTTGCCACGACATTGCGAAAAGGTAAAATACGTTGGCGCTAGTTGAATAATTGAGTATTAAAACTAAATAGCGAATAATCGTAACTGCGAATAATATGCGAACTTCCGGGCCACACACGTACGGGCATGCGAGAGCGAAGAAACGGCCTGTGTGGTTGTTGTTTGTTGCTCGCGGTTTAATTTTATTTATTTATTTATTTTTTTATGGGCACGTACTCGTATAGATAAAGGTGCTTATCACAATAATAACAAGATTTTTACATTTCAAATATTAAGTTCGCTTTTTAATTGTTTTTCAACTGAAAAAGCATAAATTTAATATTTTAACATGAGTGGACTCATCTGCCAACTGTACATCCCGATCGGGACACGAACCGGACCGCCATTGACTGCTCGGGTTAGGGTTCATGAGGAACGGCTGGCTTGGCAAGCGATAGCTAGCCGATCGGTAAAGGTACACACATACCTACAAAATACAAAACATCGCTGATTTCCTCACATTTTCAGATTTCACTCCAGATTTCGAGTTCTGATCCTCGGCTCAATGTGATGCAGTTGTGCGAATGGCCTGGCGGATGTTATTTATCATTAAACCTGCCATTTAATTGTCTTACACTGTGGGTGTTTATTTTTTTGCTTTTGAATAAGACTCACTTGGCTGTTCCTGGATGGATTTGAGGGTAGAGGTCAGGTCAGGTATGGAAGCATGCGCCAGAGCAGCGGGTCGCTGCGTACACTTTCCGCCGGTACTCCAGAGGCCTCTGTCTGGCCATCCCCCAGGCAGATGCCAGGCCCATCCCCATCTCCTTGAGATGCCGATCAACCTGCTGCAACCATGAGTCACGTGGTCGGCCCATTGGCCTCCTCCACTCACGAGACTCCCTCGCTGAGAGAATCTGATGAGCAGGATCAACGTCAGGAAAACGAGCCATATGTCCATATAGCCGCAGCTGACGCTCACAGACTATGCAGGTAACAAATCTCATTTGAGTCTCTCTCAACAACCGCTCGTTGGACACAAAGTCGGACCAGTAATATCCAAGGATTCTCCGAAGAGACCTGGTACCAAAGGAATTAAGTCTCCGTCTCGGATCCCTGGTCAGAGTCTAAGTCTCACAAACGTAGAGCAAGACTGGAAGCACTAAGGACCTGAAGACTCGGACTTTTGTCCTCCCACACAGGTACCGGCAGCGCCACACCCCATTATCCAGTGAATTCATGACTCCCCAGGCCTGACCCAGACGTCTATTGACCTCTGACTCACACCCAGCAGAGACATGAATATCACTGCCAAGGTAAGTGAATCTCTCCACGACCTCAACATCCTCACCACAAACAGGCACAAGACCCCTCAGGTTTGAGCGAAGGCCCCAGATGTTTGAGGTCCACACTGGAAAGGAAGACTGAGTGGAGGAGACTTTGGGTGCAGGGGATGGGGGTGGGAGGGTAAGACGAGAGAGGAGGGGGGGGGAGGTCGGGAGAGTTGTTGGAAAAGTGTGGGGGATTACAGAACAGCTTGGGGAGAGGACCAGATGAGTAGGAGAAAAGGTTCGGTGGTGATGGGATGAGGCACACTGGGGAGTAATAAGAGAGGAGGCAGAGGGCAGTTCAAGATTGGAGGTGGTGGAGTGATGAGATGGAAGACAGAGGGTGGGGGAAGGAGGCAGCTTTGTGGTTGTGAGAGGGGGCAGCTTTGTGGATGTGAGAGGGGACAACTTTGTGAGGGAGAAGGTTGAGGGGGGAATTTTTGAGAAAGCTGAGAGGGAGGCTTGGAGGGGAAGAGAGTGTGAAGGTTGCTTTGAGAGGGAGGGGAGACAATGAGAGCAGGCATGGCCAAGGTTAGGAGGGCGATGGGAGAGGTATGGAGAGAGGAAGGATGAGACTTGGTTGTGGTATGGTGAAGAAGGGAGCAGGCAGGTGGAGGTACAATATTTGAGGGGTTGGGAAGAGGGGGAGGAATGCTGAGGGGAAGGAAGGAGCATGTTTGTGTCGATGAGGAGTGTACTGATTGAGAGTGAGATATCTGTTCGGTTAGAATGGAGCCCACAGATGTTGGAACACCACACACTTTGGGACAACAAAGTTGGAGCTGACACTGAAGCAGAAGACAGTGAAGGGGTGCCAAGAGCAGAGGGAGGATGAGGGGCAAGAGGGGATAACAGGTCTTCTTCTTGCATATGGCAGCGTAGCTGCCGGGGTCACTATCATTTCTTGGAAGCGCGACTGTGTTGCTGATGCATTACCCCTCTACCAGTACACACTGGTGCTCATTTCACTGACCTCAGAAGGATGACAGGCTGAGTCAACCCCCTGGTGTATTAATTCAGCCGCAAACGCGGCTTGAACTCTGGACCCGAGGATCCAAAGCCACCACCCTAACCACTAAGCCAACACCCGGCTTTTTCGGGTAACAGGAGTAGAGGAATAATGGGGATTCTGAGGAACCCATGCAAATGAATGGGGAAAACTATGAATTGATCCCTGAAAACCCCTAAACAGGAGGCTAATTCCTCCCATACAAATTTATAGGGAGAACTCTCTGACTCGAGACCCATCAGGACAAAAAGAGAAGGATGATTTTCTGCCATACAAGCTCATGTTAAATTGAGACTGTCTCAAGGCCCAAAAAAACCTCATACAAATTAATAGGGGAAGTTTTCTTGATCAAGGCTTATTTGGTCAATAGAGGAGAATGATTTTTTCTCCCCCTCGGACTCTTACTCCCCTCAAAGAGTGAGCCAACGAATGTTTGATCATGTTCTATTTGAGGTAATAAATTAATTTTCCTTTTACATTCATCACCATCGAGTATGTTCACAAATATACTTTTAGAACTTAGTTCTTGGTCTAAATATCTTTATTGAGCAGAGATAAAATGATAAACTTCTCTCAATGCTCTTGTTCGACTACCTCCTGAGCCACATATCATTTTGAGATTATTACCTTTGCAAACTTTGTTGCGAAGGTTATGTTTTGATCGCTGTGTATTTATTTATTTATATGTGAATATGTGTGTTGTTTTGTTTGTTATTCGCATAACTCCAAAAGTATTGAACTGAATCGCAGCAAATTTGGTGGGATGATTGGTTATTATCTGAGGACCATTTGATTAGATTTTGGGAGCGATCGGGTCAAAGGTCAAGGTCAAGGTCATGAAAAGGTCAAAATCATCTTTTTACCATAGCGCGGTCAATTTGTATCCAATTTGCATGCAACTAATGCCAAAATATTCAGAATTCAATGCCCCATCTTGTGATATGTGACATGACACAATGACGTAATAACCCTTATTAGCGGTTGGGAGTCAAAGGTCAGGGGGGGTCACGACATTGCAAAATGTGCGGTTTTAGTCATAACACGGTCAATTCTTATCCGATTTACATGAAACCAATACCAAAATGTTGACTGTTCTGTTACCCACACTCTAATACCAATTACAAAATTAAGAGTATAAAGGTCAAGGTCGAGGTCATGAAAAGGTCAAAATCGTCATAAAGACATAAAGTCAAAAAATAAAACATAAAGAAGAATGGGACTCACTCAATCGTGCAACTTCCCGACCCGGATCTCAACCAATGGTACTCCATCTCTTCTGGATCTGATTTTGACAAATTTCCCTGACAATATCTGCTGCTCTTCCTTTGCTTCAATTGGTTCTTCTGACCACGTCCTTGTTAAAGTGGACATCTCTCTGGCTGTTATCAGAGAAGCACCTCACCGCCGTCGAGTCTGGCATTTCACTCAAGCCGACTGGCAGGGTCTCCGAGCAGCCATCAAACTTACAGACTGGTCTCCTATCACTACTTTCTCAAACATCAACTCATCCTGGGAATTCTTTCAAAGAAACTTGCTCTCCCTCATGCACAGATTTATCCCCTCTCGTGTTCAGTTGTCTTACCCTTCCTCCCGCCCTTGGTTTACTGAAGCTTGTGGCGAGGCAGTTGTCCTGAAACAACTTGCCTTTGCCTCATGGAGAGCAAACCCAACTGAGGGCAATCTCAGTTCTTTCCACAAAGCTCGGAACAAGTGTGTATCTACCCTCAGGAGAGCCAGAAAACAACATCTTTCTCATCTCAAGTCTGAACTCTCAAACCTCTCTCCCTCCTCAAAATCCTGGTGGCGTTTAATCAAATCTGTTTCTGGTGTATGTTCCCCCTCCATCCCCTCCCTTCCCTCAAATCGCCGCACTGCTGATTCCACACGTGATAAAGCTGAATGTCTAAACTTGGTGTTTGCAGCTAAATCTTGTGTCCTAAACCCATCACTATCTCTACCCACTTTACCTAGTCGCACCCAACTGTCCCTGGACTCTGTATCCTTTTCTCCTGACAAGGTGGAGAGCTTGCTTTCAAACCTCGAGTCAGATTCTGCAACCGGTCCAGACGGCATCAGCCCACGTGTCCTCAAAGCCTGCTCTTCTGCTCTTGCTCACCCTCTCTCTGTTCTATTCACCCTCTCATTTGCCCAAGGTCATCTGCCATCTGCTTGGAAATCTGCTAACATCACTGCCCTGCATAAAAAGGTGCAAAAACAGATCCCTGTAACTACAGACCAATCAGCCTACTCCCAATCATCAGCAAGGTTATGGAATCCATCATCGCTTCAGACATGAAATCCTTCCTCTTCTCCAATGGCTTGATTTCCAATCATCAATTTGGTTTCAGACAATGTCACTCTACCCTGGATATGCTGCTTCTGCTCTCCCATCAATGGATGGAGGTCCTCAATGCCAGACAGGAAATCCGAGCCGTATCCCTGGATATATCACGTGCTTTTTACACAGTCTGGCACCCTGCACTACTCACCAAACTCTCTTCCCATGGTATTCAAGGCCATCTCCACTCATGGCTCGCAGACTTCCTCTCCTGTCGCAGTCAACGTGTGGCCCTAAATGGAGTTCTTTCATCCCCTCTTCCTGTGCAGGCTGGAGTTCCTCAAGGTAGCGTTCTGGGCCCTGTTTTTTTTCTGGTTTTCATCAATGATCTCTCGGACTCTCTGGAAAATCCTCTATTTCTCTTTGCCGACGACTCCACCCTCTGCCGTACCATCTGTCATTCCTCAGACCGGCAAGCAGCAGCTTCTTCGCTCACTGCAGATCTGGATAAAATCACAAACTGGTCCAACACGTGGAACATGTCTTTCAATCCAGACAAATCTCACACTCTCACTATGTCTCTTCGAAAGGACCGTTTAGAAAACCCCCCATCCACTTTCTCAACAATCCTCTGGAAGAAGTCTTTTCTTTCAAGCTTCTGGGTCTCACTATCTGCCATGACCTTTCCTGGGAAAGTCACATTTCCAACCTCGCCTCAAAAGCCAGTCGCCGACTGGGAATCCTCCGTCGTGCAAAGTCCTTCCTCGGCCCTCTTGAGCTCCTGACCACTTACAAAGCTTTTGTCCGTAGCCTGATGGAGTACTGCTCTCCCCTCTGGGCTGGTGCTCCTGCCTCCCACCTTTCTCGGCTTCACGCTGTCAAAACCAGGGCTTTTAAGATCATCGGCATCTCCCACAATGAAGCTGAGTCTTTGGGCCTCTCACTCAATCACCGCAGGTTGGTCGGTGGTCTTTCTGTCTTCTACCGACTCCTCTCCAGCCTTGCCCCCCCTGCTCTCTCTGCGATTTGTCCCCACCACATTTCCACAGGGTGCTCAAGGTCCGCCAACAACCCCCTTCTGGTAAAACTACCAAAATCACGAATCACTGCTCATCTTCACTCTTTCATTCTTCTTTTTTCCCACCTTTGGAATAAACTTCCTCACTGTATTCTTTCCCATTCTTCCCTCCAGGCTTTCAAAACAGCTGTTCACCACCACCTCTTATCTTCCCCCATCCAAATCCTCGATCTTTTCTACCCCCGATAATCCACCCAAGCCCACTTCCTTCAATTCCCCTGCTTTCCTTCCTGAAAGTCCCTGTAATGTCCATCTTCTCTTCGCCATGTTCCCCGTCCCATCCCCATCCCTCTCCCTTCCACAGTTCACCTAATGTGTCTGTTCCCCACTGTTTTGTCCCTTCCACTCCCGCCCCTCTTGTCTCATGCCTCCTTGCTGTGAGTTGTGTGTTAGCTCTCATACGAGCCTCGACCAAGGTATACAAAAAAATAAATAAATAAATAAACGCAGACAGAAAGTAACGGGTGAAGAAGCATTTGAAAGAAAAGAAGAGAAACTTTTTTAAACCACTTTTAAAAACTTCCCAAGAAAAAATTGTAGATGTTTCCACAGTTCCCACAATAGAATATACTCCTAAAGAACTTCAAATGATAAAAGATTTCAGTCAAATGATGGAGGAAGAATTAGAGCATAGAGGAGAATTAGAATATGATGATGAAGGATAATTTCAACAACTGGAAGAGATTAATCACCCCCCTGATTATATTATGAATGCTCTTCAAAACAATGAATATTCAGCGGAATCAAAAACCAAAGCAGGACTCGTTCCAACAGAACAACCAGCAATATTTCATCTTGTTCAATAAAAGGTATTGATATTTAATGATGAATTAAGGTTCTTGGGTCTGCTCAACCCCCTGTTAAACTAACTCCGAGATTAATGTTTCTTCTCACAAAAGATGGAAGACAAACTTCAACTGTGAGGGGTGAATCAAAAGTATTTTGATAAGCCATTTGATATGAAAAATAATGATGAGAGTATATATTGATCTGCTGAACTCTGTTAATTACAGGGTTAGTTTTTCTGGTAAACGTAGCAAAAATGAGGAGAAACACATTATTCAGGCTTTAAGTATCCTTGGTTCAGGTGTTAGTTTTCTTCCAAATGACCCATCACAATTAGTTAATAGACTGTTATTGGTGTTAGGCAGAAAGAAGGCTGGAAATAATTTTTTTAATGAAGCATCAGCCATTTTAGACCAGTTGATAAACATGAAAATAATTAATAAATATCAATATAAAGACATTTTATCTCGTATTAAATAAGATGAGAAGCACAATCCTTAGTTTTAATTTCACAACAAGCAACCACACATCTTCATTCCCATACCCACGACAACTTGACACAACAAAAGAATATGAGGCATCTTTATTGTCCATGGAAACTTATAATACCTTATTTAATATAACTGAGAAAATGACGTTTAGTTATAATCCGGGAAGTGGATACAAAACTATCACAGTCTCACCCGGAGCATATGAGATTTCTCAAATATCTTCCGAAATGGCTCGTCTTATGAAAGAACAGGGTGATGAACCAAAAAATATTGTCATTGATATTCAAAAACGTACTTCAAAATCAACGATTAAACTTTAAAATAACGACAAGGTTGATTTCACAATTGACAATTCGTTTAGAGAGTTATTGGGTTTCTCCTCAAAAAAGATTGAAACTAATGGGACGTTTTACAGTGATAATGTCATTCAATATCCTCAGGAATAATTTCGGTATTAATTCACTCTGATTTGATTGATGGTGCTTATAATGATGGAATAAAAACAAATCAATATCTTCATTCAGCACATACTCAACCCCAAGTGGTTATAAATTCAATATGGAACCCAAAAAATTGGTTTATCTCCCTGTGTCAGGAAAAACCATACACAGAATCAATTTTAGGATTATCGACCAAGATAATCGTATGATTTATTTTAATGGAGAAGTTATATCCATCAGAATTCACCTACGTGAAGTTTTCCAAAAAATAAATACGATGGTTATGGTGAGGAAACACGAGCTGGGAAAATATAAAATAATTACAGGGGATGGGATGTTCCTTTCCCCATACTACAAGGGTGAAGGTATGTATCTTGGTAGAGGATACTATAAACCTAAGAGACAAAGGGGTGTCAGACATCAATTTAGAGGAGATGGGATAATTGATACTCTAATGGGTATCGGTTCAACTATTCTTAAACATAAAAGCCTTATTGGTTCAACTGCTTCTGCTGTGGGAAATGTAGCAGGTGCTGTAAAGAGCATAAAAGATTACCAAAAGGAATCTCATAAATTACAAGCAATGAAAGAAATTAAGAAAGGCACAACCCAGTTGTCCCCCCAAGAATGACAGGAAATAATTCAAATACTTGGGTCAGGGTTTCAAAAGTTTTAACATCTTTTTTTCCTCAATAAATACAAGTATGGAAGCAATTGATAGTATCTATGATTTGGATAATACTATTATCATCTCAAACTCCACTAAAAAAGAAGATTACTTCAAGGTAAATGCAATAACTGGAACAGACTGGAATGCAAATGGTACAAAAAGTTTTGAAATAAATAATCAACAAACTTATTTGAATCTATCCGAAAGTTTCTTGTTGTGTAAATTTACATTCACTAAGGCTGGGAATAACACAAACGCTACACTCGTCAATGATTTCTTCTGGAAAATGTTTGACAGTGTTCGTTTGTACATTGGAACACAAGAAGTTGAAACGGTTGATTATGTCTCTGCTGTATCTGAAATGATGAAATTTACACTATGTTCATTCAGTGATAGAATGGGAAAGCGGGCTGTCGAAGGTTTTATTCCTGATATGTCAACGGGAACAAACACAGACCCTGGATATATTCAAAGGAAAGGAATGTATAATGATGATACAAAAGCAGTTAATAGTTTTATTGTGGCAGTTCCTCTTAAAGGAATATTTGGATTTTGTGATCATGATAAAGTTCTGTATGGTCTTAAAATTAGATTTCAACTACAAAGGAATGATAATGAAAATAGATTACTTTTTGGTGTTGGTAATGCTTTTGCTGATCAGAATAAATTTGTAATTGATGAAATGAGTTGGTATATCAGTGAATATACTCCTAATCTTAAAACAGAAGAGATGTTGAATAGAAGACTTAACTCAAAGAAACCATTCAGTGTATCATACCTCAAAAGAAGATGTCAACACGTTAAACTAAACCAAACCACTTACACGTGGAATTTGGGTGTTCTGGAAGGAAAGCCACGATATCTGTGGATCATTTAAAAAAAAAAAAAACAGATGGTGATACTGCGACTGATAAGAATGATGCATTGAGTGATAATGCTAAGGTGAAACAACTTCGTGTTTCTCTAGATGGAACATTTTATCCAGGAGATAGATTGGAAATTAATTGGGAAAAAAAAGATTTGCTGAAGCATACAAGTCTTACCAAAAGGTGTTTGAAAGTAATGGAAATAAAGAACCTATTTTGGATATGACAGCATTTAAAAGTTTGTATACAATCTATGCGTTTGATCTGAGTGCTCAAAAGGAAACTATAAAGTCGAATCGAGTGGATACTTCCCTATACATTGAAAGAGAAGAGAGTGAAGAAGTTGATACATATTGTTTGCTTTTGGAAGAAACAGAATTACAGATCAATACAGATAATGGTGTTATGATTAGTCTCACATTTTTTGTTAAATAAATGAGTGGCAAAGTACCAACTGGGGTATATGTTAATCAAATCAATCTTCATAAACTATCATCTTGTGTTCAAAATCAAAAGCCTTATATGATTAACATTAATACAATTCAGAGAAAAGGAGCAGTAAGAATTGATGTTTTGCTCACAAGAGAATAGGTTTAAATCTTGAACGATACTGGCTCACTTAAAATTAAAATGAGAGAACCAATGTTGAAAAAATATTCAATAAGACAGACGAGTGGAGGATTTCGCCCATTTCTAATTCCTTCATTTGCTGGTTTAAGTGCAGTTGGAGCATTAACGGGTGAAACAGCGGTGCGGTGAAAGCTTCCAACGAAAGGAAGGCTTAAATTCGGGCTCAAAAAGAATTTGAAGGACAGAACAAAGAGTTGGAGAAACAAATTAGTGGAAGTGGTGTAATTGTAGATTTTGCTGAAAAACTTGAAAGTCTGCCTGATAAAGTGAGATTGTTAGTTGGAGATATGCTTTCTTCTATCGCACAGGCATGTGTAAAATTAACTAAAGGGGTAATGGATTATATCTTTCTAATAAATAGATGAGCATTGGTGAGTGGTTTAAAGAATTTGGAAAGAATACAACATCAAATTTACAACTTGTCAAATATTTTAAGAAATTAAAAATTCATAATGTGGTTATTTGTATGAGAGATGAATTTAGAAACGTGCCTATACATACAAAGAATATTATTATGAACTTCGAAGATAATAATGGGAACGGTTCTCATTGGGTTTGTATTTTTAATAGTCAAGACAAATATTATTTTGATAGTTTTGATCTTCCACCACCTGTTGAAGTCATAAAATTCTTACAGAATGGTGTTTATCAAACATTTCAAGTCCAAGAATTAAATTCCAAGTGTTGTGGTCAATTATGTCTATATGTGTTATTTCAACTCAACAAAAATAAAAAAAATTTATGACATTATTTTTAATCTAATATAAATGACATGTTGGTAAAGATGGTTCTATCTTTGGTGTATCCCAAGAACTGGATATTGATTTATCAAATGATTACACAAAGGCACAGGCTGAACGACAGAAATATAGTATAACAAAAAATATTAATATGAAAAATTATCCAAGCCCGACTTGCGCGAATGACTTGGTGAGATTAAGCGATTTATCACAATATATATCCTTAAATAAAACGGCCGTGTATTCCAAAGATACAGAAGTGTTGATTTTATCTCCAGGTCATGCAGAATTCACAGTTCGAATTAAAAAAAAATTTTTTTATAAAGAAGGGCGTATCGTTTGTCTGAGAATAGAACAATGGGGGTATGATATGAATGATTTAGGGTATAATTGGTCATTTAAAATTGACCTAGAAGACCTGGAACAATTAAATCAGTCTCGTAAGGAAGAATATTATCCACTTGGTATGGAGAATGAGTTTTGTGGAAGCACGATTACTAAACAACAAATAAAAGAATTTAATTAGGGGAAATGTAATAATGGTTTTTCCCAAGTTTATATCATGAAAACAGAAAAAAACAGGATTATATATATAAGTAAGGATATACAAAATGATTTAACTCTGGGAAGATGGGGAGGTGTTTCGTGTCATAATATTATTCTGTTATATATTTCTAATACATAAATGACAGCAAGAAGGCTTCAAGAAAATTATCATTTCTGTGTCCAAGCATACCTTCAAGAAAAGGGTATTCGGTATTTTAATAAATATATTCTTCAACATAAGAATGAGGTATTTTCAATAAAAGATTGGCATTATCCTGATGTTGATAAACCGCCAACTTTAGATTTAATCAGAATGTTAAATAATGAAAAAATTATGAAGTTAAGAAAACTTAAGGCTCTTTTAGAAATTTAAAAGAAATTTTATTGATTTCCTGTTGTTAAAGAAATTATTTTGGATACAGGAATAACAAGAAATCCCAATGAATATATGTATGATATTCTATGGGGTGTAAGTGATTCAAGGATAGTAAGGGACGAGGAAGGAGTTGAAGAAGAGAGGGAAGAGGAGGAAAAGGAGGAGAGGGAGAAGAAAGAGGAGGAGAGGGAGAAGAGGAGAGAAGGAGGAGAGGGAGGAAAGAGCAAGAATGAATAAATATGAAAATATGGAAACCGGTGAGATTAAAAAAAGATTGGGGGTATTGCAGAAAATAAATGAATCTCAACGTACCGAGGAGGAAAACAACGAATTGACAAGTCTATTAGCAATATTTTCGACAAGACTATTGACATCGTTTTCAGGGAGAAGATATTAAACAAGAAAGTGGAGATTAAGATTATATTATTGATGATGTTGGTGTGATTGACTTTGATTAAATTTTTTCATTTTTTTCTTAAATAAATGGAGGAGAGAGTGAAGGCATTTCTGATGATTCTTGATGTTTTAAAAATTAAGATTCAAATGTGCATGTTGGAAACTAAAAAGGTTTTTGCACTCTGTCGGAATTTTTCTCATAAATAAATGAGTTATTGTCTCAAATGTAAAAAGAAAACTAACACTAAAAATATCTTGTATTTTAAAAGTAAAAATAACAAGGTTATACAAAAAGGTATATGTTCGGTGTGTGGTACAAAAAAGTGTCAATTTATCTCCAAACACAAACGTGGAGGAGATATACAAAAGTTTTTATCAGGAAGTAAATTTACAACTACTGGAATACCAGGGGAATTACATCGACTGGGATATTCTTTCTGTGGTCCAGGCACAAACTTGGATAAAAGATTAGATGAGGCAGACAATCCTAAACCATGGAGTAAACCCATCAATAGGGTTGATGAAGTGTGCATGAGACACGATATTGATTATGGGAATACCACAACTTTGAAAGAAAAACATGAAGCCGATAGAGAAATGTTGTATAATTTGTCTCTAATACAAAATCCAACCTTGAGAGAAAAAGTTGATCAGTTTATCGTGAAGAAGATGATCAGTGCTAAATTGAAACTCGGACTTGGAAATTCAAAAAAACTTATAGACTCTAATGATGTCATTAAGATTGAAGAGCAATTAGCTGATTAATTACATAAACCAATATTCACAAAGTTTCAGAGAAGGAAGGTTTATTCCAAGGAAGTTGATTATATCTGGTCCGCTGATTTGATTGAACTCAATAATGTTAAGGGGTACAAGTATGCTTTAACCGTTATCGATTTGAGTAGATATGCGTGGGTTGTCCCTTTTAAAAATAAAACAGGTAATACTCTTATGTTAGCCTTTCAACAGATATTTAATAAAAGTAAGAGAAAATCTAAAAAAATTGTGGACTGATGAGGGGAGAGAGTTTTATAACGACATTTATGAATTTTCTAAAAAATAAAAGTATTACCCTACCTTAAAAGATCCTACCTTAAAAGAGAGAATATGTAAAAAAAATTCACACAACTCGGTTCTCAACAATGGTCATCTTTTATTCAGGATATTGTGGATAAGTATAATGACATGATTCACACGTCAACGAATATGAAACCATGAGAAACATTTACAAAATTAATATATGAAAAAGAGATTAATGTCAAAAAGCCTAAGTTCAAAGTTGGTGATATAGTCAGAATATATAGATGGAAATCTCATTTTGAAAAGGGGTTATACAAAGCGGTGGACAAATGAACTTTTTTAAATTGTTGATGTGATATATACAGTTCCTTGGACTTATAAAGTATATGATTTAGAAGGGGGAAGAGATTTTAGGTTCATTTTATTCACAGTAATTACAAAAGACAAAACAAAACTAAGCAAATAATACTCATGTGAGCAATAGGTTGGCGCTTCACTCCCCTCTACTATACACCATTATGGACACTCGAGGACCAAGTCCGAGGTGTATAACAGGGTTAAATTAATATATATATATATATATATATATATATATATATATATATATATATATATATATATATATATATATATATATATATATATATATATATATATATATATATATATAGCCTGGTGTTGGCGCAGTGGTTAGGGCAGCGGCTTGGGATCCAAAAGGTCCTGAGTTCAAGCCCCGTTGGTCCACTGAATTAATACACCAGGGGGTTGACTCAGCCTGTCATCCTTCCGAGGTCGGCCTAATGAGTACCAGTATACTGGGCCGGTGTATACCCCGGTTAAAATAGGTATACCATATCCCTGTGTCGTAAGAGGCGACCAGGGTTGCGTCAGGAAGGGCATCCGGCGTAAAAAAACATGTGCCAAATCAGTATGCGGATCATACGGATGATCCGCTGTGGCGACCCCTATCGGGAGCAGCCGAAAGAAGAAGAAGAAGATATATATATATATATATATATATATATATATATATATATATATATATATATATATATATATATATATATATATATATATATATATATTGTGTGTCAAGGGGGACGTTCTTAGATCTGTGAACCCCAAACGCAGAATCCTCGACTACATAGTCAAGGCTTAACGTGTGTGAGTGTGAGTGTGAGTGAGAGAGAGAGAGAAAAAAAAAAACAGGGAGCATAATCAATCTGAACCCTCACATTCAAAATCTCAACCTCAACCCCAACGCAACTCTCGCCCAACACAATGTCTTTTTTAAAATACATATTCCAACAATATATTTTTTATGTTTTTTTTCTCTTCTTACAATTCTGTCTTTTGAAGCTTTCAGGTTTGATGGCGTTGAAAGGGGAAGTAAGATCCTTCCTGCATCTTCTTCCCAGAACTAACAATTCTTTTTTGTTTTTGTTTTTTTTACTTCTTCCAATTCTGTCTTTTAAGGCTTTCAGGTTTGATAAAGTAGAAAGGGGGAGTAAGAACTTTCTTGATGTTGCTCTCATCAAGCACCATCCAACAAAGAACCACATCGATAGGTTGAGATCCTCAAGAGTCTTGGTTGAAACCACATTTCAAGTCTCCAAAATAAACCCAACTTTCCAAGTCTCCAAGGTATAACCACATTCCTGTTGAGTTTCCAAGATATGTATCACATTGTGAGTTATCAAGCCAGAACCCACATTTCAAGTCTCCAAAAATATAACCATCTATCCAAGACTCCAAGGTAGAACCACAATTTCCAGAAATATTGTGGGTTACAGTGATAGATCTCACATAGTATAACTGTGGATCATCAAGGAAAACTCCATTTTTCAAAATGTCTGAAATTTGTGAGTCTCCAAGGTAGGTTCCATATTTAGAACCATCTTGGCAGAACCCTTTTTCCCGAGTCTCCAAGGTAGTTATTTAAATCATCAAGGCAGAACTCATTTACTGATTTTTTTTTTTTTCAAAATTTGTCAGTCTTCAAGGTAAAACTTGTATTCTGGCTCATCAAGGTATACCTTGTTCAGTGGGTATTGTCTTGATAACTCGCAATGAGTACTATTGCTGTAAAACTCTTTTTCAGGATTTTGCTGGTCTCCAAGGTATAACTCTTTGGTTGGGTCATCAAGGTCGAGCTCATTCTGTGGGTCTTGGTCGCTCACAAGGTCTTCAACCAAATCGACAATTTCACCCCAGGTTGTGGCAAAAGCAGTATTTTCATTTTGTATTTCAGATACAATTTCCTGTGAGAGAAAATAATAATGTATTAATTAAGTGATTTAATTATTAAATGATTATATGCTTACATCAAACTCTGTAAATAGGAAACTATAATCTCACCTCAATAGATAAGAGGTTTGAATCCAGTTCATCAACTTGAAGGTTTAGTTCCATACAAGTAGTAGAACTCCAAGGAACTCCAAAGTCATCCCACTCAAGCTCAGCACAGCACTCCATTGTCAATAAAAGTAAAAAATGTTTAAAATGGAGTCTGGGTTTGAAGCTTTTATCGAGAAAGACTGGTTGCTATGGTTTCCTTTGGAAATTCCCTGGGCAAGCCCAGGCAAGCCTTCGTTGGGAAATTTTTCAAAAACAACATTCTAGAATTTTCTAGTGAATTATTTGTGAGTCAGAGATTAACTGGAAATGATGTAAGAGCAGGCGGGGCTTAGTAAAAGTGGGCGGGGCTTCGAAAAGTGGGCGTGGCTTATTAAAACCACCTCGTGAAAAGTGGGCGGGGCTTATGAAAAGTGGGCATTGTTTATTCAAAAAATAATCTGAGGCTCAGGAGGTGGTCAAACAAGAACATTATGAGAAGTTTATCATTTTATCTCTGCTCAATAAAGATATTTAGAACAAGAACTAAGTTCTAAAAGAATATTTGTGAACATACTCAATGGTGATGAATGTAATAGGAAAATTAATTTATTACCTCAAATAGAACATGATCAAATATTCGTTGGCTCACTCTTTGAGTGTAGTAAGAGTCTGAGGGGGAGGGAAAATCATTCTCCTCGATTGACCAAATAAGCCTTGATCAAGAACACTTCCCCTATTAATTTTTATGAGGTTTTTTGGGGCCCTGAGACAGTCTCAATTTAACATGACCTTGTATGGCAGAAAATCATATTTCTCTTTTTGTCCTGATGGGTCTCGAGTCAGAGAGTTCTCCCTATACATTTGTATGGGAGGAATTAGCCTCCTGTTTAGGGGTTTTCGGGGATCAATTCATAGTTTTCCCCATTCATTTGCATGGGTGCCTCAGAAACCCCATTATTCCTCTACTAACAGGTGAGGGGTTAGGAGGAGGTAGATTTAACTAGGTGGGGTGAATTGGCTCTGAAGTTGGGACAAAAAAAGGATGATTGATGGAACACGAACATACGTTGCAAACTGAGAGTTTTAAAATGTTTAAGTGAGAGATGTGGTGAAAGATATTACGTGAGGGATGAAATAAAGGAGAATTAAGAGAATGGAAAAAAGAAACGTTGTAACAGTGGGATGTTTTAGAGGTGGGATGAAGGAAAGGTCCAATTATTCAAAACAGCCTTTTGAGAAAGAAGAAGAGTGGTGAATTATGTTACAATACGGAGAAGCAGACGTGTGAAAGAGGAAGTTTTAATATTATGAGACTGTTTAAAAAATTTTTTGATAAAGATTACGTAAGGTTAGGATAAAGAAAGGATGAAGAAAAAAAAAAACCATGAAGCAGTATGGTGAATTTGGATCGGCTAATGGAGGAGGAAGATGGTAGATCAGCAGAAGAAGGAAGCAGAATCTGTACCGGAAGTGACGAGGTTATATGGGGTACAAAGGTGAGGTTTTTTTACTTATTATTATTATTAGCGAATGTAGTGAGCTTCATACTTAACGCGTGCACATGAGAGAATAGGAAACAACACAATATACCCTGGCAATTTGGAATCGGTGTCATTGGCTATGACCCTTTTGCTTCCGTTTTTTTTTGTCATGGGGAATGATGCATGCCGGGAGATAAAGGCATCGTTGGAGACATGAAAGACCCAAATATCAGACCCGGTGTATAATTCCTCCACTGATTTTAATAAAGATATCTCCCGCATCATCAAAAAATAATTTTTAATCGTGATTTACATTATTTGATCGCTGATCCTGAAGCCAGGCCGAAGTAACCGTAAATTGCGTATGCAGTTGTGAACAAGTTGTAGGTAAAGTCAGAAGCGAATGTAAGAAGAATTCTACGTTCGCTTCTAGTATTTATTTTTTTAAATGAGATCCTGTTCTAGGCGGTGTAGTTGTCATTGTGAAGGTAATGTTGAGGAATTTTTTTTTCAGATGAGATCCTGTTCTAGGCAGTGTAGCTGTTGTTGTGAAGGTAATATTTCTTTTTTTTTGATGAGATCCTGTTCTAGGCGGTGTAGTTGTCGTTGTGAAGGTAATGTGGAATTTTTTTTTTTTCAGATGAGATCCTGTTCTAGGCAGTGTAGCTGTTGTTGTGAAGGTAATATTTCTTTTTTTTGATGAGATCCTGTCCTTGGTGCTGTAGTTGTTGTTGTGAAGGTAATGTTGAGGTAATAAAGATATCTCTCGCATCATCAAAAAATAATTTTTAATCATGATTTACATTATTTGATCGCTGATCCATAACCCAGGCCGAAGTAACCGGAAATTGCAGCATCGAATGTAAGAAGAATTCTACGTTCGCTTCTTGGCTTTGCCTATTCCATATTATTTATTATTAATTTTGTTAAAATATATATTAAGATATGAAACAGGGATTAGTTGAGAGGGATAGGAGGGTGGAGGGAAAAGTGGTGAAAATAAAAAGTGATGGTAAAAATGAGAAAATACAATAAACATGATCGTGCACATAGATAGGAAGAAGGGTAGGCCTCAAGGAAACCCCAGATGAAAAGAAGATGAAAACTCAACAAATAGCACAATTTTTAACACAAGATCGAACAAGAAACACAGAGATGAAATGACAGTAAAAAAAATGCGACAAAAACGACCGGAAAACTTATCTTTGAGGAGGTCGGCAGAGACCCTGAAGAGGAACCATCACCGTCGCTCAAGAACTAGAGATTCCTTCTGATTACTCATTCGGGTTCCTTCCGATGACTCCAATGCAGGGCTGCACCGATTTGGTCTTCCATTTGATTTGAATTTAATTTATTTTAATCCCATTCTAATTTCAATTCAATGATGATAATTTTTTTTTACAACGTTGTGGGTCAGGGTCACGTGTCCCATCAAAGTGGGATTGCCTCAAAGTAGGCTGTCTTGGTACCCGGTCATCACTGCCAGCAGTTATAAAGTGGCAGTTCTAGTTATGTTTCTTATTAATTACTAGTGCGTGCCCGAACGTGCGTGCCTGTACGTGCAAAAAAAAAGAAGAATTGTGACGTCATAGCGCCGTGTCCTGTCATTGCTTTGGTAAATAAATGGCCATAACTTGGGAACCACTTGTCCAATTAATATCAAACCTTGAAAAGGCACATACTCAGATCCCCAGCAATATACCTGGCAAGTTTCAATTAGATCGGACCAGTGGTTGTCGAGAAACAGCGGTCACAGACAGACAGACACACAGAGATTGCTGGAATTATAGATAGATAGATAGATAGATAGATAGATAGATAGATAGATAGATAGAAGATGTAACACACCAGTGCACAAACGCCACAGAAATAAGTCCTTGTGAGGGTCTGCAATCTCTGACTGCTCTCTTTCTTGTTTTTTTTATTTTAACATTGATTTGATGACCATGGAACGTTTGTGTATTAATTTTCATTCCGCATATGGAATCTAAGTAATTAAATGCGATTACTTTGATTCCTGCCAAAGAATTAACATTCAAATGCTCCGAGTAAATGCTGACTGCTGACAGTAAGCCAAGCTCCACCCCTCTGATTGGCCAAAATGCCATGAATTTTTTTTGTTCAACTTCAATTTCATTCACAATCCAAAGTTTTTCTTGTGACGTTGACCTTCCATGTGTGAAAATAATGTGGCACAGCAAATGTGGGTGTAATTGGCCCAGGGGTATGAAATTGCACAGAAATCGATGAAAAGACTTCACACCTGCACACACATACACACACCTCACTGTTTTTATGCTATGCGAGCTGAGTACCTGCCCTCCAGGCAATGTTGTTCCAAAAGCATGCAACATGTTCTTTTGACGGATACCTTTATTTGGGCGGTACGTAGGCAACTGACAGCCGTCCCAATCACTCCTAAAAAACTTTTTTTTAGGGTTATGTGCATGTTCAAAGAAAAAACGTACCTACTGCTTACAATTCAAAACACCTTATTGCACTGGAAAAAGTTGGGACAGAAACACTGCACTGTAAAGGGTGGGGACTTGTAGTACCCTCTCTCACCTGGAGCGGCGATACACAATACACATTTACATGGAGAATTTGCGTACCCCCACACCCTTACTCCCCCCAAGACCACCGACAAAGATAAAACACCTATACACCAACCTATTGGGGTCATGCTGATCCTACGTAGCAAGTATGGATGTAACCGGCCCAGAACAGTGATGTAGTGTGACACTACACCTTGTCGTGCTTGTCACACTACACCTACCAACAGTAGGTGTAGTGTGACAAGCAAACAAACACTGGTCTGTAAATTAATTAAGGGTGTGTGTGGATATACATGCATACACAAACACACTCAGTGTACAAAACATGAGGAACACCTTCCTAATATTGAGTTGCACCCCCTTTTGCCCTCAGAACAGCCTCAATTCGGTGGGACATGGACTCTACAAGGTGTCAAAAGCGTTCCACAGGGATGTTGGCCTCTGTTGACTCCAATGCTTCCCACAGTTGGCAAGTTGGCTGGTAGTGGATCTCTACCCCGAATAGCTTGTTCCATCTCAACCCACAGATGCTCAATTGGATTGAGATCTGGTGACTGGGCAGGCCACTGCAGGAAGCTGAATTCACTGTCATGTTGGTTGTACCATTCCTGGACAATCCCAGCCTTGCGGCATGGGGAATTATCCTGCTGAAGAAATCCATTCGCAGATGGATACTCTGCTGCCATGAAGGGATGCACCTGATTGCCAATGACATTCAGATATCCTGTGGCATTCAAATGTTGCTCCAATTTTATCAAGGGTCCCAATGTGTGCCATGATAACTCATCCCACACCATCACACCACCACCACCAGCCTGCAATGTTGACACATGGCATGATGGATTCATGAACTCATGTGGTTTTCTCCATACCCTAGTCCTCCCATCAGCGTGAAACAGCAGGAACCGGGATTCATCAGACCAGGCAATGTTTTTGCAATCCTCCAGTGTCCAGTGTGTTTTCGTTCCTTAGCCCACTGCAACCGCAGATTCTTGTTTGTTGCTGAAAGAAGTGGAAGTCTGTATGGTCGTCAGCCTCCATACCCCATTTGTGTCAAGGTACGACGAGTTGTGTATTCTTTTATGGGTCTTACAGCATCAATGTTGTACTGGACTGTCAGTTGACCAACTGTAGCCTGTCCATTGCTCTACACAATTCCTGTCAGCCTACTTTTGCCTCTCATCAATGAGCCATTTTCAATCACTGGCTCGATCTATTGTTCTCGAGTCACTGTGAATAATTATTATTTTTACATGAGACCGGGTGTTCGTCTTCTTCTTTTGTTTTTAATGGCGTTTTCAGAGCTGCGAGGCTCTATATACGCCACGCACCTAAACTCCGGGCATCTCCGGATGTTTCTGAACGTGACTTATTTAATTTCCACACATGGTTAATATAGTGCTGTACTAACTCTAAACCTGAACCGATTTTCAAAATTTAATCAGAAGAATTGAGCTTAACAGAAGTTACAACTGCTTAAAAAAAAGTGTTCATTTTGAATAAAATTGAAAATTGAAACTCAGCATTGATTGTTTTTAAGACTGATTTTTTTTTCTATACCTGTGTATTAACCGCACCCCCAACTTTTAACCTTTTTTGCTGATAAAAAAGTGCAGTTTATACACTGGAAAATATGGTATATGTAATTTGAATGAGGTGCCTTCCTCTGCTTCCTCATGTTCAAGTGCATTTTCATGTGCCCGAGGCTTGTGGCAGAAATTCAGATTATGCCCCAAGATTCTATCAGAATATCGAAAAAGTTCATCCACAATGTTTTGGAGTCAGAAGGGGATAATTTTTGGTGGAAGTCTGAAAACCAATGAAACAAGTAAAAGAGCAATCAGGGATTGCAGACCCCCGCCAGGACTTGTTTTGTATACTGGTGTGTTATGTAATTAATAAGAGACATAATTACAACTGCCACTTTATAAATGCTGGCAGTGATGACCGGGTACCAAGACGTCCTGCTTTGATTGGACACTTGACCCTGGTCCATGACGTTTATTATCATTCAATTGAATTTAGAATGTGATTAAAATAATTTCAAATCAAATGGAAGACCAAATAGATACAGTCCTGCATTGGAATAATCAGAAGGAATCACAACAAGCACAAAGCAAAGATGAAGTCATCAGGAGGAACCTGGATAGGATTCACATTTCAGCTGCTACTCTTTGACCCTCAAATCCATCCAGGCACAGCCAAGTGAACCGTATTCCAGATCAAAAAAAATCAAATAATTCTGGCTGCCAGACCATGCGTCCGATCAAGTTAGAATTCAAAAAGTATATTCCCTATCATTAGTGGATCATAATTGTGAAGTTTCACTTCGATTCATAAAGCAGTTCCAGAGAAACATTATTTAATATTTTTCTTCAATCCAATATGGCTGCCAAACCATGTGACCTATCAATTATTCCTGAACAAACTTGTACATCCATGGCTTGGGGAAAATTTGTGTGAAGTTTCCCCTCGATCTGTCCAGCCGTTCTGAAGAAGAAGATTTTTTTTAATTGGTTTTAGGGTAAATCCAATATGCTGCCAAACCATGTGACCTATAACATCATATTGTAATCCTTTTGTAACTTCCACCACCGAAGGCGAAGGAGGTGGTGTTTTCACCCCCGTTCTGTCTGTTTGTTTGTTTGTCTGATTGTGTACAAGATATCTAAAAAAGTTGTGGACGGATCTGGATGAAATTTTGTGGGCAGGTTTGGTGTGTGACCATGACGAACTGATTAGATTTTGGTGAACATCCAGATCCGGATCCAACTACTAGAATTTTTAAAGTGATTCTTCACCATTGAGTGATGTAGCCAAAAACGATATAGAGCACGATATCTCAAAAAGTTGTGGACGGATTCAGATAAAACTTGGCGGACATGTTGGGTGTGTGACCAAGGAAGAAATTATTCGATTTCGTTGAAGATCCGGATCTGTTATTTTTTTAAAGTGATGCTTCACCATTAACCGTGCCAAACCAATATATAGCACAATTTCTCAAAAAGTTTTGGACGGATTTGGATGAAACTTGGTGGACAGGTTGGGTGCGTGGCAAGGACGAACTGACGAACAAGGAAGATGATTCTTCACCATTGAGAGATGGGCATTACGTGGCGGAGGTAAGCGCTCTACTGAGTGCCCTTCCACTTTTCCATTTTTATATGCTTTATTTTAATTTGTGGACACATGTCCATGTATAGGTCGCTGCAAGTGTTCAGTGTTTCTTCGCTTTGATCATTTGGGAGTGGACGTGCCTCAGCTCGCAGCAGACGGGCCCGCGCGTCCCTCAGCTCGCAGCAGACGGGCCCGAGCGTGCCTCAGCTCGCAGCAGACGGGCCCGCGCGTGCCTCAGCTCGCAGCAGACGGGCCCGCGCGTCCCTCAGCTCGCAGCAGACGGGCCCGCGCGTGCCTCAGCTCGCAGCAGACGGGCCCGCGCGTGCCTCAGCTCGCAGCAGAGGGGCCCGCGCGTGCCTCAGCTCGCAGCAGAGGGGCCCGCGCGTGCCTCAGCTCGCAGCAGACGGGCCCGCGCGTGCCTCAGCTCGCAGCAGAGGGGCCCGCGCGTCCCTCAGCTCGCAGCAGACGGGCCCGCGCGTCCCTCAGCTCGCAGCAGACGGGCCCGCGCGTGCCTCAGCTCGCAGCAGACGGGCCCGCGCGTGCCTCAGCTCGCAGCAGACGGGCCCGCGCGTGCCTCAGCTCGCAGCAGACGGGCCCGCGCGTGCCTCAGCTCGCAGCAGACGGGCCCGCGCGTGCCTCAGCTCGCAGCAGACGGGCCCGCGCGTGCCTCAGCTCGCAGCAGACGGGCCCGCGCGTGCCTCAGCTCGCAGCAGACGGGCCCGCGCGTGCCTCAGCTCGCAGCAGACGGGCCCGCGCGTGCCTCAGCTCGCAGCAGACGGGCCCGCGCGTGCCTCAGCTCGCAGCAGACGGGCCCGCGCGTGCCTCAGCTCGCAGCAGACGGGCCGCGCGTGCCTCAGCTCGCAGCAGACGGGCCCGCGCGTGCCTCAGCTCGCAGCAGACGGGCCGCGCGTGCCTCAGCTCGCAGCAGACGGGCCCGCGCGTGCCTCAGCTCGCAGCAGACGGGCCCGCGCGTGCCTCAGCTCGCAGCAGACGGGCCCGCGCGTGCCTCAGCTCGCAGCAGACGGGCCCGCGCGTGCCTCAGCTCGCAGCAGACGGCGCCGCGCGTGCCTCAGCTCGCAGCAGACGGGCCCGCGCGTGCCTCAGCTCGCAGCAGACGGGCCCGCGCGTGCCTCAGCTCGCAGCAGACGGGCCCGCGCGTGCCTCAGCTCGCAGCAGACGGGCCCGCGCGTGCCTCAGCTCGCAGCAGACGGGCCCGCGCGTGCCTCAGCTCGCAGCAGACGGGCCCGCGCGTGCCTCAGCTCGCAGCAGACGGGCCCGCGCGTGCCTCAGCTCGCAGCAGACGGGCCCGCGCGTGCCTCAGCTCGCAGCAGACGGGCCCGCGCGTGCCTCAGCTCGCAGCAGACGGGCCCGCGCGTGCCTCAGCTCGCAGCAGACGGGCCCGCGCGTGCCTCAGCTCGCAGCAGACGGGCCCGCGCGTGCCTCAGCTCGCAGCAGACGGGCCGCGCGTGCCTCAGCTCGCAGCAGACGGGCCCGCGCGTGCCTCAGCTCGCAGCAGACGGGCCCGCGCGTGCCTCAGCTCGCAGCAGACGGGCCGCGCGTGCCTCAGCTCAGGGCAGACGGGCCCGCGCGGGCCTCAGCACGCAGCAGACGAGGCCGCGCGTGCCTCAGCTCGCAGCAGACGGGCCCGCGCGTGCCTCAGCTCGCAGCAGACGGGCCCGCGCGTGCCTCAGCTCGCAGCAGACGGGCCCGCGCGTGCCTCAGCTCGCAGCAGACGGGCCCGCGCGTGCCTCAGCTCGCAGCAGACGGGCCCGCGCGTGCCTCAGCTCGCAGCAGACGGGCCCGCGCGTGCCTCAGCTCGCAGCAGACGGGCCCGCGCGTGCCTCAGCTCGCAGCAGACGGGCCCGCGCGTGCCTCAGCTCGCAGCAGACGGGCCCGCGCGTGCCTCAGCTCGCAGCAGACGGGCCCGCGCGTGCCTCAGCTCGCAGCAGACGGGCGCGCGTGCCTCAGCTCGCAGCAGACGGGCCCGCGCGTGCCTCAGCTCGCAGCAGACGGGCCCGCGCGTGCCTCAGCTCGCAGCAGACGGGCCCGCGCGTGCCTCAGCTCGCAGCAGACGGGCCCGCGCGTGCCTCAGCTCGCAGCAGACGGGCCCGCGCGTGCCTCAGCTCGCAGCAGACGGGCCCGCGCGTGCCTCAGCTCGCAGCAGACGGGCCGCGCGTGCCTCAGCTCGCAGCAGACGGGCCCGCGCGTGCCTCAGCTCGCAGCAGACGGGCCCGCGCGTGCCTCAGCTCGCAGCAGACGGGCCCGCGCGTGCCTCAGCTCGCAGCAGACGGGCCCGCGCGTGCCTCAGCTCGCAGCAGACGGGCCCGCGCGTGCCTCAGCTCGCAGCAGACGGGCCCGCGCGTGCCTCAGCTCGCAGCAGACGGGCCCGCGCGTCCCTCAGCTCGCAGCAGACGGGCCCGCGCGTCCCTCAGCTCGCAGCAGACGGGCCCGCGCGTCCCTCAGCTCGCAGCAGACGGGCCCGCGCGTCCCTCAGCTCGCAGCAGACGGGCCCGCGCGTCCCTCAGCTCGCAGCAGACGGGCCCGCGCGTCCCTCAGCTCGCAGCAGACGGGCCCGCGCGTCCCTCAGCTCGCAGCAGACGGGCCCGCGCGTGCCTCAGCTCGCAGCAGACGGGCCCGCGCGTGCCTCAGCTCGCAGCAGACGGGCCCGCGCGTGCCTCAGCTCGCAGCAGACGGGCCCGCGCGTGCCTCAGCTCGCAGCAGACGGGCCCGCGCGTGCCTCAGCTCGCAGCAGACGGGCCCGCGCGTGCCTCAGCTCGCAGCAGACGGGCCCGCGCGTGCCTCAGCTCGCAGCAGACGGGCCCGCGCGTGCCTCAGCTCGCAGCAGACGGGCCCGCGCGTTCCTCAGCTCGCAGCAGACGGGCCCGCGCGTGCCTCAGCTCGCAGCAGACGGGCCCGCGCGTGCCTCAGCTCGCAGCAGACGGGCCCGCGCGTCCCTCAGCTCGCAGCAGACGGGCCCGCGCGTGCCTCAGCTCGCAGCAGACGGGCCCGCGCGTGCCTCAGCTCGCAGCAGACGGGCCCGCGCGTGCCTCAGCTCGCAGCAGACGGGCCCGCGCGTGCCTCAGCTCGCAGCAGACGGGCCCGCGCGTGCCTCAGCTCGCAGCAGACGGGCCCGCGCGTGCCTCAGCTCGCAGCAGACGGGCCCGCGCGTGCCTCAGCTCGCAGCAGACGGGCCCGCGCGTGCCTCAGCTCGCAGCAGACGGGCCCGCGCGTGCCTCAGCTCGCAGCAGAGGGGCCCGCGCGTGCCTCAGCTCGCAGCAGAGGGGCCCGCGCGTGCCTCAGCTCGCAGCAGACGGGCCCGCGCGTCCCTCAGCTCGCAGCAGACATCAGCTCTGCGTCGGTGCAACTATGAGTGTGCGGCCAGTTGTGCTTGTTCCCGTTATATCGTCACATTTCTTTCTCTGGCTTGAAGTTTCTTTTCATTGTTTCTCCTCCCACAATACCCACCAAATTACCTGGTTGCAAAAGAATCTGTGGTTGTTGTTTGGGTCGTCCTTCGTAATCCGGAAAGTGCATGTTTTTTGTTTTGCTCTCTGTTGAAGCTTCCATCCATATTTGTTCCGTGTTTGTTTCTGCATTGCCTTGTCTCCAGTTTTTATTACTATGGTTATATTGGAGTGTTGGGATGTCTGTCTCATTTCGCCATCATCACAACTCTTGGATTTCGGTGTGAACCGGGTCACATGATTGTTTATGCCTGCAGTTTGAATTCTACCTTCTCGACCGATCAGTAATTCTGGAGCCCGTGCCCCGGTGCGTACTTTACCTTGTAGTGGCCACGTACATGTTTCGATGCATAAACACAGTGGCATAGAACTAGATCCTGGTATGAACCTACCTGTCAAGTTTCATCAAAATCGGTTGACTCCTCTGGCCTCCAGAGCTGTCCATTACATACAAACAAACAGTCAGATGGAAAACCTGAGACTAAGGGTCGTCTAGCGACCACCCAACAAACAAACGGAGTGAAAACTAAGTACTCCCTTGTTTCTATGCCCGGCGATGGTGTCATGTACCACTTGGATATGGACTTGGGAAGGAGTGGTGTACAATCAGGAGAGAAGTGGATTGGGTGTGGGCATGGTGGAGGGGTGGGTAGTGGGGGGAAGGGGTGGGTGGGTGGAGATGCAATGGAGGTGCTGCCTGTGAGGCGTTCAATTGACGATGCACTTTTTAAAGAAAATTCCAACTGCACGGCCATTCCTTGCAGAGCTGTTTCCAGAGATCCCTCATCATGGGTTTATTTATTTATTTTTAATTGCTAGGTGACCTTACTGGTGAAGCCCTCCATGACTGATGAAGGTCTTGGGCCAGGATGAGCCCACATGGTCTCACCATCTCCTTGGTTGGCCAAGACTTGTGCAATATCAATGCCTTGGAAAGAAAAGGAATGAAAAAGGACTATCTTGCTGCATCCTTTTCACCAATTTGCAGGTGATAGAGGGACAACAAAAAGGGCATTGAGACAACCAGTACTCTGCAGATGCTGGTCCTGGTTTGTGAGCGCAGAGAAATATCTTCGCACACACAGACAGACTTGAGAGTCCACCATTATCCTTCTTCTCCACATTAACCTGTGAGACCACATCTCTGCGACATCATCGGACGCTTGTGTACTACCCGAAAATCCACACACCCAATACAAATCTGACAGCTAGGAGCCGATGTTGCATTACCAGCGTCGGGGCTCAGGATGGAGAGGGTGTGGGTTTTGAAAACCGTTCGGCCGGTGGTGTTAGAGCGGGACAGAAGGAGAACAGAAACTGAAGTGGTTTCATGTCTCCAAGTCATAATCTGCAACCACTGTCCCACCTGCGTCGAATCCGTGCCCGTTGGATGGAGTGTCAAATAGGAAGAAAGAGTATATATGGACTTGTCAATAGGTTGAAATATAAATCGGTTTCTCGCGATTAAATGTGAGAAACACCATGATCTTTTGTAGATGATGTGTGACCATGGAGTAAAGTATTTCAAATATTTCAGCTGCAATCTTCTGCCATTATAAAAACATTTTGTCAGAAAAAAATACCCAACTGGATCAATGTTATTAAACAGTCCCTTAAAGCAGCTGATAATGCGTGTCAGAGCATCTAAAACCCTCGGGCTTTCGGGGCACAAAGGTGTGACCCAAATCCCACTCGTGCCTACGCACTCGCGACATGGCACAACAAAGTATCAGGTTTGTTGTTGTTTTTAACCTTGGCTAGTTGGCAAGCCTGTGATTTGTATTGTGGTACATCGTGACTATTTATAAATTGCGTTTATGATTATTTTTTCTGGTGAAATGAATAAATGTGATGTTCTGCTAAGTACACCTGATGAGTGGCAGTTTTTGCTTGTTGAATCGGCTTGGGTACTTTTACCATTGCTTTTGATTAATTTTTTTTTTATTTTTTCTTCAAAATGTGTGTAATTACTGCTCTTCCTACTCAACAAGCCCATTGTAATGCTTCTTTAATTTAATGCTTGCTTTCCTAATTGTTATTTCCTGTTCTGACTAGGACTGGGAAGCTGGTTCATAAATAAACGGCAGGACAAGCACATTGATACACTCTGTTTTTGCATGACTCTCAAGTCCAATCGTAAACAGAAAAATCGATTTTATATATATATACATACATATATATATATATATATATATATATATATATATATATATATATATATATATATATTTTTTTTTTTTTTTTTAATTTTTTTTTTGAACTCTCGGTCACAGTACTGAGTCGAGTGTTCAGACAAGAATGCCAAATATGCCAACTCGGTATTGTGATTGTTTATCTTTTTTTCCTTTTACAAATACACTAACCAGTTTAAAGTTATTCAGATCAGATCCATCTCTCTCAACCATGCAAGCTTTATCTTGTATTATTTAGGATTGTCAGTGGATTCAGAGCAGAATGCACCAAGGATCGTAGCCTGTGATTTATCATGTCTCGTTTTTATGCTCCTGCTGCCGGAGGCAGTATGGTTCCGAGTTGTCCATCCGTCTGTGTGTCCGTGCATGATTATTTTGTTACCGCAATAACTTGTGAACCGCTGAAGGGATTTTTTTTACCAGACTTGGCACAACTATGGACTGAAATATGAAGACAAACTGATTAAATTTTGGGTTCAAAAGGTCAAAGGCCTAAAGTCAAGTGCCCTTTAATTGAAAAGCCATGTTACTGCAATGGCTTGTGAACCACTCAAGAGATTTCAACCACACTAGGCCATGAGGCGTGACCGTCTACCTAGTCTCGAAAGAGACTTTTGTTGGACACCTCTGAGGAATGCATGAAATTATGATTTTTCCAAATGAATTCAATTTGCTGAATCTGAATATGAATGTTGGCACTGCCTCAAAGTGGCACATAGACCTTTTTTGCTCTTTCAGATGCACTTTCACAAAAATCATGTCGTAGGTATGGATGGCCCTCCTCAACTACAATACATTGTTTTATGAAGAAACCCAATGCATTGAATCCAAAAATGACTGATAATTCCAGTGGGCATCTATAATACTGCTTCAATACTGGTAGCAGGAATGCTTCCCACATTGTTTTCCAAAATGTGGTCAAAGCACCCTCAAAAGTGTGCCGCATTAGCTTCAGTTAAACTTAAAGGGGGTAGGAGAAGTTGTAAATTAATACAATAAGAACTAGAAGGGCACTTGGTAGAGCGCATACCTCTGCCACGTAATACCTGATCCACGAGAACATATCGGGCCCAATACATTTTTGAACTAGAGGGGGAGCACTCGGTAGAGTGCAAAACCTCCGCCGCCAATACTGCTGGGTCACTTAAGTGAGCCTGATATCCTATTCATTGTAGGTCAAAACGGATCAGACTCAACTAAACCACGATTGAATAAACTAAAGTAGATCGACGCGCATGTAGAAATGCCAAAAAAAGTGCAAAATTTGTTTGTTTTTTTTCTCTAACAAATTTTTTTTGGGGGTTGGAAATCACTTAAAACATGTAGAAATGCAAAAACAAAAATTCAAATATTTTTTCAAAATGGCCGCTATAGCGGCCATATTGGACTTTCACCCAAGTCCAAAATCTAATGGCATGATCCTTGGACCATACCTAATCCCCCCACCAAGTTTCGTCGAAATCTGTCCAGGAGTTTTTCCGTAATACTGTTCACAAACAAACAAACAAATAAACCCAAAAGGTGACCACATGTGACTTCTTTAAGGTCACACTGAGGTGAACAGAGCTACTATCCACCAGGAGCGACTCCTTGAGGAATATCTGCCGATGAGAGATTCCGATGAGAATCGTTCTACAGAGTAACCATGAAAAATATGCGTTTGCCTCATAATGTCACCAAATGACGTCATAATGTCTCAAGTTTGACATATCTAGAAAGCACTCATCGAGGTGTTCAATTTGAGGTATTACACGATATGGTTCCTAAAACTTGAAAATTTTACCTTGGGGTCAAATATGTTTGACCTTAGGTGCTAACCATGAAGGTCAAGGTCAATCGCCACCAAAAATTAATCAGCTGAGCGCCAGACCATGAACTATATTCCCATGAAGTTTGAAGACGATCCGATCAAAATTACTCAAAAAATAAGGGTTTCGTCGACTCCCCTGATTTGCGACAAAGTGACCTTGACCTTTGACCTTGACCTTGACCTTGACCTTCAAAATTTTATGCGCTGAAAGGGACCTCTATAGTCCTCTGATATGCGAAGTTACAAAAATTTCCAATGATAACTGTGCTCTGCAGAATTTCTTATACGTGATTACAGACAAACAAAAAAATAAACATACAAGCTGACTAACATATCTTGCAAAAACTTCGTTTTGGCAAGATAACAAACAAACAGACAGGGGTTAAAACAGTAACCTCCGTCCATCTTTGATGGCAGAGGTTAAATATCATGCTATACAGTACTATATCGTTTTTGGCCCTATCTCTCAATGGTGAAGAATCACTTTAACAATTAAATAATTCTCGTATCAAGAATACGTATAAATAATTCGATTCACCAAAATCGAATCGCTTCGTCCTTGCCACACATCCAACTTCTCCACCAAGTTTCGTTCAAATCTGTCCAACTTTTTGACATATCGCGCTATATATAATTTTTGGCCCTATCTCTCATTGGTGAAGAATCACTTTAAATTTAGCAGATCTGGATCCAGATTCAGATCTTCACTACAATTGAAACAGTTCGTCCTTATCTCACACATAACCTGTCCACAAAATTTCATCCAGATCCATCCACAACTTTGTGAGATATCCTGCACACAAACAAACAGACAGAAAGGGTGAAAACGTAACCTCCTTTACCTTCAGTGGTGGAGGTAACAACTGTACAAGTCATCATTTATTTATAAACAACTATCTTATAAGAGCATGGTGGGAAAATGTGATGATCAGTTAACGAGGCGTAGAATCAAATTAAACGTCATCCAATACAAAAATGAGATAATGGAAAAGCTCCCCCAAAAAGCACACAGATATGCATACCACTACTATTATTCATCCCGCACTGGAGTATGCATGCAAAAGTTCTGAAGCTTACACCACAAAGTATAAATGGGGAACAACAATCCGATTAAAAAAAAAAAAAAAACACTCCAAGGCCATTTGGAATAATACTTCTAGAGTGAGGCAACTTATTGTTCATCGTCAGAATCGTCGCCCTCAACATCCTCCTCAAAAGCGATTTTTGTGGATCGTTGTGGCATTGTTCTGGTACTCATTACAAGTGCATAGATTGGTGCATGACAAGCCATGAGATCAGCAAGAACAGTGATGTCCTTCACATTGGGTCTTTACACACCTACACCACAAGATCTTCACGACGTCGGTCGAAGCCTGCTTTTTCAGCTTCCAAAGAACCCTAATCTGTCCATCTTCTACAATCCAACCACAATCACTTGGATTTGGAGGTTCGATGAACTGATCAAAGGTGTGCTTGAATATAACTGCTTGGTAATTGGCCCACAGTGTATGATGATAAATAGCATCTGCCATAGGAGGCAAATTCCACACATCAAAAGTGGACAACGAGCAAAATACTCTGCAGCGAGCCTCGTTGATCGCATCAACCGGCTGACTATAGAGATGAGCCACAAACTCCTTGAGCATCAGTACCAGCATGTCGGCTACTGAGAAGGCTGAGCCAAAGTCGATGAATGCCTGCACAAATTTCGGATTCCTCTCCATGAGTTGGACAGGGGTTTCCTCCCCCCCCCCACCCCACCTTACTATGGGAACAACTTGTGGAGCCGCAGCCTGTGAACGAAAAGTCCAGCTAAAGCGAAAGCATTACAAACAGGACCACCGAGGACTGCCGACATTGCCTTTAACTCCAATAGTCTAGTCTTGGGCTTGATACCTGTTTCAATAATAATATCCACATCAATGTCTGATGTATTGACGAGTAAAACTATGGCAACGTCAGTGTCACAAAAAGAAATCTCAACAGTCACAAAATGAGTTGAAGCATCTTTGCGATGATGGGCTAACTTGGTATCTGCTTCCTCATGATCATTGGATAGGGATGGAATTTCTGTCACCAATACTTTGTCTCTGATAGGGGGACCTTTAATTGTGATCAAACAGTAACAGTGGGTTTTGACTTCTAACGTGGGCTGAGGCATATCCATCAACACATTCGCATCATGGTCTACTTTCTAGTCTTTAATGGTACACAGTTTAACTTTTGAGGCCTTCCAGCTCTTCTGAGTGACCGACATTGTAGAAAATCGAGGTGGTGTGTTGGTGGAAATGGAATGTGGGCAGTGGGGGTGTCGGGAGATGAGGAGGGGGAGAAGAGTATAAATAAAAGGGAAAGTTGAGGAGATTTGAAGTAAAGGGAGGGAGGTGTTGTACTGTGGGACGCAAGGAATGGAGTGATCGGGAGTAGGCTATAAGTGGTAAATGGATTTCCACCATTTTTGATGCCACAGTTATTCAGGTACTACCTTCATTTGTTGACAGAATATCTAATTTTGTGAACAATGAAAGAGCACACAACGTGTTTGGAAGTGGTAAAGCTCTGTGTTTTCACCATTCAGTCAGTGGGACCATTTTACGAGAGCCAGCTCTTCATGTGCCCGAGAAGTACATTTTGGGAGGAAATTCCTCAGCTGATGAGTTGGAATTCCCGATGGACTGGTTTTGAAGGCCATGTTCCCAAAACTTGAATACGGTTTTTTTTTTGGGGGGGGGGGGGGTTTGCATTCAGTTTGCCCAAACAGATGTTGTGAATGACTGACTTGTCTGTCTGGATATGGCTGTTAGAATGTTACGACAGAAGAGAAATGTTGTTTGCTAAAGGAGTCTTTAAAAGGCACCAACATAAGGCATCATGTGATGATCAGTCAACGAGGAATAGAATCAAATTAAAGCTGTCGGGCCCTCGTGCAAAACAAAAAATGAGACGATGGAAAAGCTCCCCCAAAAAGCACACAGATATGCATACCACTACTATTATTCATCCTGCACTGGAGTATGCATGCAAAAGTTCTGAAGCTTACACCACAAAGTATAAATGGGGAGCAACAACAAAAAAAGGCACCAGTCAATATATGGTAAAATGGCCAATTTCCTATTTAGGCAATTGGTGAATATGTACCAAAGTATTTGATATGCTGTGGATGTTCCTATTTATAATATTTTGATTTTTTTTATTATCACCATTTAATTGTTTTTTTTAAATTTTTTCATTCTCCCAGTTCAAATTGTACCCATGAGTCCAGTCACTCTTTTGACTCCAGTATTGCAATCCATTCTTCCTTCCTTGATCTTTTTGCAAATTGATTTGCCAAAGAACCCCCCCCCACAAAAATGCCCAGTTGTTTGCAAAGGCATAATGATGGACTGTTATGTATCATGTCTGTATTTATGTATGTTGCTTTATTATGTCTTCTCTTACTCTTCCCTCACCCTGTTTGCAGTTCTTTGCGGAAAGAATCTCGCGAAAAAAGATTTCTTTCGTAAGTGTGTGCATTTCTCTGAGGTGGTGTTTCACATTCGAACATTGTGCACTTTGCTATGTGCTCAAAGTCTTGCGTTCAATCTTGTGCCCGCAGGCCTGCCAGATCCATTTGCCAAGATCGTGGTGGACGGCTCTGGGGAATGTCACTCGACAAACACCGTGAAGAGCTCGCTGGACCCCAGATGGAACCAACACTATGACCTGTACGTTTGGAGGGGGAAGAAGGGATTTGTTTGGTTTGATTGTGTATTCCAGGGATTCAAAAACGTATCTTCCAACAGTGAATGAATGGCCCTGCACCAGGGAACCGATCGAACTCTGCACAGATATTAATCCTCGTCATACTTGTTTCCAAAGCCGCCTTATTCTTCCCAGCAGTGGGTTAATTTGTTGATGTCGTTGAGAATGAAAAGTCTTCTTGTTTGGCTGTAAAACGTTGTGAAAAGGGAAACTATTTTCGACAATCCTTCACAAACATTGCATTTTGAGTACATTTTCGATTGAACATTGTGTGTGTTCAATCCCCATATCGTGTGTGTGTGTGTGTGTGTGTGTGTGTGTGTGTGTGTGTGTGTGTGTGTGTGTGTGTGTGTGTGTGTGTGTGTGTGTGTGTGTGTGTGTGTGTGTGTGTGTGTGTGTGTGTGTAACTTGATTGAAAAGGCAGAGATGCTTTGAAGGACTTGAATGCAAGAATTGTATCGACTTAGGATCGAGGTATCGAGGTATGATTGCTAAATGGATTCTGCAATGAAAAACATTTAAATAGAGAGTTCATAGAAACACGATACTCTACGGCTACGCAGTGTTCAAGTATCCACTTCAATTTTAATAAAATCATTATTTTAGCACGTTGACTGCAGGCTACGAGTATACTCGTAGTGCTGGGTGTACCAGATTCCGCCACGACAAGTATTCTCGTATAAAAGATTATGTTGCCGTGCCAGATAACGCGACAAACGATCTGCTGGCAGTTCGGTGAACAAAAATCGATGTAATGATCCTGATCGTCATTATCGATCTCCTTGAGAAGTTTTTCCACTTCATCTGCATTCATTTTGTGCCATTTAATGACAAGTATCAAAAAATAATGAAACGCGTGGTACTCGGCACACGATCTACCATTAGTAATGACGTTATACCAATGTCGATTCCGTGCTAAAAATCGTCCTTCCGGATAGCTCGTACCTGGCACACATAATTGTAAATCTTGTCCCACTCACTGGCTGCTACGAGTTTTCTTATAACGTGGAGTTTCCCCAGCAATGGATAAGACATTAACTTGGATTTACTCATAGAAGGGTAAAATTTGAAAATAAAGTACTGTTTATGTACATGCCAGTGTGACCACTCCATGGCTTTTTTCACAAGATCTTGGCTATTCGTTGTTCACCTTGGCGTCTTGGTTTTCTATAGGTTTTCTTGGCATATAGGTTTTCTATTATCATCGCTTTTCCAAAACCTTGTGAATTCTTGGCTTTTTTCATTGGCTCACCTTGGCATTTATGAAAATGAGGAGTGGTCACACTGGTACATGCATACTTGGCTTGCAAATGGGAGTAGTGTACACTGTAAAAGTTGTCAGTCAATGTGTTAAAGATTGTTAAAAAAATAACCTAGAAGTTTAGCACTACTGAAGCAGTCTTATACTTCACCTTGTGCACTGTAATAAGATGACTTTGAGTCACAGTTTGAGATGGAGGCTTTATTGATCACCATAGATGTGCATAGCCATATGGCAGGTTCTTCTTCACCTCCTACACTGCACTACCTCATATGCCACGCCTTCCAATGCTATATATCAATATATTGCATCTTGCATCGCTCTTGGAGGTATTTTGAAGGTGATTTGTGTTGTACGGTGTTCAAATATACAATTCAATTTGACTAAAGGTTCATAAAGATGTTTAAAGGTGTATAGATAAAAAAAAATGACACGTTCTACCGCCGTTTTCTCCAACATCTATTACATCACCCTACCAACACATTATATTAGTTAATTTATACCTGTTGTAAAAACAGTAAGTTTCCTGTTTGGAATGGTTTAAAATTTTGTTTGACTTCCGAGCAGCCAGACAGAGTAAAAAATATTATCTCACTCCTCTGCACATGAGAGACATGAAGCAATTGCTTAACCCTGCTTTTCGCTTCACATGTGCAGGGTAACTAGAAAGGCACTCAGAAGAGTGCGCATCTCCGCCATGCTAAAATGTTTACATTTTGTATTCCACTGATAGGCCAGATTTGGATCCAGACCTCCAAAATCTAATCGGCTTGATATTGTCACTGACCCAACTCGTCCACCAAGTTTTGTCATCCATCCATAACTTTTTGAGATATCATGCTCATGGACAGACAGACAGACAAAACGGTGGTGAAAATATACCCTCCCGTCCACCTTAGGCGGCGGAGGTAACAATGGGGGTGGAAAAGTAGTGTAAGAGTGTAGAAAAAAACGTTTAATCATGACTTGGCATTTGGAGTGTAGTGGCAATTCCATAAGTCGCTGTTACTTGAGATGATCATCATATAAAAGTGATTATTTTTGTGTTGTATTATTTGAAATTGAAAATTGTTCTTACGTAAGTATAAAATGTGAGAGACAAGTCAAGGTAATTTAATTGGGATAACAAGAACGAGCTGATTATACACAAACAATGTTGGGAAGGTAATTATATTGAGTCAGCTATTTCGAGATGACAGCACTTTTCTCTATTCATTGTCTTCCATGTACAGGAGTATAGACATTGCAACTTGAACATGTCGCAATTGTCAACTGACTTACCTGTTAGGCCTTATCTTAATGGGACATATCATCATCTATATATGCTGCATGCAAAAATGGCAGACATTTAACAGAGCCCATCATCTGCACCTCTCCTTTCTCCCTGATATATGTATGCCCCATTAAATGTATTCTATCCCTTCCTCTTTCTTTATTTCCACTTCAAACCTCCATTCCCATTTTCTACTCCCCCCTTCCTGTTCCTTCCACCTCCCCTTTGCTCTCTTCTTTCTCTGTATTCTCTGAACTCTTCACTTGTTTCTCTAAATTTATCCCTCAAACACACCTCTTCTAAATGTTCTAAAATTATTTTTTAATTGTTGTAAATATTGAAAAAATTCTCACCCCTATGTATACAAAACCAGACTCGGCGGCGTAATGGTTCGAGCGTCTGTTCTGAGTGTGGGATGTCGGTGCTTCAAACCCCAACTGAGTCATACCAAACACTTAAAAAAAATTGTACGTGCTGCTTCCGTGCTTTTGATGTTTAGCATTTAATAGGAGGAGCATGGACAAACGAACAACGTGAGGGAGGCAATGTCAAACCACCCAGAATAACTATTGCCAAGAAAGTGCTTCAGCAGCACCGAAGCTTTGTAAAGAGTACGGTATATCAAATCAAATCAAAATGGATATAAAGGTTGATGTGAACTCAAAAAAGTACAGGGGAGTTGATGCAACTACACCAAAGTACACACTTTGTCCCATGGATGTAGTTACACCTTGATTCCATCTGCTTTGAAATATTTGGGAAAGGTATGCACCTAACTCGGGTTGCATGTCAAAACACATGTCCTGAAACGGCTGTGTATCCTAAATTCTTCTTTCTGGCTGGCTGGCATCAAGGTGTGACTGCATCGATGGGACAGTGTTTACATGCATCAGTGGAATACCCTGAGAAACGGGCAAAGTTTCATCGACTTCCATCTACTTTTTATTCCCATCCCCACCCACATTAAATAATTTGGGAACTTGACATCACAAACATGTTCTTTTAGTGGTCCATCGAGATGAAAATCACAAGGTGACTCGTGGGGATTAGGGGATTAATTGGAATACAAGGGAATGTCTTTCCCAATGTTCGAGAAATTTAATGTAAATGAAAATGACAACATTCCAAAACACTATTGCTGTAAGTTTTACAGCTGATGGTTGAACCATCATTTTTAGCTCACTTGTAGTTCCGAGGTGCTTATGGGGATGGTGCGTCATCAGTCCGTCTGTCTGTAAACACTTACAACTTCTTCTCCAAAACTGCTCATGGGATTGTGACTATACTCTGTTCTTCTTCAGGTATGTTGCAACTCAAGTTTGTTCATGGCATTCAAAAAAAAATCGTCATCCAAGGGGGTCTACTGGGGGTCAAAGTGGGTCTAGGTTTGACCCTCCCCCCGACCCCTCCCCCCCCCCAAAAAAAATAATATTAAAAACCGGTATTTGCCTTTTGCTCTGAAACTACACACATTATTTTGATGAAACTTGACCACAGCCTTCAACACCCATGATGCACCAAAGTTTGTTCACGGAATTTAAAAAACAATGGGGTCTGAGGGGTTTTACGGGGGGCATTGCCCCCCAAAGTAGGTGTTTGCTTTCTTCTCAGAAACTACATACACAATTTTGATGAAACTTGACCACAACCTTCATCACTCGTGATGTATCAAAGTTTGTTCACGGCAGAAAAAAAAAATCAGGGTCTCGGGAGGTCTGCGGGGGTTTGAGTGACTGTTGCTCCTGATCCAAGTGAGCTTCAGGACCTGTGATCCTATTTGTTCTTGTTGTTCTTGTTGTTGGTGTGAACCAAGAATGTTTCCACTGCATGTTGACTTGCTTTGAATCTCATGTTAAGTGATGGGCCCAGGTCCCATCACGTCACAATCTTTAGGAAACGATCTCTCTTCCTTTGGTAGCATCCCAGGTGCTCAGTTGCAATGGCTGCACAAGTTCCCTTTTTAGTCAAACGTTAACGTGAAGTTCTTTGGTGCCCACTTTGCGCAAATCTAATTTATTTTCAAGTGAGAACGAATGATTGTTTCCACATTTCCAACACTTCATCGAACCGTCGTGCGAATTTGCCAACAATAATCCAGCAAGTCTCCAAAACTATCCATTATACACGTTCAATATTCGTTTGAGTGACAGTGGTTTGCTCCATGTAAGAATGCTAAAGATCACTCATAAATTCATGGCTTAAAAAAAAAAAATCTGCCTCACCATCAAGCTAAACACACAACTACAGGAAAAGTTTCCATCACCAGATTTTCCAGCCTCATGCGGATTGCAGCTGGTTTATTGTTCTGCTTCACGAGGAACTTGACGATGCACCTCTGTTCCACAGTTGGTGTGTTTGTGTTGGCTGCCTTTGTTTTACATGAGTGCTTTGACCTCATGGTGGTGGTCGTTTCCTGTATAACTTGCTAATGCTAAGGGTGCATAATCATATTGTCACACTTTACCATTGAACTTATTTTTACGTGTTCTACAATAAAAGGTTCGCACCAACTTTGAATCGCCCTCGTATCCATATTCCTTTGAGATTGTTGAGGTTGATCAAGTCTTATTTGTCAAATATTTGCATGTTATTTTAGCCTTTTGAGGACAGTAGGTGCAATGTTTTTTTTTCATATTTTGTTTAGCATCTTGCGTCCAGCGTAATCTGCAAGCATCATGTTATTACAAATCCGACCCTATCCATTCCTATGTACCATACTCTGTTGCAGAGCAGAGTATGGGTGCTTCAGAGCTGCTTCTGAAGTAGTTTCTTGGCACAAGGTTATACTGGGTAGTTTGCCGTTGCCTTCCCAGTAGTAGCTGGGGCAGGAATTTGGAAATTTGTCAGGGTGCCGGCGATAGCTCACTTACTCTTCATGAAGGACACCTTGGGTATTTTTATGTCCACTCCTAATTCCAGCAGACAGGATTCTCAGTTTAACGTCGATCCAAAGGACGGCACACACATTGATGAATCGCCCTGTTTGTGAAACACAGAGATGACAGTTTATAGCCAGGTCGAGATTCAAATCTCAGGCTCGACGGCTTAGAGGTGGCTGCGCATAACTTTAGGCCATCTTGCCAGCCCTTATAATTATAAGTTTTCCATCTTAGTTTCTGCTCTTCCTGTTCAGAAACTTGGTTCCATTCCAGACTTTTCCCCAGTCAACATGTTATCTCATTCCATTTATATCAGCCTGTGCCATTTAGTGCATAAGGTGGAATCTCATTATGTCCACATAAATGCGATTATCAAGGACTTGTTCAACTAAAGGGCTGTGTTTGGAGATCGCTGATGGTTCCCAGTTTTGCCAACTCCTATCACCAACCCCCGCCAGATTTCCATTATCTTTTGCTCCGACGAAGGCTAAGGCCTGAAACGTCATCTTGTCTTCTCTCCACGATGGATCAATCATCATTTAAGGTATTCGATAGCCTCTTTGTTTTCATTTTGTAATATTAGCAAATTAGTAGCACTTGAAATGCTGCCTCATAATGAAAACGAAGTGGGTACCACAGACACCGACACTAAGCACTTATGCCTCCTTCTGGGAAACTATAATTAAATAATGGAAATATTAAATCAAAAATGATGATGGAAAATAAATTATTGAAAATTGAAAATATATATATATATATATATTGAAAATTTAATTATTGAAAAATTCTTCAAAAAGCAGGACACCAAGATGAAACACTTGATTCCTCCCTCTGGTAACCATAAAAAGCATGCACAACTGCTGTGGGGTGCACTTGTGGATGAAGAGTACAATTGGCCATTTGGCAATCTTTTTTTTAAATAGTTTGGATTTGCTTATATAATATTGAACACAATTTTATTTTATGTCTGGTGTTTGCTTAATGGTTACTGTGGTGGGCTTGGGTTCCGAGGATCCTGAGTTCAAATCCCACTCGGCTGTTGAATTAATACCAAGTGGGGTTGACTCAGCCTGTCATCCTTCTGAGGTCGGAAAAATGAATGCCAGCATGCTGGTATCCTGTGTCGGAGTGGCGACCCGTCCAGGATTGTGCCCAATAGCCAAGGAGACTGCTTAGGCAGCACCAATGCTCTGCACAGAGTATGGTCCTGATGGATGGGATGGGAAGGATGGAATTTTATTTTGGAGAACCCTTCACAAACTCATGTGAAATGATGGGTCCAGGTGCCATCACATGATATTTGTGGAAGTGTTTGAGATGGAAAAGTCTACTTCAAATGGAACTGCTTTAAGCCCCCTGCCTGTCTTATCCCTCATATCCATATCTTCTGTGCCCTCTCTCTTGATCACAATTTCCTATTTTCCCCACATTTATCCTCAGTCTTCCAGATGGATAATTTTCTGACCTACATTATCTGCAGAATAAATAAATGCTGTGACGTTTTAAACGAAGGAATTTTCCATGTTTTATTTCTCCTTGGCAGATATATCAGTAAGTCTGACTCTGTCACAATCAGCGTTTGGAACAAGAAGAAGGTGCACAAAAAGCAGGGTGCGGGATTCCTCGGTTGCGTGCGCCTGCTGTCAAACGCCATTAGCCGCATGAAGGACACTGGATGTGAGTGGCTTTGCTTTGCTCCTCATGCGTGTTGAGCTTGTCCTTTGTGGACTCCTCCCTTTGTTTCATTCCACTTGCAATCCTGTTTGTCCTTTCTAACCTTGTTCCCTGTCCATGTATGTGTATCCTTGTTTTCTTTTCATGTACCTCATTTCTCTTCTGAGCCAAAATATCTGATAACGTCATGAGAAAGTGGAAGACTATTGGCTTTTGTTTGTCAGATGCCCTCAGGTGTATGTGTCGGTGTGTGTTGCACGTTTGTGAATCGGGGAAATGGTGTTCAGCTCTATGGCTGCACAGATTACAAATCTCCAAAAGGCACACTGTTTGCGTCTGTGCATGACAGATCAGCGATTGGATCTCTGCCGCCTGGGGTCCAATGAGAATGAGACTGTGCGAGGGCAAATAATATGTGAGTTGGTTCTTGCAATCCTCTTTGGCCTGTTCACTATGCTGTTACTTCCTTGTTAATAAGGAAGTTGGTCGTTAAATTCTCTTGGTAAATTGAGCAAAGTTAGCTAGCTAGTGAAGATACCATCCTTTCAGACAGCATAATTCCCTCTGAATTGGTGTATTTTGGTGCGACTCATAATACCGATGCTATTCCATACATATTTGCATATAGAGAAATGGAGTTCTCCCCCCACTCTGAACCCCCAGGATTATGAATTTTTTTTTTACCATCTAAAACCTTCCCCTGCACACCCCTGAGTGCAATCAGCAGTTTTCATCTCATTCCATCCAGCAGTAAATAGAAGTCAAACCAGCACACAAATAAACAGGCACTTCTCGATTTATGGTATGTTTAACACAGTAACACATCTGTGTGGATCTGTTGCAGTGAGCCTCCAGTCCAGGGATCGAATTGGAATGGTTGGTCCAGTTATGGATTGTCAAGGACTCTTTGAAAACGATCTTCCAGATGGGTGATTTTTGTTTTTCAAACACTTTACTTTGCCTTGTATACATATTGTTTATTCGGTTGCACTTAAGATTCTGCCTGGGTTGTTACAGCTGGGAGGAGAGGACTATGACATCTGGAAGAATACAATATGTTAACCATATTACCCGTACCACGCAGTGGGAAAGACCTACTCGGTGAGGCATTTGGTGTGTTGGTCAATGTGGCATTGTTTGTAAAGATGACATAACCTTTTTCACTCTGCTCTGTCAGTTTGCTGACATTATTTTTTTTAATTGAAGTGTTGCGGTGGAGTAGAGCAAAACAGATTTGACTTTTGAATATTGTGTGGAATTCTACTTTCCCACATTGCTAGAACTCTGATCTATCAGAGAAATCCCAACATGGATGGCATTTCAGTGAAGGTTTCTTGCCCCACACCATCCCTTAACATAGGCCAGCGATCGAGTACTCGGGGCCAGGGCGACCACGCAGCTGTGTGGTGGACAGCAATGGGCCCCTTTCACCTTTGGTGTTCGGCCCTGGATCTGTGAGCAACAGTGCACGGAGGGAAAACGAGGTTTTTGGTGGATCTCCTCGACGCCGGCAGCGCTCTCAACAACATTGGAATTACATGAGTCGAACTCATCTCCATCAACCACCTGATTTACCTGACGGTTATGGTGAGATGTGTGATGCTGACATTTGCATAATTAATTGGTTATTGCCTTTATACTGCACTGTAATAGTGCTATTAGTTCGTCAGTTTTTCACAGGCAAGCTTAATAAATTGCTCTTTTGTACCATTCTTTGTAACATTTAGATAACTGGCATATTTGATAAACTTGCAGGGGAAAAATCCCATGGGTTCCGGATGATACAGCTCTTACTGTACTTGAATTTTCTGACTTGATTTAAATCGCTCAACACATCCTTTACCACCACAAACGGAAAATGACTGAGAAGTTACCCCTGACGTGAATATAATGTCCATCTAACTTAAAATATATTTTGTTATTTTAGTTTATGATTCAATTTTCTTCATATTCACGTATTTAAACATGGTATGCATTAATTAGGGTACGGGCAAAAAACTTCCTTACCACTTTTTATGAAAACAAAATCGTATGTTCTGCAATGTATCAGCACTAGACTATCAGTGCCTGTAATTGCAAACACTAAATGCTAGGCCAGTTTTAAAAACTGTTTTGAAAAGCAAATAACATGAGCTACTGCCTAACAATTTTCAAGAAGATATAGCCTATAATAAGAGAGAACCATTAGTTTTAAATCGAATGTCTTCTTCTGTCTTACACTGGTTTCAGAAAAGTTTATTTTGGGATGGGGTTACTAAACGGCAAATAACACACAAAAGGTTACCACCAGTGCAATGCTATCACATAGTTTTTGACTGCAGAGATGTATATTCTGGCAAAAATTATGATGAGCATTATTCCCCTCGGATGGTACCGGTGGCCAAAAATTACCGGGTCTGGCTCATGGCCTATCCAAAACAAACAAACAAAAAAACTACCTTTCTCCTCCATACCCACGAGTCCCAATCATTCTTCTTCTTCCTCTTCTTCCTCCTTCTGCCAGCACACCATCTTTATTCTACTTGAGCTGACCCCCTCTCGCCTTACCTTCACGATTTCTTCCTACAACCTTCCATTCCCAAATCTTACCTATTCTTCAAAAATTAATAATTTTCCTTGTATCCTTTCGATCTATACACTTCCTGCAACCACGTGTCTCTCTCCACCCACTTCCTGATACTTTTCATCGACCCATCAGCTTCACTCTGCATTTACCGTTTCAAATTCACCATACACCTTCACGATTTTACTTCAACCTTCCCCTTTCCAAATGTTACGCAATCCTTCTTTAAAATAAATAAATTCACTTTTGACTATACACCTCCCATAGGCACGTACTTCTCCCGTAACCACGTGATCTGTTTCCACCCCCTGCATTTACCGATCCAAATTCACCATTCACCTCATGATTTTTTTCTACAACCTTTCCATTCCCTAATCTGATAAAAACTCTCTCAAACAATAATAATAATAATAATGATAATTTAAAAAGCAATCTCTTATAATGCTTCATCTTCCTCTTTCACACGTGTGGTTCTCATTACGATATCATAATTCACTTCTCTTTTTCTATTTCAACAGACTGCTCTCAATTTGACCTTTCCCTCATACCTTGTCTAAAAAAAATCCAACTTTTACAACGTTTCTTCTCTCCATTCTCTTAATTAGCCTTTGTTGCATCCATCAAGAAATGTCTTTAATTGCATCTTGACCTAAAATTAAAAAACCCCAGTTTGCAATGAATGTTCGCTTTCCATCAACTATTCTTTTTTTCCAACTTCAGTGCCAACTCACCCCTCTCACCCCTCCCTCTCAAAGCAACTATGACACTCTTCTCCCTCCAAGCCTCCCTCTCACCTTTCTCAAAAACTCCCCCCTCACCTTTCTCCCTCAACTCTCCCCACTCACCCTTCTCCCACCATTCACCCCCTCACTCACCCTTCTCAAAGTTTCCCCCCCACATCCACAAAGCTGCCTCCTTCCCCTGCCCTCTCACCTCCACCTCATCACTCCAGCTCCTCAAATCCTCAACTGCCTTTTGCCCCCCCTCTCCCCCAGCACCACAGTCTTTTCTCCTCATCCGGCCCATCCCTGAGCTATTCTGCAATCCCCCACACTCTTTCAGCAACTCTCTTTACCTCCCCCCCCTCATCCCTTGTCCTACCCTCCCCCTCCCCTCCCATCCCCTGCACCCAAAGCCACCTCATCTCTCTCTTCATTAACAGTGTGGACCTCAAATATCCGTGGCCTTCGCTCAAACCTCACAGGCTTTCCATACAGGTTGCCACTGACAAACCAGCCGTAATCTGCCTAACCCTAACAGAAACTTTCCTCCCTCAAGACGTCTCTGACTCCCAAGTATCTCTTCCTGGTTACTCCCTCCTCCGGTATGACAGACCTGAGCCTCGTCCTGGGGAAGGAGTTGCTCTCTTCATCAAAGTCTCTATTCCTCACTCTCCATGCACTGCCCTCACTCCCCCACACACCCCAGGAATACCTCTAGCTATGGCTTCCCCTCCACTCCCACCTCATGTTTATATGTGTACTGTACCATCCACCAAACAGTGATGACTCCATTTACACCTCACTATCTGAAAACATGGACTAACTTCTATCTTCTCATCCAAACTCTCTTCTTCATATGTGGCGACTTCAATTGTCATCATGCCAGTTGGCGAGGTGTGGGTACCTCACTCACCTGTCATGGCACTTCAGCAAAATATTTCTGTGGCTCATTGGGACTGACTCAATCAGTCAATTTCCCAACCTGGATCTCAAACAATAGTACTCTATCTCTTCTGGATCTGATTTTGACAAATTTCCCTGAAAATATCTGCTGTTGTTCCTCCGCTCCAATCGGTTCTTCTGACCACGTGCTTGTCAAAGTGGACATCTCTCTGGCTGTTATCAGAGAACCACCTCAGCGCCGTCGAGTCTGGCATTTCACTCAAGCCAACTGACAGGGTATCCAAGCAGCCATGAAACTTCTAGACTGGTCTCCCATTGCTACTTTCTCCAACATCAACTCATCCTGGGAATTCATTCAAAGAAATTGCTCTCCCTCATGCACAGATTTATTCCCTCTTGTCTTCAGTTGTCCTACCCTTCCTCCGACCCATGGTTCACTGAAGCTTATGGCGAGGCAGTTGTCCTGAAACAACTTGCCTTTACCTCATGGAAAGCAAACCCAACTGAGGGTAATCTCAGTTCCTACCATAACGCTCAGAACAAGTGTGTTTCTACCCTCAGGAGAGCCAGAAAACAACATCTTTCTCATCTCAAGTCTGAACTGTCAAACCTCTCTCCCTCCTCCAAATCCTGGTGGTGTCTAATCAAATCTGTTTCTGGTGTATGTTCCCCCTCTATCTCCTCCCTTACCTCAAATGGCCACACTGCTGATACGGCACGTGAAAAGGCTGAATGCCTAAACTCGGTGTTTGCATTGAAATCTTGTGTCCAAAACCCATCGCTTTCTGTACCCACCTTACCCAGTCGCACCCAACTGTCCCTGGACTCTGTGTCCTTTTCCTCTGACAAAGTAGAGAGCTTGCTGTCAAACCTCGACTCAGATTATGCAACCGGGCCAGACGGCATCAGCCCACGTGTCCTAAAAACCTGCTCCTCTGCTCTTGCTCACCCTCTCTCTGTTCTATTCACCCTCTCATTTGCTCAAGGTCATCTGCCATCTGCTTGGAAATCAGCAAACATTACTGCCCTGCATAAAAAGGTACAAAAACAGATCCCTGCAACTGCAGACTAATCAGCCTTCTCCCTATTATCAGCAAGGTTATGGAATCTATCATCGCTTCGGACATTAAATCCTTCCTCTTCTCCAATTGCCTGATTTCCTATCATCAATTTGGTTTCGGATCAGATCACTCTACCCTGGATATGCTGTTTCTGCTCTCCCAACAATGGATGGAGGTCCTCAATGCCGGACATGAAATCAGAGCCATATCCCGAGACATATCATATGCTTTTGACACGGTCTGGCACCCTGCCCTCCTCACCAAACTCTCTTCCAATGGTATCCAAGGCCATCTCCACTCATGGCTCGCAGACTTCCTCTCCTGTTGCAGTCAACATGTGACCCTAAATGGAGTTCTTTCATCCTCTCTTCCTGTCCAGGCTAGAAGTTCCTCAAGGCAGCGTTCTGGGCCCTGTTCTTTTTCTGGTTTTCATCAAAGATCTCTCCGACTCTCTGGAAAATCCTCTTTATCTCTTTGCTGATGACTCCACCCTCTGCCGTACCATCAGTCATCCCTCAGACCGGCAAGCAGCAGCTTATTCGCTCACTGCAGATCTGGGTAAAATCCCAAACTGGGCCAACACGTGGAACATGTCTTTCAATCCGGACAAATCTCATACTCTCACTATGTCTCTCCGAAAGGGCCGTTTAGAACCTCACCCCCCCTTCCACTTTCTCAATAATTCTCTGGATGAAGTCCTTTCTTTCAAGCTTCTGGGTCTCACTATCTGCCATGACCTTTCCTGGGAAAGACACATTTCAAACCTCGACTCCAAAGCCAGTCGCCGACTGGGAATCCTCCGTCATGCAAAGTCCTTCCTCGACCCACCTGAGCTCCTGACCATATACAAAGCTTTCGGCCGCAGCCTGATGGAGTACTGCTCTCCCCTCTCGGCTGGTGCTCTTGCCTCCCACCTTTCTCAGCTTCACGCTGTGGAAACAAAGGCATTTCAGATCATTGGAATCTCCTGCGATGAGGCTGAGTCTTTGGGGCTCTCACTCTCTCACTGCAGGCAGGGCGGTAGTCTTTGTCTTCTACCGTCTACTCTCTGGTCTCACCACCCCCTGGTGTGTCTGCGATTCGTCCCCACCATATTTCCGCAGGGTGCTCAAGGTCCGCCAACAACTCCCTTCTGGTAAAACTACCAAAATCACGAATCACTGCTCACCTTCACTCTTTCATTCCTCTTTTTTCCTGCCTTTGGAATAAACCCCCTCACTCTGTTCAATCCCATTCTTCCCTCCAGGCCTTCAAAACTGCTGTTCACCACCACCTCTTATCGTCCCCCATCCAAATCCTCGATCTTTTCTATCCCAGTTAATCCACCCCAAACCCACCTCCTTCAAATTCCCTGCTTTCCTTCCTGAAAGTCCCTGTAATGTCCATCTTGTATACCCCGCGTTACCCGCCCAATCCCTCTCCCTTCCACAGATCTCCTAATGTCTCTGTTCCTTACTGTTTTGTCCTTCCCATTCCTGCCCCTCTTGTCTCTTGCCCCCCTTGCTGTGCGTTGTGTGTTCGCTCTCATACGAGCCTCGACAAGGTATACAAAAAAAAAAACCTGATGTGAAGCCCAATTCAAGTTGTATTCATAGTCTCCAACTTGGCACTTCCCTTTCGGCTGCATGATACTTTGAAAAACTAGAACGGCACTCGGTAGAATGCATCTGCCATTTTGTGTAACACTGATAGGCCGGATCTGGACCTGAACCAAAATCTAATTGGCTTGTTCTTGTCGCCTAACCAACTCATCCACCTCGTTTTGTCATAACTCGTCCACAACTTTTTGAAATATCCTGTTAGATATCGTTATTGGCCCCATCTCTCAATGGTGAAGAATCACTTTTTAAAATTTTTTTTAAATATTCCTCGATCCGGATCTTCACCAAAATCTAATCAATTCGTCCATGTCATACACCCACTCCTGTCCACCAAGCTTCGTCCGAATCCGTTCATAACATTTTGAGATATCCAGCGGACAAACACTGGTGAAAACATAACCTCTGTCCACCTTCGGTGGCGGAGGTTACAATGTAGCACGTCTTGTTGATGTCTCAATTTCGGGATCGATTCCAGTGCTATTAAGAATAGGACACAAAAGTAGAGAACCTGACTGATGAACTATTATTACTCTGATTGTTTCTTCCTTTAGAGCAACGAACCACCCAGCAGGGGCAGGTGTACTTCTTGCACACACAGACTGGTGTCAGTACGTGGCATGACCCACGTATTCCGCGGTGAGTTTGCGTGAAAATTCTCTACGCTAATATTTGCTACTTTGCCTCTTTTGAAGCACCCATTAAGTATCTTCCACTTCATCCCCACCCTACTGTATGCTGCACAACCCAAATATCTTCCCTTTTAGAGATCTAAGCAACATTAGTTGTGAGGAATTGGGCCCTCTCCCTGCTGGCTGGGAAACCCGCAGCACTGCCACAGGCAGAGTTTACTTTGTCGATCACAACAACCGAACAACGCAGTTCACTGACCCACGTCTCTCTGCAAACCTCCACCATATTCTCAAGTGAGGCCTTGTGTATGCTTTACTATTTACCACCTCTTTGTTGTCCATTCAATGATCTTCCTCGAAAGATGGAAACTGTGCTTATCTGCCAATTTATGAACATGCCAACCCCTGTTGTTTGTGTAATGTACTGAATAGAAGATGCTTAGCAGGCAGACACGATGCGGAGGAACAGTCGAGCCGGGTTGTGGTGCACAAGCGCGAGCGCGAGCGTACTCTGCCCGTGGCTCTCCTTTATTACGTATGCAGCACACGCACAAGCCGGGCGACCACAGCATTCCTACGACGCCTCAGGCGGCGCGCATGCCTTATATCCCTTGCAGATACGATGACCACTCCGACCACTCCCACACCACCATGCCCTTCCCCGTAGGCCCGCAGACTACACCACACTCCTCCCCCTTAAAACTATGATTATTAAATGATCACCATCATAATAAGCATAAACAGCACGAAGGACTATGGTATAATAGTAGACAAGGCACAAAAAATGAAAACAGCGAAGTATAACAGCACAGCACATCATATAATGCGTGAAAGCGGGTTAATGGAGCTGCCCCGACCAGATTCCGAAGACACAGCACCTCCCAAACTCTGGCCGCGTTACCGATATGAAGCAGCAAGGTGAAAAACACAGCAGCCCTACCCAGCGGAAACGCCCCCAGGCGGCTCATGCTGACATGGCCCTCGCCGAGGTCGTGGCGATCTTTCGAGCCAACCTCCCCCGGCACCATCAAACGCCTCCGGCCCACTCCCCCCAGGCAGACCCGACGTAGATAAACATTCCGAGGCCGGAAGCCCGCTTCTGGAAGCCGTGGCGCCAGCCTTGATCGACCTTGGCCGGGGGCGCTGAACAGCGCCGCTGGCTGTACGCACTTAATGCTCCAAAACAACCCACGCACCACAATCAGTTGAGACGCCAACGCCCGTCTAAACGGCCTTGAGCGAACAGAGAGCTGCGCTCGCAACCAGAGGTGGGGGTAACGCTGACCAGGGCACCAGTCTTGGTTCCGAGTCGATCTCCGAGACCCACACGGCAGCTAGACGGTAGCAATTCCATTTAAACCACACTTCAACCATAAGCTCGTCATAAATCAATAGGAATAACATTTGAACCATTGCAAACTCATTTTTCCGTACAGCGCGTTCTCTTGATAAAATCCCAGCACCTGACAAAACAACTACCCGTGGCCTGGGGCAACTGGAGGCCAATAAACCCTCTTTATTCGCCCCCACCTCTCTCAAAGCCCCCACATCACACTGATCATAATACGAATCCCATCGATTGATCTCCACCAAACTCACTCTCACACGGGAACTGCTGGCATTTATCTCAACAACGTTAAACTGCATCACTAGAGCAAGGAAAAACAAATAGGCAATGAACAGCAACCCACAACCCCCATCACGAGTCCGTCTCTTGGTTGTCGACTCGATGTAGTGACTCGCGACTTCCTTTAACGCCACGGGCTCACCGCAACCTGTTGAAGCTGCTCGAACAACACCGCACCTCGCATCATGCACGCCGCCGACGCGCGAGAGCTGGCACGGCCCCTGCTGCTCCCGAACCGCACACCGCCGTTGCAGGCAGCCACGAACGGCCACTCCTGTTGCATCGACACGGCTTCCGCCGCCAGCACCTCGCCCTCGGTACCCGACGAAAGCATCGAAGAGAGCATCGGCAAACCTGGAGGTACGAACTGGAGATCCAGCCCGAGGTGCGCCGGCCAGTCCCGACCCAAAAGGACGGGCCCCTCCCCTCGCCCCACGAACACCGAGAGTAGGGCGCTTCGCCCCCGGTAAAGCACCGAGACGTCGGGCGCTGCAAGCGGCGCAACCGCTTCGCCGGTGTACACGCGCGATGCGCGGGCAGCACGAGTGGACTCAACTCGACACCCGATCAGTGCCCCGATCACTTCAACCTCCCCTGCCACTGATCTTGTCATCTCCGGACCAAATGGAAGCAGGTCCAACTCCGGCAGCATCTCCCGCTCCGGGTCGCCCTGGCCCATCGTGCTGACCCCCGGACCATCTGCTGTGCCCCGACCATCGAGATCCCGGACATTCTTCAGAGCTCGCGCGACGTCCCACGCCGCGTTCGAGCCGAACCGCGTGTTCTCGTTCTTTAGCCGTGGCTCTGCAGAAATCATTCCCCCGATCTGACGTGCCTCAATAAAACGAACACCGAGCGCGGCCGTTGCCCACTCGACGCGGCCGAAGTCGATTCCGACGAAGGCGGGCACGCGTTCGTGCGCCGTGCACCGACCCTCTGCCATGCTCGTGCTGGCGAGACCCTTGGCTCCGTAGCTTGGAACCGCACGGGTTACTTGCCGCCCTGCACACGCCGATCCGAAGATCCTCGTCAGCCAACTGTAATGTACTGAATAGAAGATGCTTAGCAGGCAGACACGATGCGGAGGAACAGTCGAGCCGGGCTGTGGTGCACAAGCGCGAGCGCGAGCGTACTCTGCTCGTGGCTCTCCTTTATTACGTATGCAGCACACGCACAAGCCGGGCGACCACAGCATTCCTACGACGCCTCAGGCGGCGCGCACACCTTATATCCCTTGCAGATACGATGACCACTCCGACCACTCCCACACCACCATGCCCTTCCCCGTAGGCCCGCAGACTACACCACACTATTCTCAAGTGAGGCCTTGTGTATGCTTTACTATTTACCACCTCTTTGTTGTCCATTCAATGATCTTCCTCGAAAGATGGAAACTGTGCTTATCTGCCAATTTATGAACATGCCAACCCCTGTTGTTTGGAGATAATCTTGTGTAATGAATCTTGGAGGAAATTTATTCTAATAAAAAAAAAAACATTTTGATGATCTGTCACACTTTAAATGGTTTGAACTGAGCTGTTTGATAAAGTTGTTAAAAGTTCATTTTTAGCTTTGACATTTTCCATTCCTGCTTATTCATATTATTTTAAAACATTCAAGTACATCATATACTTACATGAGGTGGGGGAGGGGGGAGGGTTTAAAAGGGTTTTTCACTTTGCTCAAATGTTTTCAGACAAAAATAGGACTTCCCTTCCAATGGCTTCAGGACATGCATCTGCTGCTTCATAAAAATGTGACGCTGAATGGAAGCTCCTGTACATAGAAAAGGACAAACATCTTTGCCCAAGTTTTGCCAGTAAAGGATAATCCTTTATAGTTGGGGAACTTTTTTTGTTTTGCATAATATCACGTTTCAAGTCATGGATGAGGAAACTTGGCTATCTGTTTTCCAAGTCCTGCCATAATTGTCAATTTAACAACTGCATTTGCTGCTGTGGCTGCAACAGCACATCCACATCCACTTTTCAGATTTCTGTCCATTCGAGTGAAGAGATTTCAACATCACACACCCTCGTAGCGGCATCATTTTGCCTATTATGTGGTAACATGTAAGTATGCTTGATCTCGGATTGATCTTCGGTTTTTGGTACCGGGTGCAACAGGAAGTGACGAGTGGGAGTTTATAAGTTGGTCATGGTAAATAAAGGACAGATTCCGAATGCCCCGGTCATCTTTTTCTTTCATGTAAAATTGGCGACCCCAATGTGATACAAATCGACGGACAAGGAGTTACAAACAACCAACCATTCACCGGGAAACAACCAAGCAGCTGCACTTTTCCTGGTCACTCAACCAGCTTTATCCGTGATGATGGTTTGGTTCAAACTTCCACCATTCTGGCCTAATGACCCACAACTGTGGTTTACACAAGTTGAAGCACAATTCGACACCCAGAACATCACTACCGAATCGACGTGCTTTAATTACATTGTTTGATCCTTTTCACCAGAATATGCGACGGAGGTGACAGATATTTTACAACCTCCAACAAACGCAGATATTTCACTTCAACCTCCAACAAACGATCCGTACACAACTTTAAAGGCTGTGCTCAGAAAGCGCACAACCCCATCTGAGCAACACCGCTTTTAACAACAATTTGCAATCGAGGATTTAGGAGATTGAAGACCCACACAACTACTGCGTCATATGCAGAAGCTTCTCGGCGACTGCCATGCCACTTTCAATCGGTCGCTTCTTCATGAGTTGTTTTTTCAGCGTTTACCACCCCACATCTACATGCTACTTGCAGCTAATACAGAGCAGGCACTACCTGCCCCTGTGGATCTGGTTGATCATCTTATTGCCACCGTTACACTGACTGTGGCTGATGTGACAGTTTCACCGCAGTACATCATACAGCTCCAATCTCAAATGGTGGACCTTAAGAAGCTCGTCCTGGAGTTCCATGCTGTGCAATGCCAGTCGTGTTCATCTTTGTGTACCCCTTGTTCGGGACATTGAGAAACGCCATACCTCGAGCTACTGTTCGCCTTCACCTTCTGTGAACACTCCAGATAGATGTTGGTACCACATGACCTTCAGCGCTAATGCTCGTCGATGCAGGGCACCATGCTCTTACCGGCTGCAGGGCAAACGACAAGGCCCACAACTAATGGCGACGAGTTCACCTGGGCCATACCTCGATCACCTTCTATTCGTTGTGGATCATACTCACGGAATTCTTCTTGTGGAAACAGGGGCAGAGGTGAGCATTATGCCACCGTCAGCTGCTGAATGGAAAAATCGACAGGAACATTCATTGCATGCCGTGAACAACAATGTTATTGCTACTTTGGAGAACATTTCCTCCAGCTTGATTTGGCTTTACATCGCACATTCCCATGAGTGTTTACTATTGCCGACACAGAATACTCTATCCTCGGTGCAGATTTTTTGCGCCATTTCAATCTCCTCGTCAACGTCAAACATCACCGTCCATTGGATGCCTCAATACAGCTTGGTGTTCTCGGTAAAGCATCCACCATGTCGTCGCTGAACATCACGTATCTTCCATCCATGCCCACGTGCCCTTTTCAGAAAATACTTTATTACTTCCCGGCCATAACGTGCCCATCAGCGACAATCCAGCCTATCAAACACCAAATCATGTATCACATCAAGACCACGGGACTCCCCAGTTTTCGTGCATGCTTGCCGACTAGCATCCGAGAAATTGGGTATCGCCCGCTCGGAGTTTGACTATATGTTACAACGGGGGATCATCAGACCATTGTCCAGCAGATGGTCTTCACTGCTACACATGGTACCCTAAATGACACCTGGGGATTGGTGTCCTTGTGGGGATTACCTGTCCTTAAGCAATTGGACTGTTCCAGACTGTTAAGCCATTCTACACATTCAAGATTGTACCCCTACAATCCTCTCCAAGGTCAGCCTTGTCCGTGCATACCATCAGATTCCTGTGGATCCAGGTGACATCCCAAAGACAACAGTCACCACACCTTTCGGCCTGTTCAAATTCCTTCAGGATGCATTTTGGCCTACGCAATGCCACACAAACATTTCAGCATTTTATCGATTAGGTACTCCGGGGATTACACTTCTGCTACGTGTATATAGATGATATTGTAATTGCCAGTGCAACCACAGAAGAACATCAGGAATACCTACGTCTCCTTTTCACTTATTTCCAGGATTTCGCCATCGTCATTGTCATTGTCATCGATCCCATAAAGTGCATAATTGGTGTCCCGGAGTAGAATTTCCTCTGCCACTCACTTGCACACCCGGGTTACTGGAGCATGGAATGAAGGTATTGGAAATGGTGTTGGAGAAGAGGATAAGGAAGAAAGTGAAGATTGACTTTCAGTTTGGATTTATGCCAGGAAGAGGAACGACAGATGCGATTTTTATTGTTAGGCAGTTGCAGGAGAAATACATGGAGAAGAGGAAGAAGTTGTTTCTTCGGTTTGTTGATTTGGAGAAAGTATTCGATAGGGTTCCACGTGAAGTAGTGACATGGGCACTGAGGAAGTTAGGAGTGGAGGAATGGTTTGTCAGAGTAGTGATGGCAATGTACGAGAGAGCGTGCACAGCTGTAAGGACGAAGGGCGAGAGTGGTGAGTTTGAGGCGAGGGTGGGAGTGCTTCAGGGGTTGGTACTAAGTCCACCGCTATTCCTAGTTGTGATGGAGGTGCTGGCTCAGAGCGCAAATGAAGGTTTACCATGGGTGTTGTTGTACGTAGATGATTTGGTGTTGATTGTGGAGAGTAAGGATGAAAAGAGGAGGAGATTGGGACCACACTCTGTGCAGAGCATTGGTGCTGCTTAAGCACTCTCCTTGGCTATTGGGCACAATCCTGGATGGGTCGCCACTCCGACACAGTACACCAGCATGCTGGCACTCATTTTGCCGACCTCGGAAGGATGACAGGCCGAGTTAACCTTACCTGGTATTAATTCAACAGCTGAGCAGGATTTGAACTCAGGACCCTAGGATCCAAAGCCCGCCACCGTAACCATTAAGCCAACACCAGGCAGAAAGTAGGGATGGACTGAAGGAGAAGATTACTAAGTTGAGAGAGAGAAAGACAAATGATGAATTGCGGAAGATGATGGGAATGAATGGAGGCAAAAGGTTTGAAGGTGAATATCGGAAAGATGAAGGTGATAGTAAGTGGTAAAACATGTCATGAGGTGAAAAGAACTGGGAAGTGGCCGTGTGCTGTGTGCAGGAACTGTGTTGGAGTGAACTCCATTCAATCTATAATTATGTGTGCTTAATGGGTTCATCGAAAATGTAGTGGTGTGAGAGGGTCATTAACCAGTGTGGTAGCTACTTTCAAGTGTAAGGTGGTGCATAGAGGGAGTTGCAGATGGAGGAAATGTTGAGTTGGATCTTGGAGATAGCGTGAAGTTGGAAGTTGTGAAAACATTTTGCTACCAAGGATACATGGTGAATGGAGAAGGTGGATCAGACTCGGCAAAGGTTGCTGGAGTGAGATGTGCATGGAAGAAGTTTCGGGAACTGAGTGGCGTGTTGACGAGAAGGGAAGTGTCGTTGAAGTTGAAGGAAAAGGTGTATGCTACATGTGTGAGAAGTGCTATGATTTATTGGAGCAAGACATGGGAAATGAACGGAGAGCAGCAATGAAAGCTGGAAAGGGTGGAAATGCGAATGGTTCGATGGACGTGCAGAATATCGTTGAGAGAGAGGAAGACAAATGATGAATTGCGGAAGATGATGGGAATAGAGCCTGTTATGGATGTTGTGAAGAGAAGCAGGTTGAGATGGTTGGGTAATGTGTTGAGGAAGGATGAAAGTGACTGGTTAAGAAGAGTGATGGAAATGAATGTAGAAGGAAGTAGAGGGCAGGGAAGACCGAGAAAGACTTAGCTAAAGGTGGTGGAAGAACAAATGCGGGAAAGTGTGTTAACAAGGGGAGATGCAGAAAATATGGCAAAGTGAAGAAGATTGTCATGGGGCCCACAAGGCGAACCCCCACTCCAGCAGAGAAAATGGCCTTAAAAAATTCCTGTTGTGTTAACAGCTGATGCATCTGTCTACTTGAGAAGGTGCAGATTATTCAGGATTTCCTACTACCTTCATCTCAATACTAACTGTGAGAGTTTTTGGGCATCATCAACTTTTACCACCAATCTATTCCAAATGCAGCCACAATACTGCAGCCGCTGAACGAGTTACTCGCAGCTGGTAAGCACCCTGAAGTGTTTCGATGGGCAGAGCCAACCTTGACAGACTTCCACACCATCAAAGATGCACTGGACAACACCTCACTCATGATTCATCCAAAGCTCGAGGCGCCACCATGCCTGATGGTAGACGCGTCCAAGGCTGCGGTTGGTGCGGCCCTCCAGGAGTTTATGGATGCCGACTGGCATCCATTGGTCATCAGGTCGGTGGTCTTTCTGTCTTCTACTGTCTCCTCTCCTACCTCACCCCCTCCTGCTTGGTCTGTCTGTGATCTGTCCCCCCCACCCCCCCCCACATTTCCACAGGGTGCTCGAGGTCCGCCACCAACCCCCTTCTGGTGAAACTACCAAAATCAAGAATCACTGCTCACTTTCACTCTTTCATTCCTCTTTTTCCCCACCTCTGGAACAAACTCCCACACTTTCTTCAATCCCACTCTTCCCTCCAAGTCTTCAAAACAGCTGTTCACCACGATCTCTTCTCTCCCCCCATCCAAAGCCATTACCTTTTCTACCCCGTTAATCTACCCCAAACCCACCTCCTTCAACTTCCCTGCTTTCCTTCCTGAAAGCCCCTGTAGTGTCTATCTTGTTTACCCCCGTGTACCCCCCCCCGTCCCTCTCGCTTCCACAGATCTCCTAATGTTTTTGTTCTCCACTGTTTTGTGCTTCCCTCTCTTGCTCCTCTTGTCTCCTGCTCCCTTTGTTATATGTTCTGTGTTAGCTCTTATACGAGCCTCGATATTGTGTGCAAAAAATATATATATATATATATATATAAGAATGTGAAAAACCTCGTGGTAGCCAGTTTGAATTGCCTCTATTTCGCGAGCTGACTCGACTCCTGGGCACCGACCATGTGCGAACCACCGCTTACCATCCAGCAGCGAATGGCATGGTGGAGCGTTTCCACTGCCAACTGAAGTCTTCCCTGAAAGTGCATGACACGAGCTGCTCTAAAAGATTACCTTGGATGCTCCACTGCAGAGGTAGTGTACGGTGAAATGCTTAGTCTCTTTGGAGAATTCTTCTCAACGTCCGAGAACACCATGCCCGGTGCCAGCAACAATGCCAACCAACTTCATACGGTTATGCAGGGCCTCTGACTCTGACACCGATACGTACGCCTTCATCACGCCCAGTTTTTATTCCCCAAGAGTTTTCGACATGCACCCACAAATTCTTGCGATGTGTGGCTGTCTGGAAACCCTTGCAGCAACCATATGATGGACCCTACAAAGTTATACAGCACTCTGAGAAGACCTTCACAATCGATATTAACGGTGGTCATGAGACGGTCTCCATAGATCACTTGAAGCTAGCTTTTCTTGATGCAGCCCTGTGCTGACCCTCCCCCTGACTGGCGGGTCGACACCTACTGCAACGGTACCCTTTCCATCGTATATCACTCTCTCTGGGCACCATGCACACTTCCCAGCATGATATTTATGAGAGTATATTTTTTCTGTTGACGATTTCTCTTGGCTGTGACTTTTTGTGTTTTTCTTTACATGGACAGTCAACATGTATTCTTTTGCTCCTTTTGTTCGATTCACGCACTAGGAGGGAGTACTGTAGTGGCATAATTTTGCCTTTCATGTGGTAATATGTAAATATGCTTGATCTCAGGTTGATTTCAGGTTTTCAGTACCGGGTGCAACAGGAAGTGATGAGTGGGGGGTTTTTGGTTAGTCACGTTGGTAAATTAAGGACACGGATTCCGAATGCCTCGGATGTCTTTTCCTTTCACGCGAGAAACTCACCCCTAAAGCTGTGGTCTTGCAGTTGCCATTCCCAAGGTTCCTGTCCGGTACCTCCAGCTCCCAGCCAGCTTGCCTTACCGCCGCCACCGCCTCCACCACCGGAAGAGGAATGCCCTGTTCCACGTTACAAACGTGATTTGGTTCAGAAGCTAAAGGCATTGCGCCAGGAGCTGGCCCTTCAACAACCACAGGCTGGACATTGTCGCATTGAGGTTTCACGGGAGGAGATATTTGAGGTGAAGCCCTCTATGCACTATCGATTCGTATTTTGTTTCACCTTATTTTAATTATTTTGGACAACATACTCTTGAAAGTAAATCATTCTTATTTCCGATACAGGAATCTTACCGGCAGATAATGAAAATGAGGGCAAAAGATTTGAAAAAGAGGCTGATGGTGAAATTCCGTGCAGAAGAAGGTTTGGACTATGGAGGCGTAGCACGGTGAGATACCCACACCAATTAAACGAAAAAATAGTGGGGAGTGGGCTGATTGGAGATTATTTTTATTTTTACAAAAAGTGCTTGTGTGCATGTGTCCCATCCCATCTCATCCTGAGCTACAGCATCACAAGTACCAATGGTGGATCTGCACCTGTTTAATTTGCAAACTTGTATTTTGCTTTCGGACAGGAATATCCTATCCATACCCCCCCTTCCCCCCTTCCCTTCATTCCCCACCTCCAAACCCATCCCTGCTCACAGACTTGATGCACATGTTCTGATACTCATAGGTTTGTGTAAAGTTGCTGCTGAATGTCTTTATTATAGTTGTCTGTGTATCCTTGTGTTGCCAAATTAAAAAATCAAATTCCTAATATCAGCATACTGGCAGAATACTTTGTTAAAGCAGGTTGGTGATAGAACAGATGTGGTTCTTTTTTTGCAGTGAATGGCTCTACTTGCTGTCGCATGAGATGTTGAATCCATATTACGGCCTATTCCAGTACTCACGTAATGATATATACACACTACAGATCAACCCAGATTCCGCTGTCAACCCAGTAAGTGTTTTTTGTCCTTTTATTTATTTCTTACCTTGACCATCACAATCTCATTCCATCTCTCCAAAAGCAAGTTTACACAATTTGTGTTTGGTTCCTGTCAACAACTCAACTCACCAAATCCTGTCAGAGCAGTCAAAATCAGTGTAACAAGTGTGCTGGAACGGCACAATATAATGTAGTATTGATGGAACGTCATGACATCTGATCAGCATAATCATATACACCTGGACCCGGACATTCGCGGTTCCAACATTCGCGGGTTCCGCATATTCGCGGTAGATAATTTGCGACATGCTCCTACATTCGTGGGAAATTGCCCCGCGTATTCGCAGTTTTCACAGCGTTTTTTAAAAAAAAAATTTTGACGAGCCACGAGCATAACACCGTTCTCAAACATATCTTCCATGAGCCATGCACAAAGCAGCTGGATGTACGTACAGTACAATACTGTACTTACGCAAAAAAACATATCTTCCACAAGCCACGAACATGACCTGCTTCCTGTATATGTATTATAGTTTCACAGGATGTCTCACCAGTGTAACACATCAGTCCCTGTGAGTTACTTACATAATGAAAACACTAACAGCATCTATTGATGTATCTAGAAATTACCATTCACCACATATGGGCATTACACAATGGAAACATTCAGCGCATCTTCGTGTAAATCACCATATTTCTACAAACAGCACCATCTGAGCTGTTGCATTTTAAAAACGCTCAGTATAATCTGCCTGCAGATAGGAAAGAAAAAGCCACCCCGCGAACCTGAACGGCGCATATTCAGCCTCATCTTCATCATCATCTTCATCATTTTGCATAGTTACATGTGCTCGGTTTAATAAAAAATTGAAACGGTACATGATGTTGTTTTTTTTCATTTTGTGGTATGGTATGGTATGGTATGGTTGAGACTTAAAAATGCATTCTTAAATATATTGGAAATGGTACCAGGTGTTGTCATTTAAAAAAAAAAAATTGTAAGCATCTTTATTGAAACTGTAATCGTGCATTTGTGGTCGAAAACATTTTAAACTTTAAAAACTTTTCCCTTTGAACGAGGAATCGCCACAACCCGATAACGTTATCCCCCTTGTACCAATTCCCCGACTTTGGTGGTGTTGCCATTTGCGGCCTTTTTCATGAACCAGGAACCGCCGCGAACCGATAACATTATCACCCTTGTCTCCACTGGAACAATGACAAAACATTCGCGGATTTTTTTTCCCCAACACTCATGGATTTTACCCCGACATTCACGGATTTTTCACGGGGCGGGAAATCCCCGGAACCTATCCCCCCATTTCCCATTGAAACAATGCCCCCACATTCGCGGTTTCAACATTCGCTGGGTTTTCCCAGAACGAACCCCCCATGAATGTCGGGATCCTGGTGTAGTTATGTTTATGGGATCCAGGTCTGTATTTAGAATCTAACGCTTTAGCACAGTTTGTGTTCGTGTAGTTTTAGGACTTTGAACAGGTGCTCGGGATAACTGTCTGGCATACAGCCCTTTGTGAGAGATGGGCCTTGTCTTTTTTCAACTAAAGAGGTTAAGGATGTCCTGTCCCATGTCTCATGTTAAGCTGGGAGAGAGCGATTATGCTACAAACGTCCCCCACATCTGCGCCATGGCACACATTTACACCCCTCCTATCACACAACCTGGTGGAAGCGCTGGCTCTCTGACATATAACTAGCAATGGGCGGGACCTGTCACTTGGCTGTCCATGACTTGCATCGGGCAGGGATGCTTGTGATTGGCATCGATGCTTGGTGGCATTGGTGCCGCCTATTGGCTGCCACTGTTGCCATGCACGAGGGCATCACATCATTGAACATCTCTTGCCAGGCACTGATGAGCATGCCTTGGGGCAAGTCCATAAAGCTAGTGGCCCTGCTGTTGAGAGCACTTCTTCTCTGGTTTGTGGTCTCTGGCTTCCACATCACAAGCTACAGCCGTGTGTGCCACCAGCATGCTGTTCACTCTGGGGAAAAACTGCAAGCCTTTGATTATCTTGCCCAATGCAGTGTGCAAGATTGTGTGTGTTTGGCGCTATAGACGGTTAGTTTCTTTGCTGGTTAAATATTGTGATTATTTATTGTGTCTGACTTGTCTGGGAATCTGTGCTGTATCTCTTGTGTTTATAAAATCTATTTTTATGTTTTAAGTCTGCGTGCCTGTCTGTTCCTGCCATCTTTCCCCATTAAGACTGATTTGGTTTATTGGTCACTCCTGGAGGATTAAATAAGAGTTTATTCTAATATTGATAACCAACATGGTTTAGACCACGTTTGGAATCTAGGGACGCACTAAATGCTGCTTGGGCGTGATCCCCATTTAATTTGGTCATCCATGGAGGGATCTCCAGTGTGCTGGGTCGCCTTGCCACCTGCGGTTGTGGTTGAGTGCTTAACATGTGGATGTACACATAACTCCTTATAGGTCAAAGGTCATCACATGCATATGTCTGAAGTACCAAGTGGTGATACAGCAGAGGATATTCTTGTTTTCACTGTCAAATATGCAATCGCACAAATGTTCATTACTTGTGAATGCCAAACATGAACAAGCTCTCTATTTTTGTAATGAGCCCATACTGAACTTAAACTTGGGGCTCAATAAAAGTGGAAGGATTTTATTTGTATATGTACCATCTTGGGAATAATTAAGTTGGAGGAAAGCATCACCCTAATCGGTGGCATGTAATTTTGATGCAAGAGCGTGATCGGGACAAGTTTTGTGTGTACAAAGCAACAGTAAGTTGCTTCCACTTGTTCCATTCATTTTTAAACCCAGTCAAACACTGAAGTAAGTTGTCATTTTGTATCCATCCTTGGTGATTCACTCAACTTTCACTGGGGCTTTGCTCAAAAGTCATCTGGGTTTACCTTATAGTCAGATGTCGGCATGAAGTTTGTTTGCGAAGAACTTATTTGGCCTGATTTCACCCTGTAATCTCCATTAAATCTGCCATTTAGGGTGTCATATCGAGCATGAATCATAAAAATTAAGCTTCATTTTCCATGCCAGAGATTCTTCTTTCTCAAGCCGCTGTCACACCTTGACGTTTTAGCCAGCATATGGCAACGTATCAAAATCTATGTAAAACGTTGGCGTACGCTGAACTATTGATGTTTTTTTTTAATTTTTGGGCGTATAATAACGTGTTGAACGTATGCATAACGTATTAGTAACGTACACAGAACGTTTTAATCACATATAGATAATTTATACCAACGAATGCTGAGCGTGTTGTCAGCGTTCACAACCTATGCCCAACGATAGTCTAACTTATGCATAGCGTGCGGCAGCGTATCGCCGACTATCACGTGGCGTAGCTTATTAATAGGCTGCGGCTCGAGGATTCGAATCATAACCGCACTAGACATCGAAGTGTGAAGCCGCTGTCACACCTTGACATTTTAGCCAGCGTATGCCGACGTATGAAAAATTTGTCGAACCAAGCTGGCACACGTCGAATACGTTATGGGTAAGTTTTGTATACGTTAAGAGCATGCTGGCATACGTCGTAGAATGCTGGCATACGTCATTGTACGCCGAGTACGTCGAGAAATTTTCAGCATGTTGAAAATTTCTCGACGTACTCGACATATGACACACATTCCGCATACGCTGGCATAAGTTGTTGGCATGCTATGCGATTGTTGACACGTCGACATACGTTACTTGTACGTTACTCATAAGTCGAAACACGTCGAGGTAATGATTAGCGTCAGTGTTCCAGACTCCCTGTTTTCGTTTTTTTTATTTTTTTTTATTCGTTATGACGGTTATTATTTTAAAACGTTGAGCGGCAGCCTTTTAATTATATTATATTATAACCGCACCAGAAATCGAAGTGTAAACATGACCGTCATACCAAAGAAAAAAAAAACCAGGGAGTCTGGAACACTGACGCTAACCATTACATTTTCGTGTTTCGACTTATGAGTAACGATCGTGTAACGTGCCAACAACACGTTACTCATAGGTTAGAAATAAGTTTCGGGTACGCTAAACATTACCTTGACGTGTTTCGACTTATGAGTAACTTGCAAGTAACGTGTGTCAACGATCGTGTAACGTGCCTACAACTTATGGCCAGCATTATGCGGAACGTGTGTCATACGCTGGCATACGTTGGGAAATTTCAAGCATGGAAAATTTGTCTAACAGCTCGGCGAACTACGACGTATGCCAGCGTTCTACGACGTATGCCAGTGTACTCCGACGTATGCCAGCGTGCTCTTAACGTATACAAACTTACCCATAACGTATTCGACGCGTGCCAGCGTTTTTGCCCAATTTTGCACACGTCAGGCATACGTTGGCTAAATCGTCAAGGTGTGACAGGGCCTTCAGTAAACAGGATAATAAACTTGGTGTCTGTGTTGTGACTTTGGCTGTAACTGTCACCAAATCGACATTTTAGATTTGACTAGTAATGGGCGTCCTCAGCCATCATTGACCATGTTGTTGAACATCAGCCGAAGCCCTCAATTTTTTTCACCCCCACTTTTTCACCTTTATTCGCTTTCTCCGCAACTACTTCAGCGACTGACACTAAACTTTCAACATAGGAGCGCTGACCCATGGATAATTTTTTTAACAAAGTTACATGATGATTAGATAGAAAATGTGGCTGGCATGCCAAAGTCTGTTTTCTGTAGGCATGGGTTCCATGGTGTTTCACTTGTCAGGAATAAATGGTCGCTCGACCTCACTTCCTTCGCTCGGCCTCGACCGAATAATACCAAAAAAAAAAAAGTGTTGAAAAATGTACACAATCCAAATTTTAAAATTGCTTTGCCTTACTTGATTATTCCTGTCATGTTCATGGCCATATTGGTTTGAAAATATCTCAAATGGGTGAAAAAAAGTGGTTTACCAAAACCTGTTTATTACCCATCTGTGTTTTCCCTAAGGTATTCAAGGGCTTTCTGCATAACGAAGGCCTCCTTTAATAATTGTTTCGGATTTGTGCTGTTGATTGCTCTCGATGTGTTGCCAACTGAACAAACCAGTTTTCAAAGCAACAACAAACGCCTGTGTGAAAACTGGTAGGATTAGCAGCATTTTCGTTATGAAGGAACATTTGCCATTTGGTTTGAGTTGGGTGAAAAAGAGGGCCAGGGACTGCAGCAGTAGGACCTGGTGCCTTGTGTGGTGATCTACAGGATGATGCCAATCCCACACGTAGGAGTGATATGTTGCTAGCCTCTATTTTCGTTTTGCCACTTCTGGGCTCAACATTCTTCAACGCACAAGTCTGTGCTGCTTTCCAAAGTGGTTCAGTCAAATATTTGTACAATAGAATGGAAACAAAGTGAGTACTGAGCTTGTTCATTCTCGGTGTGGAAGGTTCAATTCAAATTTTTGAGGTTCAAAACTTGAACTTGAGGTTCAAATTTTTTATTTTTTTGTGGGGGGGGATTCTTTGCAATGTATTTTCTTAACAGCAATGACCTGGGAGTGAGAATTGGCTGCAGGAAGAGAAATTCATCCTGTTTAGCATCAGAAAAAAGACAAATCATTTGTTTATCAAGACGTCAAAGTATTTGCCACAACTTTTTTTTTTCAACCTTTAGATTCCCTCAGCTCAACCATTAAACCATTTCATTTCCAAAAGGGAAAACTATTTTGATTGAATTACACTTTAACTGTCTGAAGTGTTTTAAATAATTGAAATGCTGTTTGAAAAATGTTTTATGCCCTTTATTTTTGCCAGGAACACCTGTCATACTTCCACTTCGTGGGCAGGGTTATGGGCATGGCCGTGTTCCATGGACACTACATCGATGGTGGCTTCACCCTGCCCTTCTACAAACAATTGCTTGGAAAGCCCATCACGCTAGGAGACATGGAGGCGGTAGATCCAGACTTGCATAAGTCTCTTGTATGGATCCTGTGAGTCTGGCCTGCTATGTGTAGAATCTGAGGATTATCGCAAAAATCACTAACCTTATAAAAAGAACAAAACAGCCATTGTAATGCTGATATTTGGTTAATATTTGCATTATTCCACATGGCTGCTGTCATTTATAGTAGTGCCAAGTTAATCAAAATAAACAAGAAAAAGAGCAATCAGAGATTGCAGACCCTCGTCAGGACTTGTTTTGTGTGGTGTTTGTGTAATTTTGTGTGGTGTTTGTGTAATTTTGTGTGGTGTTTGTGTACTGTTGTGTTACTTAATTAATGTAATATAATTAGAACTGCCACTTTATAACTGCTGGCAGTGATGACCGGTACCAAGACGTCCTGCTTTGATCGGACACGTGACCCTGACCCATGACATTTTTATTATTATTCAATTAAATAAAATATTCAATTCAAATTGAAATAATTAAATTAAAATTAAATCTTTTTTTAAAATTAAATAAATTCAATTCAAATCAGACAGAAGACCAAATAGGTACAGTCTTGCATTGGAGTAATCAGGAACCCAAACAAGCAAAAAGCAAAGATGATGTCATCAGGAGGAACCTGCATAGGATTCGCATTTCAGCTGCTGCTATTCTAACCTCAAACCCAGCCAGGTACAGCCAAGTGAGACATTCAAAAATAAAAAAAACATAAAAATAAAAAACCCACATCAAGATATTAAATAATTCTGGCTGCCAGACCATGCGTCCGATCAAGTTGAAATTTAAAACATGTATTCCCCATCACTACTAGATAAACAATTGTGAAGTTTTACGTCGATTGATTCAGCGGTCCCACAGAAAACATTATTTAATATTTTTCTTAAATCCAATATGGCTTAAATCCATGTGACCTCAATTATTCCTTAACAAGTTTGTATACGCATGCCTTGGGGAACATTTATGTGTTTCCCCTCGATCTGTCCAGCTGTTCTGGAGAAGAAGATTTTTATGTTTTAGGGTAAATTCAATATGGCTGCAAAACCATGTGACCTATGACCTATCCATTTCATTAAGATTAAAATTGACAATCTTGATCAAAGCTTACGTCAATCGGATGAAAATTATTTATTTTTCAGATTGAAATTGATGATTTTAGAAGTTTGACCTTGAGTTGACCTTTGATCTTTTGACCTCAATCGTTGCTTTCCCAATTCGGTGATGAACTATGCAAATCCTGTTCAGCTTTCAAGTTAATAGGATGTAAATTGACAATTTTTTAGTTGAAAATTGATTTTAGAAGTTTGACTTTGAGTTCACCTTTTGAACTCAAAAATAAGTTGGTTTCCCAACCCAGTGACGCAACATGCAAATCTTGTTCAAATTTCAAATCAATCGGATGAAAAATGACTTAGAAATTTGACCTCAAGATGACCTTTGATCTCAAAATCAATAGGCTTCTCAGTTGAGAAGACCTCTACATTTTTGGAAAAGTTTCATGATGATCGGTTTAGAATTATGACCTGTAGGTGATAGACAAACAGACAAACAAAATCGACTGACCAATATACTTGAAAAATCTTCGATTTTGCAAGTAACAGACAGACAAACAAACAAATGTACCCAAATGGAATTCCCTCTCCTTCGGCGATGGTAATGATGGAATTAAATACGAACTTAAGTGACTTATCACAACCCTGTTCACGATCTTTCACTCTCTTCCATTCCTCCTCTCTATACCTTCCCCTTCCCTTCAACACCTCCCATCCCTTTAACTCTCTCCCGTCCCTCTAACCCCTTCTCCTGTCCCTTAATTCCCTTCAATTTCCTTGTAAATGTTTCACCTCCAGCTTTGAATCTGGATTCATGAACCAGTCTGGATTCAAATTTCAGGGAGACTACTTTGTCAAATTAAGAAGAAAGTGGGGAATAATGTTGCTCCAGTGAGTTTAATGGGTTTTAAACAGTTGCGTATTACTCGACTCGAGATGCTTTCTTTCATATTAGTTTTTGTAGATTTTTAGGACACGCTTGATCCATCTTCATTTACGTCAGGTATGGGAGCATGCACCGGAGCGGCGCGTCACTGCGTCGACCTTCCGCCGTATCTCCAGGATCAGGATCAGCATCAGGAAAACGAGCTATCTCTCAGCAGCCACTCATTGGACACAAACTCTGACCAGCGATAGCCATGGATTCTCCGAAGAGACCTGCCACCAAAGAAATTAACTCTCCATCTCAGATCCCTGGTCAGAGTCCAAGTCTCACATCCGTAGAGCAAGACTGGAAGTACCAAGGATCTGAAGACTCAGACTTTCGTCCTCCCGCACAGGTACCGACAGCACCACACCCCACGATCCAGTGAATCCATGACTCCCCAGGCCCGACCCAGACGTCTATTGACCTCTGGCTCACAGCAAGCAGAGACATGAATATCACTGCCAAGGTAAGCTAATCTCTCCGTGACCTCAACATCCTCACCACAAATGGGTACAGACAAGATAGCAGCATCCAATATGTCATTGAAAGCCTGGATCTTAATTTTGACCCAGAAAAACCATAATCCCAACAGCTCCGACTCCTCATTCAGCACCTCATGGGCCCCCAAAGGGATATCCAGAGTCTCCACAAAGATGACTCATCATCTGCGAAATCAAGGTCAGAGATCCTGACATTCCCAAAAGATGCACCGCAGCTTGATCTCTCCGACATCCTCTCCAGAATCTAGTCCATACAAGTGCTGAAAAGTGTGGGGACCAGTACACACCCCTGACAAACTCAAGTAACAACTGGAAATAAGTCAGAGATGGTGTCACAACATCTCACAGCACTCTCAGTACCAGTGTGGTTCAGACATCATATTGATAAGTTTTGGTGGAACCCCACGAAGACCAAGAATCCTCCAGAGGGCATCCCGATTCACTGAATCAAACACTTTAGAGAGATCAGCATAGGCTGCAAGTAGCCCCTGCCGAAACTCTCATCTGCGTTCGGTGAGGACCCGAAGAGCAAGGATACGGTCAATTGTTGACCTCTTTTGTGTAAAGCCTGACTGCTCTGGATGCTGGTGCTCAAGCCAAGGGTGGCAAACCGTATCAAGAATTATCCGAGCAAGGACCTTGCCCAGAACTGTGAGCAGTGTCACCCCTCGGTCATTGTTGCAGTCCTGGCAATCACGCTTCTCTTTCCAGAGACGGACAACAAGGCCCCTCTTCCAGTCAGTGGAGATGATGCCTGTGTTCCAGGCAGAGCACAGAACTGCATGCAACAATATCTTCATTAAGGTTCAGAAAGGAAGTTCTTTTTGGTTTTTCTATTTGAGCAATGCCTTACTGGGTTCTTTGACCTTTACTTTTCTCTCCTATTCTCTAATTTCTCTCCAAACTTCTCATAATTGCTTGATGATTCTACATCTGGAAGTACCGAGAAATTTCTCGATCTCTTTCACATCCTTCCATACGGCTTAAAGTCCAACTCCACCTTTACAAGTTGTCACCTTTTTTGTTACTCTACTCAACTTTTAGAATAAGCAACTCACTTCAACAAACATTACACAGGCATGTATAACAAACAATTTGTTTAATATCGAGCCATAGGTGCGCACGAGCGTTTACCTCGCGCTTGTACACACACTGCCTAACATGCATTTTCAAAGGATTTGTAACTCAGCGCTATTGTTCTCCTTTGGGGGATGAATGGTCAACAATATTATAGCTCGGCCCAGAAGATTGGTGAGAAGCAAGAATGTAAAACATCATTGCTAATACACTGCATGCAGAATAACCAAAGCAACTTGTATTTAAAGCATAGGATGTGAAAATCAGAATTAATGGCACGTCTTTGAAAAACAGAGGTGTTATTCACAAGATGTGATTGGACAAAACTAACCTTTCCTTCTATCACTCTCCCTGTGAAAATAGCAGAACTTTTGATCACTCCGCTCTCCGTACTCCCCTTAACCCTCATCTTCTTCCTCGTCCTCATCCAAATCTTCTTTCCCTTCTTCCCATGCTCTCTAACCCCTTTGAATATCCTTTCCCCTCTCTACCATTTTAGCTCGCCTGTTCGAAGAACAGAGCTATAGCGATATCCCTGGCGTGAGCGTCAGCGTGAGCATGAAAATGTTAAAGTTTTTGGTGCAAGTTATTTAGAAGCTTGCCATTCATTTAATATGTGTACTAGGATGCTGATATTTGGCATGGAGGTTCCTTTGGGGTATATTATTGATGTAGTGAAGTTGAAATTAAAAAGTAATTTCAAAATTTTTGACCTGTTTTGAACTTAACTTTTTTGTAGCACATCAACGTTAAAGTTTTTTCCTTTCTCATGTTTTTATCTACCACACTATTTTTTACTGATTACAATATACAAATACATATATTGCTTTAAAATTATTTGGATCAGACTTCATTGCAATGCTTTTAAAAAAATATTATTAGACGAGTTCAATTTGGCACCCCACTCCTCCTTGAGGTATGCAATAAATGGGTGGCCTTTTAATTCTTAGATAGGCAATGTTCTAGTCACTGGAGCGATATGCCTTAAAGGTGGTGTGGGTTTGTAAAGGTGAAGAGATGTGGCAGCAGAAAAACGTATAGTTTATCTTCTTTTTTTCTTTTTTAAAATCACGACAAATCTTTGACCATCGTAGATTTAGGAAGGTGTGAAGGGAGGCGTCGAAGTTTGATGACTAATAAAGTGATATTGCATCATCTGTTTTGCTTTATCCTAGCTAACTGGCTCGTGCTTATTATACCTTGTGAAGTGGAGTGTATTTATTTTTTTTTCTTCCATTTTGTTCATGTGCACAGTGAGAATGACATAACAGGTGTGCTGGAGAATGCATTCTGTGTGGAGCACGAGGCATTCGGACAGATTGTGCAGCACGAGCTAAGGCCCAACGGACAGAACCTGCCAGTCACGGAGAACAACAAGAAAGACTATGTCAGGTGTGATGGGTTCTAAACTCGGGAGATATGCGATGCTTTCTGTGATGTTAAAAAATGCTTGTTTCCAATGAAATGGTCTTCCATCTATGGTGTTTGTCATGACAAGATTCATGTGTTTGTTGCTTTTGTGTTGTCAGTAAGATGCTGATGGTGGGTGGTGTTTCCAATTTGATGCCACAGGCTTTATGTCAGTTGGCGCTTTTTGCGAGGAATAGAGGCCCAGTTCCTGTCGTTGCAGAAGGGTTTCCACGAACTTGTGCCTCAGCACTTACTCCAGCCTTTTGATGAAAAGGAACTTGAGGTAAGAAGTTTGGATGATCTCTCTCTAAAAAAAATTCGATTTGAGTAATTTCAAAATTCAAGATAAGGAGGTTCAATCATTTGAAAAAATAAAAATCATAAAATTAAAAAAAACATTTTGTCCTCGTTTTCCTTCAAACCGTATTCCTCATCCTCATGTCTCCCAAAATAGCTGATCATCGGAGGGCTTGGAAAGATAGATGTTGCAGACTGGAAAGCAAACACGCGGCTCAAACACTGCTCCAATGAGAGCTCTGGAGTTCGCTGGTTTTGGCAAGCAGTGGAGTCGCTCGATGAGGAGCGTCGTGCCAGGCTCCTCCAGTTCGTCACAGGCTCGTCACGTGTCCCCCTTCAGGGCTTTAAGGCATTGCAAGGTGGGAGTCATTGTGATGGAATTATCAACTAGAAACAGAAGATAATGCATTTGGTTGTATTTAAACTATGACTATCACAATGCTACATAACCTTTCAGGTGCCTCTGGACCCCGTCTTTTCACCATTCATCAAATCGAAGGGAGCACAGATAACCTTCCCAAGGCTCACACGTGGTGGGTGCTGCAATCTTTTATATATATATATATATATATATATATATATATATATATATATATATATATATATATATATATATATATATATATATATATATATATATATATATATATATATACACACACACACATATACACACACACACACACACATACATATACACATAAACATACATATACACATAAACGTATATTACACACACACACACAAACACATACACACAAACATACACATACACATAAACGTATATTACACACACACACATACACACACATACACACACACACACACACACACACACACACACACACACACACACACACACACACACACACACACACTTTGTTCCTTTCCTTCTCCTACGAGCTCTATAACTTTCCTAGAGTTTAAAGTGGTTTTACAATAAACATCATTTTGATTCCCCTTGAACAGCCAGCTATTTTTTTGTGGAACAAATGATCACGGCCAATGATAAGTTTCAGTTTATGTATAATTTATTTTCCACTAGTTTGGTCACACGATTTCCTTCGTTCTCTCCACCCTCACCCCACCTCTTAAGCAATATAACTGGAGAATGCATTTTAACTTTTTTAACTGATAATTAAAATTGGGTTTCTCACAATAAAATTTTGGTTCCCATTATCAATTTCTGCTATTTTAAAGTGTTTTATTTCTATATATATGTATATTTTTTGCTTTGGTATTGATGAAATAAAGGGCTTGGCAGGATTGCCTAAATGTAGGCACACTCGCCTCTGAGCCGTTTCGCTAAGGTACAAATATCGACCCAGCTGTAAACTCTCACCTTGGTGTTTTGCATGCAGCGTGCACCATAGCTCAAATGGATGTTAGGTTGGATGTCCCATCTGCTAACATTAGTTGGTGGACATTATAGATCCAAAGTTACCTTTCTTTTCATGAAGGGAAAGCGAGTTATCGCTGGTACCCTGAACCTATTATAAATTCCAGCTCTGACTGATGTCCTGGATGGTTTGCCGTTGTCTTCCGAGCATACCCATGCCCAGGAACTGTTTTGGAAGCACTGGTACTTTGTCATTAGTATGGTACATTTGATTGATTAATTTCATTGATGAACTAAAGTATAAATAATAGATTCGAGAGATGACACCGATGTTTTAAATTATTTGATTTCCAGTTGAGATTGGCTATTATTAATATTGGTCTCATGCCAAAAGTTACAACTAGTCAACTGGTTACAAACATTTTCAAAGCTGAGAATTAACCTCAGAGAACACTGCAGGATTGCATTTTCTTTTTATTTCCACTAACGAAGGTGGGCAGAGATTATACTGTACATCTATTCACTCCTGTTTATTTGTCTGTGAGCAGGATATCTCAAAAAGTTATGGATGGATTTGGATGAAATTTGGTGGACTGATTGGATGTGTGACAAGGACGGACTGATTAGATGTTGGTGAAGATCTGAATCCGGATCCGAGAATTTTTTCAATGATTCTTCACCATTGAGTGATGGGGCCAAAAAACATATATATATATATATATATATATATATATATATATATATATATATATATATATATATATATATATATATATATATATATATATATATAGATATAGATACACATATACACTGATGAGCCAAAACATTATGACCACTGACAGGTGAAGTGAATAACTGATTATCTTGTTACAATGGCACCTGTCAAGGGGTGGGATATATGAGGCAACAAGTGAACAGTCAGTTCTTGAAGTTGATGTGTTGGATGCAGGAGAAATGGGCAGGAGTAAAGATCTGAGCGACTTTGACAAGGGCCAAATTGTTATGGCCAGATGACTGGGTCAGAGCATCTCTGAAACGGCAAGGCTTGTGGGGTGCTCCCGGTCAGCAGTGGTGAGTACCTACCGACAGTGGTCCGAGGAGGGACAAACCACAAACCGGCGACAGGGTGATGGGTGCCCAAGGCTCATCGATGCGCGAGGGCAACGAAGGCTATCCCGTCTGATCCGAACCGACAGAAGGTCTACTGTGTTACAATTCACAGAAAATTTTAATGGTGGTCACGGGAGGAATGTGTCACAATCCACAATGCATTGCACCCTGCTGCGTATGGGGCTGCGTAGCTGCAGACCAGTCAGAGTGCCCATGATGACCCCTGTCCACCGTCGAAAGCGCCTACAATGGGCATGCGAGCGTCGGAACTGGACCTTGGAGCAGTGGAAGAAGGTCACCAGGTCCGATGAGTCCCGTTTTCTTTTAGATCACGTGGATGGCCGTGAACATATGCGCCGTTTACCTGGGGAAGTGATGGCACCAAAATGCACTGTGGGAAGACGACAAGCCGGTGGAGGGAGTGTGATGCTCTGGGCAATGTTCTGCTGGGAAACCCTGGGTCCGGCCATTCATGTGGACAACAATTTGACACGTGTCACCGACCTAAATATTATTACGAATTCTTGCCCGCCAGCGTGCGGACAGCCGCTTTTAGCCGAATCATAGCCGTACGCTCACCGGACGGACAATTCAGTCGTGACTTTCCAGAACAACGCCGAAAACCAGTCACTGGTGTGCTCCAAGCACACCACAACCTTGTCCGCACTCTACCCGCGCTGCAGGGTCCGATCGCCAAATAATCGATTTACCTAATTATTCGCCTAATTATTTACCTAATTAGATTACCAAGAGATTGTACCTCAGCGAGGCCTGCTTGGACACGAGCCGCTTCAGCAGCTCGCTCCGTTTTGGGATAACCGAGCGGGGTATTATCGCGAGGCCTCGCTGGACCCGATTCTATTATCGGCTATTTAAAAGCCCACTATATTCCGAGGGCAAGATGGCAGTTCAATTGGGGAAAATGACGTGACGAACAGATCAACATTTAAAGAAGCACATTTATTTCCAAACAACACATAAGCACGTAAGCAGTCATGCAATGAATGAAAAACACGCATGCAGTTATGCAATGGATGGGGGTAGGGACAAGATGCGAGCAAGACAAAGCGCTACGACCGTCTATTTATTATGTACAGTCACTTATACAATTCTACTTGACGGACTCGGCGCCACTACTTTCATACAAAGAAAAGCAAGGAAAAAACCCCTCAAAGACGAGGGGGTAGACCGGACCTCTCGGGGTCTTCATGTCATGGAGCTTTGAGGACCGAAGGACCTCCAGGAGGCCGTGCAGGTTACCTTCACCTCAGACCATTCGGTGCTAGTGGGCGAGCTCTCTCCGGCTCTCTCCACATCCCGAACACGAACACGCAGCTCCGCGCGGCACAGCAGGCTTGGCCGTCCTCACGTCTCCTCAGCTCTCCTCAGCTTCGCCACCGACTGCAGGCTTCAGGCTCCAGGCGCTCCGAACCTCGACAGACACTCCACAGACTGGCTGACTGAGCCTCAGCAGACCCAACTCAACAACCACCTCGAGAGACAGACCCTCCACCGACTCACTCTCCACCGACTGGCTCCAACGACCCACTCCTCAACTCTCTTCGCTCTCCTCCACACCACACCCCGAGACTGTCTCGCCACCTCGACTCCAATCCTTGTGTCAACGGTCACGACTCTCCCACTCTTCCTCCCAGAACACACGGGAAACTTCCAGAAGGAAGCGTTTTCCCACCAAATTAGAGATACGCGCCACCGCGGTAGTTGTCTTTGTCCCTCGCAGGTTGAATTCCAGCGTGGAGACACCATTCGTTCGTGGGAGGGGGGAGGGGGGGCCGCCTGCTTTCCCTCGACGAAGGCCAGGCCTCTGGCAACTGTGTGCCGAGGTAGAAAATGCGGTGGTGGTTGAGGCGGCGTGGTTGTTGTGATTGGTGGTTGAGGCGATCGTGGTTGGTGGTTGAGGTGATTGTGGTTGGTGTTGTGTGGTGGCGGTGGTTGTTGTGAAGTGGTTGATGAGAGCGATGTTGGTGGTGGAGGTGGTGGTTGTGAAGCAGTTGGTCCAAAATAACGATAGCAAAAGAAAAACGGCTAATTCAAAGATCACAGCCCAGGTGACACGAATAAATCCCATTAGACAATGGTGAGGAAATCTATCTGAACACAGACTTACCAGAATAACTGATCTAAGGACCTATATGGTGCTCTGCGAATTTCCACAGCCGTAACAATATCGTTGCAGACCAGGTACACCCCTTCATGGCAATGGTATTCCCTGATGGCAGTGGCCTCTTTCAGCAGGATAATGCGCCCTGCCACACTGCATACATTGTTCTGGAATGGTTTGAGGAACATAATGAAGTGTTCAGGGTGTTGCCCTGGCCTCCAAATTCTCTAGATCTCAATCCGATTGAGCATCTGTGGGATGTGCTGGACCGACAAGTCCGATCCACGGTGGCTCCACCTCGCAACTTACAGGACTTGAAGGATCTGCTGCCAATGTTTTGGTGCCAGATACCACAGGACACCTTCAGGGGTCTTGTAGAGTCCAATTCCTCGGCGGGTCGGCGGCACACGGAGGATCAACCACATATTAGGCAGATGGTCATAATGTTTTGGCTCATCAGTGCGTGTGTGTGTAAAATTGACTCTTTCCATACAGAAGACCTACACAAGGATGTGCTATGCTGTTTCAAACCCTTCCCAGAGTTCCTCAAAAACTACAAAGCCGTTCACACATAGGACACACATGACAATCCCATGCTGCACTCTCTGAGATACCAGAATGATTTCATCACTTGTTGGCAAATGATCAGCGATCGCGTAGACAGCATTGCATACCGAGGATCCGTATGTATGTATGTATGTACACACACACACACACACACACACACACACACACACACACACACACACACACACACACACACACACACACACACATACACACACTACATGGCCAAAAGTATGCGGACACCCCTTCTAATTTATGGATTCGGCCATTTCAGCCACAACCACTGCTGACAGGTGTATAAAATCAAGCACACAGCCATGCAATCTCCATCCACAAGCATTGGCAGTAGAACGGGCCGTACTGAAGATCTCAGTGACTTTCAACGTGGCAACATCATAGGATTTAACGTGGCACCTTTCCAACAGGTCAGTTCATATTTCTGCCCTGTTGGAGCTGCCCTGGTCAACTGTAAGTGCTCTTATTGTGAAGTGGAAACGTCTCAGAGCAACAACAACTTAGCCGCAAAGTGGTAGGTCACATCAGCTCACAGAATGGACCGCCGATGAATGAAGTGCGTAACATGGAAAAATCATCTGTCATCGGTTGCAACACTCACGACTGAGTTCCAAACTGCCTCTGGAAGCAATGTCAGCACAAGCACTTTTCGTCGAGAGCTTCATGAAATGGGTTTCCATGGCAGAACAGCCACACACAAGCCTAAGATCACCATGTGGAATGCCAAGCATCAGCTGGAGTGGTGTAAAGCTCACTACCATTGGACTGTGGAGAAGTGGAAACGCATTCTCTGGAGTGATGAATCGCACTTCACCATCTGGCAGTCTGATGGACCAATTTGGGTTGGCGGTTGCCAGGAGAACACGACCTGTCCAAATGCATAGTGCCAACTGTAAAGTTTGGTGGAGGAGGAATAATGGTGTGGGGCTGTTTTTCATGGTTCTGGCTCGGCCCCTTAGTTCCAGTGAAGGGACATCTTAACACTGCAGCATACAATGACATTTTAGATGATTTTGTGCTTCCAACTTTGTGGCAACAGTTTGGGGAAGGCCCTATCTTGTTTCTGCATGACAATGTCCCCATGCACAAAGCAGTAAGGTCCATACAGAAATGGTTTGTCGAGATCTGTGTGGAAGAACTTGACTGGCCTGCACAGAGCTCTGACCTAAACCCCATCAAACACCTTTGGGATGAATTGGAACGCTGACTGCGAGCCAGACCAAATCGCCCAACATCAGTGCCTGGCCTCACTAATACTCTTGCGGTTGAATAGAAGCAAATCCCCGCAGCAATGCTTCAACATCAAGTGGAAAGCCTTCGCAGAAGAGTAGAGGCTGTTACAGCAACAGCGGCGTCACCAACTCCATTTTAATGCCCATGATTTTGGAATGAGATGTTGGATGAGCAGGTGTCCACATACTTGTGGCCATGTCGTGTGTGTGTGTGTGTGTGTGTGTGTGTGTGTGTGTGTGTGTGTGTGTGTGTGTGTGTGTGTGTGTGTGTGTGTGTGTGTGTGTGTGTGTGTGTGTGTGTGTGTGTGTGTGTGTTATATATATATATATATATATATATATATATATATATATATATATATATATATATATATATATATATTATACATATTGTGACGGATCTGGAAACCATTTGCATTTGTTACGGCTGTGGAAATTCGCAATACACCAAAAAGGGTCCTGAGATCAGTTATGACACTAACTTTTTGTGCAGATAGTTCCCCACCGTTGTTTAAAGGGAATTTGTGTGATTCATTGGGCTGTGACTCTTTGAGATAGCCGTTTTTCTGTTCTATCATTATTTTGGACCGTCCGAAGACTTCAAACGAAGGCCCCGTGATAGGCCTACAACGGCGCGCGAGTTTTCCCGCTTTTTTTTTTTGCGGCGCTGGGGCTGACGGGAGAGGCTGCGAGAGCTCGCTGGCGATTGGTGGATATGGTGTGTGAGGCGGCCATGAGGAGGAAACGCCCCTTTTCGAGGAGCTTCTCGAAAAGGCTAGAGGAGAGGCGGAGCTAAATATAATACTTGTATATAATATAATACTGCATCAGCTGGCTGTTTTGCTGCGAGGCCTGTACCAGCCGGATCGTCTACAGCTGTGCTTCAAGGCCTGTGCCGGCCAGTTCATCTGCCGGCTGTGTTTGCTGCAGCGGCCTTGTCATGCCTTGCCTGCCTGCTTTTGCCATCCATGCCCACTGCCCATGTTCACCAGCCCCGTTCTGTTTTGCATTTGCCCCCCCTGTTCATTTCCATGCGCGCCGGGATCATCGTGAAAGCAACAGTTTGCAAGCTGCAAGAACTGTCCTGTTGGCAGCTACAACACGGGCCTGCAGTGGCGGCCCGTGCACCGGTTTTCTTTTGACTTTTGTTTTGCTCCCTGCAGAGTTCATTGATCCTGGGCCATAGTTAGTGTAAATTTTGTAAGTTAAGCTGTTAAGTTGTGTTTTGTATATGAGTGCGCCCCCGGCATGTGTGTCTTAGCGCCGGCAATTTTATTTAAGTCGTCTGAGTGAGTGTGTTTGTTAGTTCGTTACTCAGCCCTCAG